>NW_008237221.1:591773-678549 GCF_000691975.1 Corvus brachyrhynchos | reverse complement strand
GTTTTTCAGCATCCTTCCTCATGGCAGTATCCTCATGCCTGAGGCTTACTGGCAGCCTTTGCTATCTTTAATATTGTTTAGTGCTAAACTTACACTGGACACTCATGATTAGAAAAGCAGAATCAGACTCTGAAGGCATTTATTTGTGGGAAAAAAGTCTTCTTTGCTGTACTAAATTGAAGCCCCTAAGCTACCTGAGATGACAGAAAATCACCTATGAACAGTGTTTTGTTCCACTAAAAGGTGTTTCAGAACAAACTTTCATTTTTACCAAATTAAATTATATTCTTCAATGTTCATATTTTTCCCAAGTCTGGCTGAGGCTTCAATCACACTGTTCACTGTGGCTTCCAAATACCAAAAGCCATCAGTACAAGTCCTCAGCCAAATCCCTCTGTGTGACAGCATTATGCCAAGTTATTCCGCATAATTTTATTTATTAAAATGGAAAATAGAGGCGACAAGGAACCCAGGAAATTGTTCCAATTAGTTTCCACCGTGGTGCAAGTCCCCAGAACTGGATACCCAGGGAGGTCAGGAGGGGCAGAGCAGGAGCTCAGAGCCCACACACAGCCCTGGGCTTCTGCCTGTTCCAGGAGCTGCTTCCCAAATGCCCTCTGGAGGAACACAGACACCCCCTTCCCCCCATGAGGCCGTAAGGACAGGCACAAGCAAACCCCTGAGATTTGGGGAGAAGCAGGGTGGGAAGCCCCTCCTATTCCTCCTTTTTTGCAGGATGGCGACAGGCAGTCTGGGAGCTGCACCATCTCTGTTCCTCCACAGCACTCCAGCTCCTCGTGAGGGACAGCAGGAAGAGGGAGAGGCTGCATCTGGGCTTTGCACACTTAGGAGCCTCTCTAAGAAAAGAGCTGAGCTTCCCTTCCTGTCCCCTGCTTTGGGCTGTAAGAGCTGCAGGGGGTTCTTTACTAGATCATGGACTACATTTATCTCAGCCACAAAGCTGGGGAGAAAACAAATAACTAAATAATAAACCCATCAATGAATTTTAGTGAAAAAAATCAGATTTCCTGACCTCTCCTCTAACACACAGGTAGGTCAGAGGGCTTATTAAGAACACTTGCTCCATTCCTCTGGCCCTAATGGAGACATTTGTGGAGAAAGAAATGCAATTGTGGGACCTCAGGCAGCCCACTCTGTCCTGAGCAGCAGACTCTAAGTGTGCCTCAGGGTGTCTAAAGCAGTCGGGGGACAGGTTGTGTCCACACCCAACTGCAGGGACTGCAAGGCCTCTTTGGGCTTATGGAAGGACAGGATTTAGCATGTGCCACCTTTTTTTTTGCATTCATATTCCCCAGCCCAGCAGATCCAGATGGCAGCATGGCAGCAGTGCAAGAGGCACAGGGGTTTGAGATCTGAGTGCCAAGTCACAAACCCGGCATCCAAACATCACAGCTACATGCTGAGAGAACTGAGTAGAAACCATGCCCATATTGGTTTTGATTCAATATTAGAGGCATGACAGGAACCCTGTGTTTGGGTTCATCTGCCTGCTCTTCATCCTTGAAGTCAGTGGTCCCAAACAAACCTGGGCTGAGCTGACAACACCCGGCTCTCCAGAACACAAAACGAACAAAGATCTTCCACAAATCCAGAAAACTCAAACAAAAAGGAGCAAGAAGCTGACCTCACTGCCTGTTTTGCCTCCTCACTTTCAAGCTTCTTCTCAACTCCAGCCATGCTCAGAGGCTGTTTGATAGGTCAGAAGGCTACAGCCACCTTTGGCTGCCCACCTTTCTTTCCATCATCCCTGGTGCTCAGCCCACATGCTGGTGTCAGATGCCCTCCTCACACACTGGCCTGTTGTCCACTGCATGTGAGGGACAGTGTGCCCATCTCTCTGTGGCCAGAACACCAGGAGCTCCTTTCCCATCTCAGCATACCTGCTGGATCTCTGGGCAGACCCTTCTTTTCACCCAGATGACCTCTCTGTCACCAAAAGGCAGTGGCCAGACAAGGCAAACAGGCAGCCTTTCTCCCTTCTGTAATATCCCTCCTTTTCCTAGAGGTGTAAAATACACATTTATACATAACTATTGTGAACAAACTGCTCTCCTGCACAGCTGCTCAAAGGACAGTTCCTTGTTCTTTCTGAGTATCACAAGTGCTACAAAGCTTCTAGGCAATACCTTTGACTGTCAGACAGCATGCTGTGAATTAATGCTATGCAATGACTAGCTCAGTACCTCTTCTGAGAAATGTTTCTTATGGATTTTGCAAAAATTTTAATATGTATTAGGGTGTACTCTCCTTTTTTTCAGCTAAAAGGTCAGATTTGAAAGGAGCAAATGTGATGTATATCTCCGGAAAGCTTTAAATATCAGGAACGGATGTACGAGAAAGCAGAGCCTCTTCCTAAGCAAAATGTCTAGTGCAATTTGGGAAGGTTTTATTGTACTCACAATTTCTGTAGGACTGGGTCCTCTTTTCAGCTTTGCTCTGTGTGTGTGTGTGCATGGGCAGACTTCCAGAAAGTTTTGCATGTCTTTGTACAAATACACAAACAATGGAATGGGACCCAGACAGGTGCCACATGCTGTGACAAGTGAGGAGTTGCCAATAAGGAAAGGTTCAGGCCAACACTGTTATCATTTGTATAAACAGCTTCACATTTTTCAAAGGTGTCAGAGGTGGGTGGATCGGCAGGCCTCACACACACATGAAATTGGAGAAGCTCAACATAGGCAATGGTGTGTGAGTGTGGTGTCCTGTTGTGTAATTAAATGTAAACTTCCACCAGTTACTGCTTCTTTTGAGAATGTTGTTCTAGAACATCAAAGAACATCTATACAAATCACAGAAATGTTGAGATGGTTTTAGGATTTTATAAAAGAAGACACAGGCATTAGCCAGCAATAGAGCACTGCTACTGTAATTACAGCGTCTGCTGAATGCAAAATCCACTGCTCCCAGTTTATGAGCTAATCTTGGAGCAGGGTGAGTATCCTCCCCCTAAGAAACCCAAACCAGTAGGAATTTCAGCCCCTCTGCAGCTGAATCCAGAGTTAAAACCTTTAAAGGTTTGGGCTGATTTGAAAAAGAATCTGGAAGAGATATACAAATCCCCTTTTCCCCCAATAATTAAATACCTTAATCATTATCTGCCCTGCTAAGCAAATCTTCCCCACTTCCCACTTTACCTGTTATTCTTGACTTTGCAGGAGATTACTCAAGTTTTCCCAGTGTTAGTCCAAGTTATGGGTCCAGGTAACCACTTTTCTTTGTCTGAGCATGGACTACATGCCCATATGCAGCACTCTAGCCCATTTTGTCCAAAATTACTCTCTGGAATCAGACACTGAATGATGTTCAGCACTGGGTTTAAAACATCTCTGCATCTCAGGTCTTGCTACTGCACTGCAAAGCAGGCCTTCAATCCAACACCAAAATACTGAGAGAAAAATGGTTTCCCAGACAGGAAGAGGACTGAGATAGACAGGAACAAGTAAGGGATTCAGAGGTAAAATGAAAAAGGTTGTTTGTGCTGGTGTGACAGCATCAGGCTGGACTCCAACATTACCATTGGAAGGAAGAATTAAAACATTTGACTATCCCCTCTTGGAGGCTTTTGCAGTGAAGAGGGGTTTTTGTTTGGTTGTTTTGTTTGTTTTATTGCCGATGTCACTCTCCTACTTGGCAGCTCCCTGTGAACTCCACAAAACTGCTCCGCCTCCTTCCTTCACTGTGCTCCTGCCCCTTCCTTGCCTCTTGTTCACTTATCTATCACTTAATTCTCTGCTTGGCTACCAAAGGATAAACATTTCTTCTTCCAGAGAACTATTTTATGGCAGGGAAATGCAGACTCTGCTTCTCCTTTTGGAAAGGCTCCTTCATCTTCCCCAGTCCTTGTCGGGACATCCCAGTCAGGATTAGCAATGTTATACATTTTTCATTTGTCAAACCAGGCTCAGTGTCTCACTTAGCACTGACTGGCAGGAAATGCCCATGAAATGGGCCTCCTGTTCCCTTCTGTCATAGCCCAACCTCATAACAAGTTCCAGGGCCAGTGGCTTAGAAGAAGACTGAACTCAGCTGCTGCCAAGCCACAGCAGCAACCTAAGCTCTCTAATTTACCCCACAGTCTCACCATGAAGCACTCTGGATCCACAATAAAAACAGGAGCAGTACTGAGCTCAGAGTTTTTGTATGTACATGTAGGACACAATTCTGAAATGTCAACAGGGGAAAAAAACAACCCAAGCCCAGTTTACCAGCAGATCAGGGAATTAGAAATCTCAAAAAATATGAACGGAAATTTTAGCACAGAAAGAAAATAACTTTGCATATTCCTAAGTTTTAAGCATGGAGACCCTCTCAACAGTGTTATCTGGAGGTGTTGCTGGGTACATACTAAAAACTGTATTTTATGTGTATGCACACACATCCCAAAGGGAGAATGTCTTTGTGTGTGCATATAAAATATAAATTAAAAAATACACTTGTGAATTTTATTTAGAACTGAATGTGGGTATTTCAAGATGGAGAAGAAGGAAGACCCTGGAAACTAGAGGCCTGTTAGTGATAGTTCAGTGCCTGGTAAAGTTATGGAGAAGTTTATTCTGGGAAGTATTGAAAAACACCTGAAAGAGAATTCAGTCATTGGTCACAGCCAGCACAGCTTCATGAGAGCAGAGTCCTGCTTATCAAATCTGATTTCATATCATGGCAGGGTAACCTACCTAGCTGATCAAGGGAAGTCAGTAAATGCAATCTTTTTGGATTTTGATGAAAGTGGCACCCGTGGTCCCATCTGTGCAGTACAGTTGCTTCAAGACAACTTGTGGAAGCTCACAGGTATGGGTTTAGGAATCTAGGCTTTAGTGTGCATCTTTGAAAATCTGTGCTTCTGTAAAACTGAAGGCAACATTTCCATATCTAATAAGTTGTGCCTGATGTGAGTGTAGTTCACAGACCATGCCCCAAAACATCTCAGAGATGAACAGCACTGTCCAAAGATGTTGAATCTGAACAGCAGCAAAATTAATTTAATAGATTATCCTTAATTAAGTTTAACCTTAATTAATTTAATTACATAATTAATCTGGCATGACCACATCGTACTTACATTTACATTGAAAACTTCATGATAACATGAAATAAACTGAATATGTCATGACAATAAATAACCAAAAAAATAATGTGCTGATTTTCACTCATTTTCAAATTAACTCAGTGTACTCCTGTGTTTCCTGGTTTGTCACTGTCTCCTGCTCATCATACAACAGGAATGTGGGATAAGAATTTGGTCAGGGAAGATGGCCCAGACCTGCTGGACTGCATGTACTTTCACATGTAATGGGCTGGAAATTTTTGCCCCACAGCTTCCGTCTCATTTTCCCACTTCACTACCCTGTGCTCTTGCACTTCCGGAGGTTCCATTTCTCTCTTGCCTCCATTCTGCTCCTCAGCTCTGTGCTCTCTGTCCTGCTGCTCCCCAAATTCTCCCACTCAGATGTACTCATCCAAGAAGGAGTCCCTGTTCTTCTCCTCTACATCCCTAAGCAAGGAACCTTTGGTTCCCCCCTGTTTTGTAGCTCCTCACCCTTTCTGACACTGAATTCTCTTTTCTATGTCTTGTCTCTCATTTTGTTTGTCTTTTCATATTCAGTTCACAGTCTTCTCAGTGCTGCTTTATTTCTACTCCCTAAGTAGGCATGGAAATTTACAGGGCTGTATAAATACATAATAATAAATAACCATAATGACACCACATTAAAATTCAAGCCTACAACATCAGCAACTACTGTAAGAGAAGTAATTTACAGAGGTTACGTGCACAGAACTTTGCTGAAACTTGGTAAGGGGATTAACTTAAAGAATTCCTTATTGGGAAGTTACTAATTATTTGCTGTGGATAAGTAATATCTGGTATATCATTATCTGAAATTTCTTTGTAAACACTGTGCTCTGAACTAAAAAACAATCCAGCTGAATGGGATGGGATTTAGGTACCAAGGCATAAGCAACTAATGCCATTGCCAATGGTCTGGGATATGACCCTCAACTGGCAACTACTGCTCCATGTGCACATGAATTTCAGAAGTTCCTGTGCCCTCACTGACTGCCCTGTGAGGGTTCTTCTCCTACCCTGGCACATCTAAAATGACACTCCCCATCCATGTTTAGGCAATCAAGTTCCAGCCTTGTGTCCTCAGCTCTGAACTGAAATGTAAAACGCTAAAACAATCTACCTAAGAACAGCCTTGAACTCAGCATCACATCAAGATAAAGTCAGGAAGGAGGATTCCTTTGATGTCGACTTTGCAGTCAGTTTGCAATCCCTTTACTCTTGGAAGTGTAAAATTACAGAAGAAAACGAGACTGGAAGTGAGTTAAAGTTTATAAATACCTGGTGTCAGGAGTATGACGGAGGTGACAATCAGGGAGCAGATAACGAGAATAACAAGTAAGGCAATTGCAATTCCTTTCCAGTTTCTTTGAGGAGGATTACTCCCCACCAGCTCCTAGAAACATCAAAAGAAGATGAGCATTTAGAAAACAGCACTTAGACATGGAAACAAGCACAGAATCTAGACAGCAAGGTATGTCTGCAGCACTACACCCTGCAACCACGGTGGGTGACGTCCTTGAGCTGAACACAATCCACGCTGTTACAATTAATGGGGGTATTAATTGAATTGATCCCAAGTCCTTACACAGTGAATAAATGCAATGCACCCACAGGTGGCTCAGCAGTGGAACCCACACTCCCCATTACCTCCTGGCACTCAGGCACCAGCCCCCATCCCAGCACTCATCCAAACACACTCATCAGCACCGATTTCCTACCAACCCTCATTAAGTCTGGGAATGAGGAGCTTTACAGTAATTTACAAGAGACTTTCATAATAAGATGTCAGAGAAGCATACAGGAAGATAAATAATTCACAGGGGCATGTATAGAGATAAAAATCAATAAGGACATCCCCCTGGTGAACCTTCCTGCCTTCCCAGAAAACAGGACATCTCCTCAGGGCATTTTGTGTGCACTCCTAGGTTGGTAGGTCTAAGCAATTGAAGACAGGCTCCTTGTCTAGCATGTACATTAAATTTAATCACGTCCTTAAAACTTTAGAATAAAAGCTCCATCACCGCTCACTGATTAGCTCTGACTGCACTGTGGTTGCACCATATGTTCTGCCTATGACGTATACAGCACCCCTGCTCTCAGAACTGAGGGTTTTATGAAGTGCTGTGTTCGCATTCACAAGATCTTAAACATTTATTGCACTTTCATGTGTTTTGCTGGATTCCTCTTAGCATTTTGCATTATATGTGATTTCGTGCAGGCATTGAAGCGCCCCCAGGAACGGTATGAAATATTAGTGCACACCATTTTTCTGGGAGGCTGAATTCAGTCAAGTGAGCTGGTCTCGCAGCCAGAACAACTCTGGATGCTCCTCCTCCTTGTAAAACTCATCCATTTAGGATTTTTGCCTCATTTCCTTTATTATGAGGGATGGTGTGTCTAAAACAGAGCTGCTGGTTCTTCTTTAAAAGACTACTTTTTTTTTCCATTTTAAATTTTTTATGAAAACAAAAAACTTTCTAGTAGACTAAGTTCTGTTATTCAGAGTTTGTTTCACTTCTGTTTCTTGTACACAGCAAAAAGACTGGAACAGGGAAGTCAGGCAAACCTCAGAGTTTTGTTTTCAGAAGATGCTGGGAAATATTTTTCAGCCTTTCCTTAGAATGCATTTTACAGAAAAAGTTAATGTCTAGACTCTCTTTCCATATGTTTGGGGATGTAGCCACTACAAAGGCTATAAATCTGTGATGGAAAGCCAAGTTTGAGGCATTAAACACCTGATGCACTCCATCATTTATTCTAGTTCTGGAAAAGCCACAAGGATTCTCTCCCTTCTGGCAAAGAGGGGTAGAGGTGAGCACACCTTCCCCTCCTTGTCTCCCCCTCGTTTGCATTTGGCTTTCTATTTGAAGTGAAAAACAATTAGAAGGAACAAATTTATAGTTTACTATTGCTACTGGAGAAAAATTTGAAAAGTTGGTCAGGAGCTTTGAGAAATGCAATTTTGGCAACAATCAAACAGAATAAATACTCCCATTTCTACAGATTCTTTACACTAATTATGAATACAAATGTTAATCAATTTAGTCTCCTAACACCAGTTTTAGGAAACTGTTATGGTCTCCATTTTTCAGGTGATGCAAAAACGCACAAATGAAAGTCTGTGGCTTTCCTAGAGAAACAAACTGATAAATGAGCCAGGGAAAGAATGCAGGGCTTCCTCATAAGTGGCAGAAATGTTCTTTCTTTCACATCAGGGTGCAGGGGGATCTAGAGAGAAACAGGAGAACAGAGGAGAAGCTGCTGAGAAACCCATCCAAGCCCTCACAGTGTCTTGGGACAGGGGTGAAACACTCACTGACAGTTTTACAGAACTGACAGCAACAGTCACAGTCCTGAAAAACAACACTCTCACCACAAATGGTCAGAAGTTCTAAAATTGAAGAAAAAATTAGATCATGGACTTGAATAACATCTACAAACTCAGACGTAGTTCAAAAGATTAATAAAACCTTGCATTAAGTGTGATTTCCCCATCCATGAGTCCCCGTGTGATAGAAATACACACATGTACTTGAGCTTTCAGGACATCTGTACTTGCACTGAATCCATTATCAAGTCAATCCCATTAATTCTCCAGGCATTCAATCAATATTTGAGCAAAATCTCAACAAAAAAAAGACTGTGAATTTCTAGTGTATCAAGAGGAGGAAAACTATTCATAAGCAAAATATTGGGGTTTAATACACTGCAAGGAAGTAGAAAAGAGTATTTTCACTTTCTTTTCAAAATTCCATCAGGAAATTTCCCCTGGTAAAAAGAAAGGAGAGATAAATGACTTTTCAAAGAAAGACAAACAGCTTTATTCAGCACAGGTTTCGAAAGCTGCTCTTTTGTTCTCAGTCATTTGAAGTCTCTTTTGATAGAATCACTCACAGCAAAACTGCAGACGCATCACACCATACTCATGATAGCACTGCCACCTCGGGTTATCCCTGTCTGTATTTCTGTTAATTCCAGAGGGATGTTGCTGTGTCACTGTGACCAGCCTTTACCTCCAGGGCATTACAGCCTCACCAGCCTGTGATACCCCCTGCCTTTGGCAGCAAACCCCACCCTTCACCCTTCACATGATGCCTGCATTTCCCACCAGCAGGCTTCAGCTGCCTGTTCACATTGCTTAGGGAAGCCTCTGTGCTTGCGACTGAAGCCAGGAAGGTGTTTAATTCAGCCCTAGGCAGGTACTGATTCAAGTACATAAATGATCTTGAAGTGGCAGCCCAAAGGGTGCATTTCCAGCACATGGCACGAAGCTGGATTTTGCCTGTTCCTGAAAGACCCAGATTGCAGGGATAAACATGGAGATCTAAACCCACCAGCAAGCAGATGCCCTTTGTATTAATCCTAAAGATACCAAATTTGGGTTTCATACTGAAATCTGAGCATATGACACAAAGGGAAATAAACCAAGCACATATGGTTTCTGCTCTGATGAAGGGAACATGAAAGAAAATATTAAAGTCACTCATCAGTAGGAGCCACCTCCTCTCTGCCTCACATGAGGCACTAACACAACATCTTCACGACCTGTGCAAGCAAGTTAAAACCCTTCAGCCTGGTTTTCTCCTTCTTTGCCTTTGCTGGGTTTTTTTTACCTCCTTCTTTCCACTACACAAAAACTAAATTGATTTTGGATTTGGAAAGTAAAGCAGATGTTTCCACAGGTTTTTACATAAGCACACTTCATTGATGTTGCATATTAAAAACTGCAAATGCTATTTTTGCATCTCTTACATCTTCATTTGTGATTGAAAAACGTCACTACCCACCTGTGAAGTTGATTTTGGAGCCATTAATCTAGACATCTACAGTATTTTAAGACTCTAAAATACAGATCTACAGTGACATATTTTCCTGCCTGTGAAAGAATCACTGTGCTGACAGGTTATGGATGAAGGCTGGATGCGCTCCAATCCAAGATACTGTCAACAAAATTATTTCTGGCATGTTTATTTGAAACCTGCCAAAAGCCTGCCAGCACAGTGGTCATATTACAATAATATAATAGCTTCTTAAAACAACTCATCAAGCACAACTTCTTTTTTCCTTTTTAAATAACCATCTTCTATATGGCTGAAGGACAATATAGACATCACTCATCAAGTATAGCTATTATTTAATAAAAACTTATACATCCTGGACCAAAATCTTTGAAGTATCAGTAGTGAGATAGTCATGGTGGGCCTCTTAGTCTTTGTCAACACAGAGCTGCCACTTTTGTGCAGTAACAATAAATCCTAGGTGTGTTCTATGAAATATATACATTCCAGACACAGGTGCTGTATTTAGAGGTTCCTTGCAGAAGCAGGTGACACTGGGCCATGGAGACTGAGCTCTGGACTCAGTTACACTGGTGTAAATCTGAAGCAAAAGACGAACGAAAATCCAAGAAATTAATGGTATAAAATAAAAGCAGGTGCAAGAGGTTTTGTTTGCCTCAGAGGTGGCAGGATGGGGATTTATAGCAGTAATTTTGCAGTTTCCATACTTGCTACTCTTGCAAGCTCTGTTTCTTGCTTCTTTTTGATTTATTTCCAAATTTTGGCCTTAAATACAACAAACACAGCAAATAAAAATTCTTCTAACAAGCTTGTTAACTTTGTTAATTGAAAAATGAGTATTTTACCTTTCACTCATGCTGCCTAATTCTGAATTAGGACTTCTGTCTGATGAAATGTGGGTGAGTGGGGTATCTCTTACAACTCAGCTCACCAAGTCCTGAACATGGCACAGAATAAAATGGTATAGGAACACTGTTGTCCAAGACAAAAAATCCTGTGAAGTTCAGGGGAAAAATAATCTTGCTGCTAATTAGTTCTTTATAATACAAAATTGCAGCAGATTATACCTGCTGAATAGTACAACAAATGAGCTGAGGAGTGGGTAACTCATACAGTTATTAGATTATCAACCTTATGTTGCAAAAACAAAATACTAATTGCGATGATAATGGCAGCAAACTAGATGAGTTGCAGTGATTACAGCAGGAGCTCACTGAGAATCCTGGTTATTCTGCTGATTGATACTGCATTGCTGTCTCAACACAGTCCTCCTGCCTGGATCCTCCACTGCTCCTCTGCCTTAAGCCTAGGATGGAGGTTCTTCACGGGCAAGAATCACTTTTGATACCCTGCTTGGCACAGAGGAAACCTCAGCCACTACAGAATTTAGGAAGTATCATAACACAGATGAACAATAATAAGCATGTAACTGCATCATTCTCACCTCTGAAGTCAAGCTGAGTTACTTTTGCTTGGGGATATTTTATTTATTTTCTTTCCTTTCCTTCTCCTCCCTACTCGCCTCCCTCCCCTCTGCTGCTGCAGACCACCCTGAGCTGTGCTCCAGCTGGAGTGTGATGCTGAATAACAATCAGTTTCCAGATAGATACAGAGCCTGAGCCTGAGGCTACAGTAAACTCAGTTGTTCCGATGCTAAAGGTGACACTTCAGAGCAAGAGGAATAAAACCTTGCTCTGTTTTTACAAACGAGGCATGGCAGGTACGTGGGCTTTCCTGCAAAACCCCAACAGAAATAAGAGGGATAAAACCATCTGCCTGTTGTGGTGATGAAAGACAACTATGTTATGTTTTTCTTCATCTTCTGTTGATGCTTTTACTAATAGGGAGCAATGACTTAGTAACAGTGAACATCTTTGCTGCCCACTCCCCAGCACTGTGAGACAAATCTTTTACCCTGCACAGAATGCAGAATGCTCTCCTGCCCTTCATTTCTGGGAGGCTCTTTTATGAATGCCCTAAAGCCATTCTGCTTGGTTCCATCTCCTCCCACCATTATCTGCAAAGTGCAAATGTTCAGAGGCTGGGCACTAATGGTGTGTTTGAGAGTGAGTGAGGAAAAGATTTGTACCCGTAACACTCAGCTCCCCATAAAATTAAACCTTGCATGTTTTATGCTGTGGTAGAGCTTGCGGTCTCACTTGTTTCTATTACAAAGTCAATAGGAGAGAATGAATGCCATCTGCATCCCACACCTAAGTGTAGCTTTAACAGATGACAAGTCTTCCACAGTTTAAGAGCAGAAGGCACCAGATCCTCAGCTAGCACTGACTGACACAGATCATTGGCTCCACTGGAGCCAAGAGAGTCTGTCAGCTACAAATGAAACCCAGTGCTGCCTCTGAGTTAAAAGAAAAATAAATCCATAAAACAATTTAAATATAGTAATATCTGGAATTCCTAGATGTTCTGGATTGCAGAAATGGATATTTAATAACTTCGCATCATTTTTATAGGCATTATGATGAAATGGTTTTGGATCACCTCCAGACCTTGCAGCACTAAAAGATTAATTTAGCATCTCTGTGTTTTGAACTGGCATTTCACATGACTTTCACACCCAAGGAGAGTAACCACGCTGCAATACCCTCCTATGCCCTTACAAAGTCTGTAAATAAGCACCACTACCATTTGAAACATCCCCAAATTATTGCTAGTGCTTAGGGTCAGAGCGACTCCATGGAACTTCCACAATAAATTAGAACCTTGGAACATGGACTCTGAAATTCTGCCAGAAGCCTGTTCTCAAGGTGACAAAATTCATGCTGCAAACACCATCTGGACCTGTTGCACTCTGAGTGGTTCCAGCCAGAGGCACGGCCAGCCTCTGACCATGGCCAGGAGAAAGGAGATGGCAATACCTGTGTATGGCACAGGACATATGTGACTACAGATCTCTTTAGCCAAGAACTGTGTTGGCCTTGACATAATGTCATTTTATGAATCCCTTCACTTTCCCCCCATTAGTTAGGTTCATTCTGGTGCTGTAACACAGATGTTTTTATAGCACCTGGCACGGTGGGACTGTGAATCCTCTCAGGGGCCCTTAGCTGCTACTGTAATTCAAGTCATAATTAAAGATCCATTCACACTACTGACAGAGCCCATAAAATCAACAGCATTTCTTTGATTTTATTTCAGTGTTTGATATAAGCACACACATTCATCCGCTAAAACAGAAGCAAATCATCTCCTAGAGTGAAATATCTGCCATGGCACCAGTAAAACTTGGTTTGATGCTTAGGGTTTTATTCCAGAGGAGTCTGCGTGTTCACCAAATCCATGAAAATGCTTGGCAAGTCCAAATGCCACCGATCATATCACTGATCCCAGGACCCCTCTACACCACAGCATTTGCCAAGCTCCAGTTTTCCACTACAATGCTCTGACAGCCTGGCTCCTTCCGAGCTGAGCCACAACACACATGCATGAGCCCTGAAACAGCTCATACCTGTGCAGAAAGCATCTGCAAAGAGTGGTGTTGCCAAGGCATGCCAGGATTGCATATCCCCACTCTATTTCTTGAAGAATTAGGATCTCAAGAAACGGGAAAAGAAGCTTTTCTGAAAGATTTGAGAGATTGGCAAAACAACCTCTCAGCTTTGTTTTCTCCCCTAATTCCAAAAAAATGCCAACCTACTTACATTGTAAAAAGACAATTCCAATTTTTAGTGAAACTGTATTTCAGTAAAAAAAGAAAACATAATTCAATCTATGACTCTCAACACCAAGAAAGAATTTGTGATAAGAGAAATAGTGAGGTGTTTAATTCCCCTAGTTAGAAAGACAGCATTAAAAATTCGGTTCAATATTATATTTTATTGATTCCTAGGCATTTTTTTTTCAATTTAGTTTACAAATAATTTTTTTATAAATGGTACAGGAAGGAAAAAATGAGGCAAACAAGGTTTAATTCCTAAATAACTTGCTTGGGAGCAATGTAAGGGAGAGCTATGAAGACAGCCAAGGTTTGAGGTCACTGTGGTGCAGAGACAGTGGGAAGAGGAATATGAAATCCATATGTACAGCGGCGGGGGGGGATTTTACACAGCTTATTTTCAAGCACCAGTCATTTACAGTTTTGAAAAAGACAAAATGTTTGATGTATGGATGTTTCAAAGACAATGCAATTGCATTATTCATCATTGTACCAATATTTATATGAAGGTGATACTTATAATTTTACCTTTAAGGGAATCCTAGTTTTCTGTTGTTTCTAAGAACAAGTAATTTTTGATATATAGGTCTCTAATGTTGCAGTATGTAGCCAAGACTTTAAATAAAATTATGGAAAGAATATTCTTCTCTGATAAAAATTTTAAGTTGAACAATGGAAAAAGAAAGTGTAAGCGTAGGCCTGCATTTTATACAATTCTGTTAGACAAAAAGACATTAGAAGCTGTGGGAGTGGGATCCAGTATGGAGGCTCTTCTCTCCCAGCTAAGTGGCCTTCTCCCCAGCCAAGAGTTTTTGCTTCATCTCTGTCCCCTTCATCTCATCTACTGAAACTTGCATTCCTGGTTTCACAATTAAATAAAAAACAGTAAACAAATATGTTCTCTTGTCCCAGGGGTGATTGGCTGAGCACTCCTCTCACCCAAAAGCCAAACTCTCTGATACTGGAGTGCAGCACAACCTCAACCACAACTTCTTTGGCAAAACAGGCCCTGGCCCACTCCATACACCAACATTTTCTGCAGCACTCCTGTGACAGTCCTGCTACAATGGGCCAAAACCACACCTGGGAGCACACTGACAAACCACACCAGTGGTCACCTATGCTTGGTCCCCTGCACCCCTCCAGGGTATTTCACCACAGAAATGCACCCCTAAACTTCATCAGTATCCCAAATCCAAAATCTTAGCATTAGTCCCCAACTCTCCCCTATTTGTGTAATTTTTACACTTAAGGAAAATCATTTGCTTGAGCCCACATTTTACTCACATAGAAGTAAAGGGAGGGGGACACAACAGTGAAAGAACAGATGTTTTTTATATATTTTATAATGCTGACTATTTCTTTCTGGCTAGCAGCAACCTGTGCTGACATCCATGGGCATCACTGGGATGATGAGGCAAGAGGCAGAGTCCACAGGCTGTGAGACTGTCCTCAGTAGCTGGGAGACATCTTACTTCTCCCAATGGTATTTGCTTGGGTATTTCTCAGATATTCTTGAACCAGAAACCACTTCATGGATATCCTGATTTGATGTTCACGAAGTTTTTTTTTTTTTAAAAAAGACTGAATTTCCCCAGGCCCTTCTCCAGCACTATCTTAGGACAACTGTGGTTGGAAGCATTACAGTTCTTTGAAGGGTGCTTGGGTTCTTGGCGTGAAATGCCAGCAGCTGGCTCAGCACCGATGCTGCTGTCAGGAAAAGCCACTCCAAGGTCTCCAAAGGTTTATGAGTCTTATGCTTGGTCTGTTTTAATTGATTTCTGGTTTTGCTAGGGTTCTCACAGCACAGTACAAGGCTTTGCAAAATCGTTTATTTTAATTTTCAAAACTTCCTGGTTGACAGCAAACAGAACCAACAAACATTAAGTCAGTTTTCCTCAGGAAAGCAAGATGCCAAATTTTCCATACTGGGTTGTGTTAACTGTGGCACAACACCACAGGAGCGTGACTCCTTGTGTATAAAGTACACTTTTCTTGCTCATTTTTCATTTGAAAGAATTATCCTTAATTCAATACAATTCTGAGACTCAGTAAGTGAATTACAGAGTGAAATGGAAATATCCACATTCCCACTCAAAAAAGAATTAAAAAGAAAAAGAAGCAAAACGGATGGAGACAGAAATTGCAATTTTTTTTATCTTAGAAGATCTATTTCACAAGGGGCCCTGCCACCAGGGCCACCAGCAGTAAAGCCACTGCTTTCTGCTTTCATGATAAGTTCTAATCTCCCTGAACAATTCATGTTACCATCTCAGGAGCAGTGACAAAAACACCTCTTCTCCTGAGTCATGCAGGTGATTTATCCATAAATGTAGGGACATAATATTGAAATAAACATGCTGTAGGATTTGAAAAGAGAAAAATCACTCATGCAGACTCAACAACTTGTGTGTGACAGGTTCACTGCATCCCATGGAAAAATGCTCCAAAGCTGGTAAGGAAAACAGCGTCCAAGAAAGAAATTTCTTCTCCACACCTCACCAGCCTGTTATTCTCACGAGAAGCAGAGTTTGGCTTCTGAAATTGAGGGCTTTATCAGACCCAGCAGGCAGAGCCATGGCCACATTTTCCTACAGAGCTCCGTTTTGGATCTATTTGTGATCATAACACGCCTCAAAAAGACCCTCTGTCTTCATATCCCTTTCCCTCTCACTCCTTTTGCAAGGCTTAAAGACATCCCAAACTTGTGATGCTGCACTGAACCTTCCAGTAGAGATCTCCCTACCAGGCACCCAGCCTGAGCCCTCTGATGTGGGGCTGCAAACAGCACATTGCACCATGCACGTGCCAGTGTCCTCAGAGCTGCTCAGGTCCTTAAATCCCTGTGGCTTCACCAGGATTCAGGCACAAGAATAGTCCTGAGGACCTTTGCCTTTGTGTCTCTCTTCACCTGATCTAGGTTAAAAGATAGAACTCCTCCACAACTAATAAAAGAGTTCAGAAGTGATCAGACATGGAGCAGTGAGAAAGTAAATGACAGGGGCTGGAATACTGGTATTTGTAAAGATAGATGAGCATTAGCACAGCCAGGAATTCATTTACCATGTGAAAAATCTATTCAGAGCAGAATGGGAACTCTACCAATTAATGTACTTCACAGATGTATCTCTCCAATAAGCAGAGTTACAGGGATCATTTTTCTTTGACACACACCATAAGGGAATGAAAAGGTTAATGTAGTGTATATGAATGCATTTTTAAAAATCAATTTAAGGGAATTTTCTCTGCTGTAAATTATGCTCTGGCACCAGAGAAAGCCATCAAACTCAAATTAACAAAAGGAACAAAAGAATTTAATCTAAAACTACATTATGATTGTGTTGCTCATTGGTGCACACAAAAAAATCAGCAACATACATTTCATTTTTACCTCCTTTGATTACAAAAAGGCTATTATCAGTGAAAGATAATGTTGAATCATAATTAAAAGCAGGACTCTCCCTCCTACCAGCCTGCAAAGCACAACATTTTCTGTAATGCAATATAAAGTCATTTTGCTTAGGAAACGCATTCGTCAGCTCTCCTCACGTTCACCAGACTGTGACCCCTTTACCTCCTCTTGCACACACTCCTGTAATCTCAGAAAAAGCAGGGTTTGGCTTCTGAACTCCAGACTTCCCATTCAGCAAGACCTGACGTTGGCCTTGCTGCAGCTGAAGGCATGAAGCTTCTCTGGACTCATGACACCTGTCTAGAAGATCTGAAACAGTTTTCAGATTTCCCCTAATTTTAACTGGCAGAAGAGCAAACACCAGCTGAAATCCTGCATTTTCAAGAGATCCAAAACAGTTCCCATAACTTCATGGCACTGTCACAGGCTCTCCACTCCCCATCATCCGATTTGCAAACTGTGGACTCCTCTCCCCTTCACAATACACAGGGTGTCTTCTCTACCTGGAGAGGACACTGAGCAGTACAGTGACATTCACACTGAAAGCCACAATCAGAACAAGTCTTTGAAGTGACACAGCTCCACACCATGTTTCCTGAAATTATCACCCATCATAGCCCTTGTGCTTTTCTCAAGTGACATTTGCTGCCACTAAATTCAGGAACTGAAAGGTGGCACTTAGGAGTGCAAGATTTGATGGCATATTCTGAGTCAATGGAATGAAGAGAGAACATGACACAACTGATCTGTGCTCTTATCTTTTGGCAGCCACTGTGCTGGTTGCCAAAAGACACCACAGCACGGTGAAGGAACAGACAGATCATATGGGCTACTCAGATAGATC
Source organism: Corvus brachyrhynchos (assembly GCF_000691975.1). Taxonomy (NCBI): domain Eukaryota; kingdom Metazoa; phylum Chordata; class Aves; order Passeriformes; family Corvidae; genus Corvus; species Corvus brachyrhynchos. The sequence goes on along the minus strand of NW_008237221.1, from coordinate 660,729 downwards.
AGCTGCATTATTTTCCTTCCATTGCATTGGCATAAATACCTGCATCATTCCCCCTGTGTATTCAACAGCTTTCCACCACTGAAACCTCCCCCTGTAGAGAGCAGATAATGGTCAGTGTAAAGAATCTCAGTTATTTGATCTTCATTCATTACCAAATGATGCCTTGAAGAACAGAGGCCACGGCTGTTTTGCTCATGGCATTTTTCACCCCTGGAGCGTCCCCCATGTTGAGGATCAGACTCCACACTTCCCTGCCTGTGTCTTCACAGTATCATGGGATTCTCTACCTCTACTCCCAGAAATTATTCATCTGTTGGTAAATAACGGCAGGACTATATGACTATATATAACTGTGGTCTTTTATGTCTGATGAGGTTGCTATGGACCATTTATTCCCTACTCTTATAGCTGGTTTGATCTATCAATGAAGGGAGTGTCAAGTGGCACTCTTGGTTGCCAAGATAAAACGCAAGGTTAAAGCCACCATTTCACCTAAAAATTGAACATAGACAAGGAAGAAAGCCATGATACTAAAAAAATTGCAGTCATTTTTGCTAAATTAATTTGGACAAGGTGTGTGAGGGAGAGAGGATCAAAGAAACATCTTGGCTTGCACAGATTCATTCACTGCTTTATAATGCTATAGCAGTGAAGTATATATGTGTGTGTATATATATATATGTATATAAAGACACAACTTTTTTCTCTCCGTGTCTTGTCAAGGGAAAGCAGAGACTCATCCTTTACACACACTTAGCTTTGTACGAGAAGTCAGCTCTTTTCCACTCATTATTTTTTATCTCATTTGAAATAGGAAGTAAGCTGTTCTTCCATACGCTGAGTGGAGCTGGGCTTTGGCTCCTTTGAAGGACAGCTCACAAGTCAATAGCTGCAGTCCCCTCTCCACCAGGTAGGACCAGTGGAGAAGGCAGAAGTTTCATCATCTCACCTAATTCCTTCTCCATATGGTCAGGGACCATGACTTGTGAGTAATAATTGAAATATGTCAGATCAGAAGTTAAAAAGAATCAGAGGAATTGAAGTAAAAGCCAGTGGCTTCTTTTTATTATTTCTTCCCCATTTTCTTTCTTTTTTGCCATGGGCTTCTTTGGGTTCACAGGAAATAAAAGGGCCCTTAGAGGTTGTGTACTCCAAGTTTCTGGAGGTGTTTGAGACCAGGCTGGATGGGGCTCTGAGTAACTTGGCCTTGTGGAAGGTGTTCCTGCCCATGGGGGAATTGAAGTAAAAGCCAGTGGCTTCTTTTTATTATTTCTTCCCCATTTTCTTTCTTTTTTGCCATGGGCTTCTTTGGGTTCACAGGAAATAAAAGGGCCCTTAGAGGTTGTGTACTCCAAGTTTCTGGAGGTGTTTGAGACCAGGCTGGATGGGGCTCTGAGTAACTTGGCCTTGTGGAAGGTGTCCCTGCCCATGGCAAGGGATTTGGAACAAGATGGTCTTTAAGGTCCCTCCCAACCCAAACCATATTCTAAATCTGAAAGCTCACTTTCATTTACTTTTTAGCAGTAGGATGGAGGAGAAAAAAAAAAAGCTTTATGACCTCTCCTTTTTAATAAGAAATATGTTAAGACTGTGCCTTAGTGCCCAGCTAGGTTATTGGAATAGCAAAGAAGAATTGCATTGCTTTTTTGTGTACAGTATTTTGCCTTCTAAAATATCGCCTTATAATGTAAAATGAAAAAGTCATGTTATGTACAGGAAAACTCACAGCAAACTAATGGGGCACTACAGACCTAGGATTGTACTTTTCTTCTCATTTTATTGGAATGAATTCAAAAACATAATCAGAATCTAGTTCATTCTCTTACATAACCCTTTGTGAAGGACTCTTAAAATTCACATCAACAGCATCTCATTCCCACTTTCCCCTTAATTTCCATTTTGTTTAATGGCTTCGTCACCGTTTACTCATGATTTTAGTATTTTTTTTTCCCCTCCTGTGAGAGAGAATAACCTCTCCCGGGTAATAGGACAAAGAGTTGGAAGCTGTTTGCTTCTGTTGTGCTTCTGTAAAAAATACATTTTAAAAAATTCCTTTGCAGGGAATAAGCCCAGTTCTACTTTGTTTTCCCTGGGGTCTGGTGACACAATTCCAGCAATTCCAAGTCCAGCTGCAGGTGCCATGTGAGGAGGTGCTCTGAGTGCGAGTTCCACCACTGCACAGCACATCCCCTTTGCAGGCTGAAGACGTGGAGTGCAAAATAATCAATCTTCCAAGGCCCTAATGAGCCCCTGTGCTACAGCCTGTACCTTGCCATCAGCTTCTAGAACAACAAAAAATGCCCAGCACAGACAGAAATAATAGCTGGAGGCTTCTATCAAATGTCTTTGTGAAATTACAGGAGGTACTTAACATTTGTCCTGTAACTTTTCAAAGGAAATGAGAACATTTGCCATCCAGACAGGAAGTCATCATCTCCCATTGGAATGAAAGACATCTTGATATAGTCCTGATCCTTTAACAGCAAGAATTCTGAACTCAGAAAATCTCAAAAGACGAGTCTATGAAAATTCTATGATTGGGTTCATGCTCAGCATGGACTACACAAGAGCCTCCTATATTCCATAGCATCCACATTTCACATTATCTCTGAAATACAACACAACTAAGTGTTCACTTACATTAAGCCTTATATTAAGAATTAAAATTCCTAAACCAGAAAATGCACCTGCTGCATAAAAAAAAAATGTGCAAAGACCAAATGAGAGAAATTTAAAAAAAAAAATGTGGAAAGACCAAATGAGAGAAATGGTTGAAAAAAGTTTAATTTTTACAGACTACTTCATGCTTGTACTAGTTAATTTTTCTGATTTTGAACTAATCCCTCTCCCACCAGCTGGTCACTCCATGGTAGGAGTGAACCATGCAGAGTGGAAACCCATGGTATGGATCCAATTTTTGATCCAGTAATGGACAACTCGTTAACCTCCCTCAGTCATGATGCTGATCCCAAATCTGCATCTTCCTGTTTCTTCATTGGTTTGTAGCTTTTCTTGCCACTGTTTTGCCAATAGTTTTCCCTTCCATAGTATGAGAAGATGGAATACCCTCACTCTCAGAACAGAGATTTTGGGAAACATGGAGGGTTTATGAGGTCATCTATGCAAGATATTTGGGCAATTGCATCGAAAGCAGGGTTAGGTTTTTAAAAGTCATTTTGGCTCTTGATTGCCCTCGGTTTCTCTGCAGGCAAGGCTCCCAAACATCTGTGAAGATGCCCAAGCACTTCGCCATTTGAGTATCATTTAAAAACCATCTTCCTTTGCTCACATACAGCAAAAGAAACTGATCTCCCACTATAGCTTTGAGGTAGGGGAGCAGCCTTGAAGTTGAGCCGAACACACAAGAGGTTTTGGGGACAGGGCACAGAGAAGGGTGCAGCTCCCCTTTTTTCTGCTCAGCAGGACAGGCCAGAGCTCACCTGCTGCCTGCTCAGCTCTCCCTTGCCAGCAATGCCCTCTCTGAAGCTGTGCCAGGTAACAAAATACATTCCCAAGCTGCAGCTGGTCTTGCATCCGTGCCCACAGGCAGCACATCTGTGCTGTGACCAGCAAGGGGGAATGTAAGGGCAGAATTTCAAGTAAGAGGAGCAGGAGTTAACATCTAATCAGCTGTTTCCACCACCTTGTCAAGACAGGAGCATTTGAACTTGGCTTGGAGAACACCACTGGGTGTGCTGTCTGTTATTTGCTGCTCTGCACAGGTAGACGTAATCCCAGTGTATTTTATTAACTCCTGTTATCCTGTGTGAATGGACACCACACATAGTTCCAGCTTGCTGCTTTCACTTAAAATTATTGAAATGTTTGTTGCAGAGGGAAGAAGAATCCCATTTCCCTCTGCTGCTGCTGGGATGATTGTAGCAGTCACAGCAAACTGCCTGAGCATCTTTCACAGAGCCTGATTTGGCAGAGAACGCTGCCATGGGCGGGCACAGGGTCAGCAAGAGGTGGGGATGCTTGGCCTGCCTGCTAATGGGGAGCACACTTGGAATCAGCCTCTGGAAAATGCTTCCCATGTCCATAAGGGATGACATTTACCTCAGTCCAGATGGCACTCATCACCCTTTGCACACCAGTTAAGCTCTGAGCTCAGAGGGATGGCATGTGGTGTACGGGGAGGATGTGTGCGGTTCCAAACTGCACGTGTCAGCCATTTGGGCATGTAGGCAATTATTTTTTAAAAAAAATATATATATTAAGGGAAATGTGGGCAATTAAGCAAAGGAATAGAAAATAGGTAACTTCCAGAAAAATCAAAATGTGGCTCAGTCATGATTAGGCTTTGCTCGTCAGTCAATGTTTCATTAAGTAACTGTACAGTGTGCCTCAGAGTACTTTTGGTTTCTTCATCCAAATACAAATTTAACACTGTATACTGTGGGCTGCTCCTAAAATCACTGTTTGTTACTTTACTAAATCTTTTTGGTACAAATAAAGAAATGCTGGTGTCAGTAAATGCAGGATACTGCACAATGGTTTTCCTGTCTCCTTTCTCATAGGATGCCCTCCTACATCCACAGAGAAAATATTGCCAGAAAGAGGCAGGGGTTTCCTATGGCCCCACATGCCCATAGGCTCAGCTGTACATGAATTCATGAAAAGCACTTAATAGGATACCTTTCTGTAAACATTTAGAGTTGTCCCCAAGTCCCATGTACTTCAGTGGGATGCAGACAGGAGTATTTCAGCACTTCCCAGACATTTTGGTGTATGACTTCCCAACATAAACACCTGCTCTGCAGAAAAAGACCCAAGATCCAACATAGGTGTCTAAACAGGAATATCCTTTCCCTGGTAGGGAGATGTCTGCCCTGTGCATGAAATCCTGCACCACCTCCCTGCAGCTCCCAGCCCTCTCTGTGTACAGTGTGGGGAGCTGAGCCCAGCCCATGGGTGTCTGTCTCAAAAGTTGATCTGGTCCTTAATTGGGAAGGGAGATAAATTATTGTGGTGTTTCACATGTGTGGTGGGTTGACCCTGGTTGGATGCCAGGTACACACTGAAGTCTCTCTATCACTGCCCTCCACAGTTGGGCAGGGGAGAGAAAAGGTAACAAAGGGTTCATGAGTAGAGACATGGATCGGGAGAGGTCATTCACCAAACACCATCATGGTCAAAACAGACTCGGCGTGGGGATACCAACTGAATTCATTACCAGTAAAATCAGAGCAGGATAATGAGAAGCAAAATAAATCTTAAAAACACCTTCCCTCTCCCCTCTCTCCCTCCCAAGCTCTACCTCCTTCCCCCAGCAGTACAGGAAGACACTTGTCCAGCAGTGGGTCCATCCTGGAGCTGCCTGGCACTGGCTCTTCTGGGCACAGGGGAAGCTTCCAGCAGCTTCTAACAGAAGCCACCCCTGTAGCCCCCCCATTACCAAAACCTGGCCTCTCAAACCTAACACAACATGCTAATGGCTCAAGAATATAAATTATATTTGGCACAATATATTAAAAGAGCTCATAAACCTTCATCAACATGGCAGAATGTATCCTGTGTTTTCCTGCTCTTTAATAATTTTAATAAATCAGATAAAAACGATGCCACAATATAACCATCACAAGAGAAGATTATCAGGAGTGTAAAAATGAAAAAAGCAAGGTGCTACCACAAACTTCAGAAGAAAAACACAATAAGGTGTTTACAAGGTTGGTACAGAAAACAAAAACTCCAATTAAATTCCTATATGATTGATGCAGCAGGTTTAACTACTCCATTACAGAAGCAAACCAATGACACAATGGTATGTTTCCCTTGCCTTGCTTAAGCCTGCATCTCAAAGGGGCTTATAAATAGTTAAAGAGCTATATCAGAATTCATCAGTTTTTAGAGAAAAATTAAACCTCAACATTGATATCTATGATATAATGACTTACAAGTCACTGCATAATTAATCTTGATATTAACTGCATGCACTTGTAATGTATGATTTATTATGGGTTATTCATCTAAATTCTTCTATGGGTATTGCTTCATGCACACACAATCTAATAACCTTCGATGCAGTAGCAGGTGCTACTTCACAATAAAGACATTAACATATTTATAAAAAATACTTCCATATCAATTGCTCTTACTCCTTTTTCACTTCTCTGATGGACTTGATGGGGATTAAAAACTAAACTGGAAATATAGATCTTGTACTTCCATCTTAATCCTTACTGCCCTTTACATCGCTTTTCATACTGCATTTTTCTCCTTTCAGAAGCAAGTTATATAACTGTAGTTTCACATACCTACACCCTTCTTAAATGTATTCAGGGAGAATAACATATGACATCCTCTATTGCTGCCTCTGTTTAGATTGGTAGTGTTCAGAGAGGATTAAGGCAGCTCATTTGGTTTGACTAGCAAGGCTCTTCTGGATGATGCTGTAATACATTGTAGGATACAACCATTAGTTTTATTTTAGTTTGTAGCTCTAAGTTGTCTTTCCCCCTCCATGAATGCCAGCTACTCTCGGACAGACAGTTCCTTACTCATCAAAGCAGCTACCAGAGATACCGTCCCGGAGAAAGACAGAGAGGTCCTTACTTGTCTTTGAGGAATGTTTCCAGGGAGAGCTAAAAAAGGAAAGCCCAGCACACAACAAATAATTTGAAAAATGCTTGAAAATAAATGCAAAAGGAAAAGCATCCCTGCAGCAGCCAAGAAACATATGTGGGAATAAAATGTAATGACCATAACTGACCACAATAGAAAAGTACCTATTCAAAAAGGATATTTCCTATACTAACATCACTTCTTTACTCCTTTCTCAGTTATTATCCCTCCTCACATTATTCATTCATTTACAGACTCCTCCCAGTGAGGTAATGGGATAATTGGATAAATTAGCAATTACCAGAATTTGCTGCAGCTTCCGGAGAAGATGGTGATGGTTGGGTTGGCATTGCCTTGGGAGAGTGAGACGCAGGCATTAGACATACTCATGTACCCACCACAAATAAAAGAGAATTTACTACTAGTGACTATCACTCTGCTTAATAACCAGATTTTCAAATTCTCTTCAGTCTTGCCAGTGGACACTAAATGTTTCCATCAAAACTATGACCTGACTGTGTTAGAAATTGTCCTGACATTACTTGTAAAGGGCTTAATTAGAAGAGGCAATGTTGACCCTAAAGCCCCTGTTAAGCAAGTCACTGCTGACAACCTGAAGTGTTTTAGCATCGTTAGTATACCTCTGACACAGCCAGCAGACAAAACCCACGGCATTTTCTGAAAATTTTAAGGTGATTCTACCAACCCTGTGCAAAAGAGAGGGCTTTTGGAATCTCCCTCTACTTCTACATATTTCCACAATGTCAAAGAGTTAATTTGTTAATACGAACCAAATTCATGTGAATTAGGATCTATTTCAGGAAGCTCTGTCTTCTGCTACCTCATCCTGCCCCAAGGCAATGCCCTGCAGCAGATTCACACCTAAAAATTCAGTATTCTGGCCACAGCAAAAAGCAGCTATGCTCACCATATGTTTACTGGTTAAAATAAGATCCTTGCACACATGTGATGGATATCTCCTTTGAAACAGGCAATGAGCTAACACAGGGATGCAGAAGGTGGTAGTGATCAGCACAGCACCAAAGTCCAAGCAGGTGCACTACCTCCCGTTGCTCCCCTCCCTAGCAATGTATGTGTTCACATACAAAAACTACACTCTGTGTCCCACAATTACTCTTTCAGGTGAAAACCCATGAGCTTTCCAAATTGCTGGAAAGTCCTGAGCCAGATCCATGCTAAGTTAGCAGCTGTTTCATATGACACCCTTAGAAAGGAGCTTGCTGTGCTGTCACTGCGAATAACAGACAACTGCTTTAGTTTGGTCTTCCATAATCATTCCTATCAGTGCCTCAGAGTTTAAAGATCTAATCCTGCTTCCAAAATTCAATTAGGCTTTGCAAGAAAAAAATTTTAAAAAAATTAGTCATTAAAGCTTTAGATAAACAGATCCCAGCTAAGGACAAAGCTGCACCACTACTCCTGTGAATTTCAGGATTAAAGAAAATCCATATACTGTGTCATATTCCTGTAAAATATTATCTGCAGTACAGCTTGTTTTCTCATTTGTGCATGAAGTTAAAATCTAAGTCCAGTTTTCAGTGGCTGCTTATTTGCTATAAATATTAAATAAAATAGTAAAAGGAAAATCACCTTCTACACGTGTATGTTTCTTTTTAGAATAGGTGGCCAAGTAATGCCCTGACCTTTAGAGAGATACAGGAGGAAGAAGCTCTGATTCTGAACAGACACTCAATGGGGGGAGAAGCCCAACAACACCTGCCTTTTATTAATCTAACATGGCAGTGCAATGACAATTAGCATTTACAATCAAATGAAAATTAATAAAGATAATTTTCACTTACTACCTTTGCTTGTTTTTTGTGCTTTCAGGAATATCTCAGTGTGGGGGGCAAAGAATAAGTTTTGGGGGAAGGAGAGAGTTGCGAATGGTCCTCTGACTGGTGGTATCTTACAAACCCCAAGTTCAGAGGTGGCACAACTGGGTTTTGCTCTCTCTTCTAAAGCCTGTACATTAATAAATGTTAATTTTATCAGATTGTGATTTTCAAATTCCTGTTGATTTAGTAAAGAACTTACGTGTTCAGCACTTGTAAAAACGCTGCTCTTTCGATAGACACCTTCAGACAGATTTAGGTATTCAACCTGAAGAGTCAACATTTGCAGTTCTCCAGAAGGATTACCTGGGCTTTCAGGGCAAATTTCTACATCATCAACTGCTCTGCATGTTGTGCTAACCTGGATCCTTGGCTGGCCCCTGTACATGTAATTATATGAAGTTTATTAGTAGAGATGTGAGGTTTCTTCAAACTCAGGAAAAAATCCTTAATGAGCCAGGAAGTAAGGAAGAAGCTCTTTTATATTTCTATTTTACTGAAATTTCACTCTCCTTTCACACGTTTCTGGGATGAATTCTTTTCCAGAATCAATGTGAACTTTACTCCAAGAACAATCTGATAAATTCCTAAAGAACTGACAGGAAAATCTTGGGGAAAAGACTAAAAACCAGCTTTTTTTTCCCTTGTAAAATATTTAATACCTGGAACCTATAAAGAATTGTTGAAGACCTGCCAACATTTCCAACGCTTTTCAAAGTCATACCATTTTTAGTTGCTCCAGAACTGCTGATATCAGCAAGCATGCCCTTCTAAATAATTTATTGGCATTTCTACATAAATTAGATACTTAAAGGTGAAGATGCCATGAACCTTGTGGAGGCTGAGTGCTCACTACATGGACTATAATCCATCAACCCAACAGACAGATTTCCAAACTGGCTTAAACCTCAGCAGGCTCACTGCTTGGAAATAGTTCAAGGACTCCAGAGACTGCAATACGCTCTTGAAATGTCACTTGCTGTAAAAGTACATTCTACACAAAAATAAATCACCATAAAATAAGGTAGCAACCTCAGAGAATTATAAATTGATCATTTAAATCACAAGTTAGTTACTGCTCACAAAAATAAGCAATGCAAAAATATGTTCACTTCAGCTAAGGATAATGCATTACAAAAGACAGGGCAAAACCATCAGCTAAAACACACATTTGCATAAAGGTAAATTCTTCAGTTAAGCACTTTAATCCTGTCTATAAGTTTCTAAAGTGACCATGGACTTTTTTTCCCTGAAACCTGTATAATTCTGGTTTGCAGAATGTGGCCATTGAAAAATGTTATGTTGGCATTCTCCCTGTAATGACTGTATTTATAAAGGCTCCAGACTGCAAAGTAGGAAACAATCTGAAGAAGAGGGTTGATGGTATTTCAAGAAGAATGTTGGGGATGAGAAACTGATGAACAAAAAATGCTTTCCCTAGCAAGGAGCAGATCAAAATCTTAAATCTTCAAAATTTGTTTTTAAATGAAAAAGGAAAAAAAATATCAAAGAAAGAAAGCTCCCATCCTGGCTAGAGAATCACTGCAGCCAAGGGTGTGTTGCCATTGCTAGGATGGATCCATCATTTGAATGGATCCCTGAAATACAACGGTATTAGGGGATAAGAAATGCCAGTGATGAATTAAATGCTAAAGGGGAAGCAAAGATGATAAAAGCAGCATTTTCATCAGAAACCAGGAGAGTAGGAGTGGTAAAGTTCCTATCTGAGATACAAACAAAAAAGATTGAACAAGACTACAATGGAAATAAGCAGGACAATCAGCACAAATATCTCAAGTTATTAATTTGCAAAGAGTAAAAAAAAAATCATCAGGAGCTCAAAAAAGTTATGAAATCAATAGTGATGGCCTAAAAGTCACAGAAGGCCTCAGTTTCAGCAAGGGAGTGGGGAGGAAGCTGCTGACAGCAGAGATAACAGGTATCAGTGAAGGTCATTCCATCTCTCTGGTCTGTGGGTGACCAACCCCAGCCCACCAAGAGATGGGAATGCAGTGCCAGCCCTCCCCGTAAGGACACAGGGGCAAGGGCACGAATTCCTGCTTGAATACAAATCCTGGCTGCATTTGTTAAACAGGCTGATGTTCTCATCATTGGAATTCACAGGAATGCACACAAAGGAAAATGCCAACATAGTGAACTTTTCAGCTCTTAGCCAAGTAATTCTTTGCAAGTGGTTTTTTTTTTTTTATCTCATTTATAGCACAAACAGGCTACGTGGGGCACAAACAAAATGAATAAATTAAGTGGATGATGATCATTGAAACTAGGGAAATTTCAAGCATAAAAGGAATAGATTCTGGGTTTTTTCCTATTTGTTTTCTAAAAGTCTGTTTTGGCAATTAATTATAAATGTTTCATTGACTGTTACATTCTGTTACTATCAAAAAAAAAGAGAAGACTAGAAATTTGTGTATATGCTGCAAATCCTGAGTTTTGCCTTGCTCCCCAGCTCTGTGTTCTTTTCAGTGTTTGGTTTTGACTCTGACAAGTCAGCTCTCCTAGCACTAACCAAATTATGGTTTTGAGGCCTAACAGAAAATAAGGTTTGGCATCATCCTCCATGTGAGAAGAGATGCAGCAAATCTGTTAATCAGAATTCAGTCACTACAGAGATTTAAATAATGCCTGACTTCCTGCCTTGCTACTTGCCATTCCTACCATTAGTACCTGTTTGAGATGAGACACCCAGAGGGAATTTGCTTCTGCTCTCACATTTACACACCACCATTACTTTACCTTAATGACCAACACGCCCTGTTCAATAAAACCCCGGCATCAACTTTATTACATCCTGCACTGCTAATGATTTGGTAGTCACCTAATGCATTAATCTTGATTCATGGCTCAGTTGAAATATTTATATAGTACAAAATGCTTAAGTGGAGGTCAGTTGCATGCAAAGCTTCAAAGAATAAATTGCAAGACTTTGTGTTGCCTCTATCTCCTTCTCAGGAGGAGAATATGCCTTCCCCCAGCCTGGGCTAGCTCTGGTTGTGTCCCCACACATATCACCCTGGGGCTCCCATTCAGACATGCCTGGGCTGCTCTTCTTCCCCAGATACTCACCAAAACTGACCAAAAGCCAAAATTCTATCTACTCCACACACATTAAAAATGTCTGAGGCCCTAATCTCATGTAACTAAAATTCCCTAAAAGAAGCAACATCATTTGGGGATGCCCAGAAAGCAACCTCAAAAGGATGAAGCAGAAGCTCCTGTTACTAGAATATTAGCAGATATTTTGATACAGAAAAGTTTAGAATTGCACATCAAAAGATCTGTGGAAACATCTGAAAAGCACAGAATGGTCCCTACAATATCAATAGGCACCAGTGGCCCTGGCAGCCAGGTAGGAGCTGGGCAGGAAAATCAGCCGTATGGCCACAAGCATAAGATTTTATTACTAAAGAAAGGACTTTATTTTCACTGCTTTTTACATTCATAAAGGAACAAATGCTTTCAGATGGTTTCATCATAATTCCCTCGATATTCAAATTATGTGCTGGCCCATGAAAATTCAAGCTACAGGACATAATGCAGACAGCATGGGACCTAGAATAAAGGCAGACAGATGAATCTCTGAAATAACTAGAAAGATTTTAGAATCATTGAATCATCAGAGTTGGAAAAGATCTTTAAGATCATCAAGTCTAACCTTTGACCAAACACCACTGTGCCAACTAAACCATGTGGTGAAGTACCACGTCTACCCATTTTTTGAACACTTCCAGGGATGCTGACTGTACCTTCTCTAAGTACAAAAGCAGTCCCTAAATCCCAGACAGAGCTGTTTCTGCAAGCCTATTCCCCAGCCATATGAGGTAGGTGAGGCTGTACAATGTCAGAGACTGCTAAGCCTGTAAATTTTGCCCCTTTTCCAGTCCGTACCTCCAAGTACATAGGAAATGTCAGTACTGCTTCCAGCAGCACTCATTTTATGTGCTAATTCTACATGTGGTACGTGGTTTTCTACTGGAGCATTTCACCATGGGCTGCTGGCTACAAGATGCTGTTGAGGCTGAGAGTTGTCTGTGAAAGCTGGGGTTGATGAGGAATAATCTGACACAACCCTCATTTTCTACACTTGGTTCTCTTTGCAGCTGTTTTTTGCTCCCTGTGCACTGTCTGGTGACATGAATCATGGAACAGAAGGAACAGTTTAATCAATAACATGCTTAATTGCTAAAAATTATTCCACAACCACAAACTCACAGCCAAGAGACCACACTATCTGTCACTGAAGATGCATTATGAGGGAGAAACAAAGAGGTTTAAGTGTCATTAGCAAAACAATAATAAAATAACCCATAAAATTGAAAATACGACTTAGAGCATATAAACATAAAACAGTGAAGTTCCCAAGATGAAATCATATTGCAATACAGATAATTCCATATAATGTGGTTCAAAATGGCAAGCTGCATTTGTGTTTCAAGGTGTGCAGACATATTTATTATGAGCAGCCAGTTTACTCTATTGCTTTGTGAATTCAAGGAAAACGACGCTTCCATCAAATTGAATTGCACTGTGGTCCCTGCACATTGAGAAGAAGATATTCTGTTGCTCTCAAGTGGCAGAACTATCTGCAAATGTATATGAGAATAGGAATTTCTGAGTATTAGACACTTTGTCATATAGCAGTGATTAAAGTGAGTCTGTTTCAGTTCTGATGCTTTATGTGCAAAGCTTCCTTGACTACTTACTCACTTTGCTAGGAAGATATATGTGAAGAGCCCAGTGAAATATCTGCCTCAGCACTTCTGTTGTAATTAAATGCAGTTGCATGTTGGCACAAGTAATGACCACCATCTGCTCAGATCCATGGCTGGGCTGTCCTTCACCACAAATCACACATCTCCACACACCCAGCAAAATACCCATTACCAGCTGATTCTCCAAAGCACCATACGAATAATCTGAATATGCAGTGTGTTTGCTACAGATGAGTGCTAACATATTTGGCCTACAGAAATGCTTGTCCAGGTTTAGATGCTTTAATACGAATACTGTTAAATGTTTAAAAGAAAACGTACTAAATGACCCAGGTTGCAAAGTCAGTGTCTCAGGAATTAGAAAAGGCCAAGGCTTACCTTGTCTCTTCAGGCTGTGAGCATTTGGATACACCACCACATACTGGGTTTAGCGGATCCCTGCCTAAAACTGTATCTCCTTTATTTCATAAAATTTGTTTCACATTGTGGGCATGTTCAATGCTACTATTTCATTGATTATTTTTATTCTATTTGTATATCTCATCTTTTCATAACTCACCTCTCAAATCTCATTAAATTTAAAGGTTATTAAATCCCTTGAAAGTTTTCCATTAGCATTTCTACACCCCCAGATGAGGTCTGAGTACGTTGTGAAGTCTGGGCTCTCCCACTGTTCACATGGGGGATTTGCACATCCTCTGCAGCAGCCTCCAGGACAAAGCTCAGCCCTTCAGTGCTGCTTCAAGCTCTCGTTCCTGCCTGGAAGGACTGGGCATGGCTCTGCCACCAGCCTGCCTGGACACCACCTCTTCTGAGACTGGCAGTCTCTTACGGAATCTTTCTTCCTAACAGCTTTTTTAAGCAAGTAAGAATTATTATCCTCTTTTTGCAAACGTAGAATCAAGGCTAGACAGATGAATGTCCAAATTTACTTCTAATCTGAGAAGTGAACAGTGCAACATTCACCATGTCAATCTCATCTTCTGCAACCAATCTTGAAGAAAACTTCACTACACAAGCTGTGATTAATCTCTGAAGTCATCAAGCTTGGAGAATGAATAGGATAGAGAATCCAGTGTAAAAACAACTTGGGGTGAACACTAAAGACTGTGTAAAGATACCTGGGTGTGTAAGGGACACTTTGTACCTCCATGCAGCTTGATTCTGCTGATCAATGCACAGGCAACTTCTAAATGAACACTGCTAATGAATGGGAGTGTCTCTCATGCTCCCAAGTCTTCTTTTCTTTGCTTTTATGGATCTTTGTTGAACAGAGAAAGATTTCTTGGTAGTCCTCTCATGCACAACAAAGCTGTAACATGGGAAATTCTGGTAAGACATGAAAAAATCATCATAATAGGAGTGGTAAATCTTTGTGACAAGGACTAGTGAGGCGGCATCATCCCCACCCTTGAAGAGTTTTGCAGCTGGACTGCATGAGGCCCTGAGTAACACAACATAACTGCAATTCAGCCCTGATGGAGTGGGTTTGGGCCACCTTTCTGCAGCAGTACCTCCAGCCTAAGGTTTTCTGTGACTGTCCTGTGGTGTCTCCACACAGCCTGTGCTGCATAGTGGGGTGCGTTCTCCCCCCTGCACTATGGACGTGTTCATTGCTCAATGAGAAGGAAATAAATGGATCACACTCCTGACCCACTTCATTTTGAAGATACATTTGTAGAATCATATGATTGGGTATTTTGGCATGACCCCTTCTAGGTCTCCCCATGACTGAGCAGGCATCACACAAATCTATACTCCCAATGAGGTGACACAGTCTGGCTGAGGCAATTAGATCATCATTACTAGAAATAGAACTGAGCTATGTATTGTCTGGCATTAGTAAATTCAAGGGAATGAAATACCTTGTTCCAAATTATAGTATCATCCATCTAGACTTTCTGATAGTCCTGAAAGACAGATGGTCCAGCAAATGGCTGTAATCATCATATGGGTACAGTTTAACTCCCTAAGACATGTTAAAAGAGCAATATTTGCAGAAATATCAACCTGCAAATGTGAACAGGGTCTTCTGACTGGGTAGGCTCAGTGAAACATTTCAGTAAAATTTCAGAAGATATTTCCTTCAGATATTCTTCACTTTCAAAAAGTAATTTAACAAAGAACTTAAAGATGACTGAAATGAACAGATTTATCATTAGTAATAATGAATATGTCAAGCTCAGACTTCATTATCCTTAGTTTGGAACAATTCTTCTCTGAGAGAGTTGAGAAGCCTTATGAAAAACACAGGACCAACACGTGCCACAGTAAATGATGTTGAAAACCTCATTTTGTTCAGTAGAAGATGCCAGAACTTATTCTCTGCTTCAGAGGCCAAAATATGATGGTCAATTTTAGAAGGGTCATGCCCCCTTGTGCCCCAAACTGTTCCTCTTGTGTTCCTGGGAGAGTACTGACTGCCATGAGCCAAAAAAGTGCTGAGGAGCAACCAAAGGGAGCAGTAAGGGCTGAGCTCAGTTCTCTGTCCAGCCCTGATATCAACTCCTTTACTCATGTATGTGCTGCAGTGTGGGGGTTTATGAATATGCCTGGGAGACACTTTTCCTGCTGCAAATTGCATGCACAGACCTCACCAGTGCACAGTCTGATTTATATCTGGCAAGGTTTTGTGTATTGTATACAAGTGCAAAACATGATTCTTGACATCCACAAAGCATCATCTGAATTTATCACCCAACAACTCCTACAACAAATAATCCCAATTAGTTCTCAAAAAAAGAAACCTCTGGACTGCACTTGTTTTAAAGGAGAGGAGTTTCTGGAAGCACATACTGTCTCAAAAAAAACCTGAAAGCCAAGAAGTTAATCCTGACATGATTTATTACCCCTTTCACCTCATGCAATACTTCAATTGTGTCATGGTCTGATCCTTTAGTCCTTTCTCTTCTAAATCACCCTGTTTTTAGCAAAGGGAGGAAGGCCTGCAGCATTAGGTCCTGAACTCCAACCAATATTCTCCTCAAAGGAAAATGATGCATTCTGCCTGCTCAAATTGCCATGATTGTAGGTGCCATAGGAAAATGTAATTTTTTTTGGTAAATAAGGTTAAGTTATATTAATTCAGTTTTTCATTTGAAGAGTGAAGAGAATTTCCTTCTCCCAGTTTTACTGGATTCAGTAAGTCAGCCATGAATAGAGTATGTGGGGAGGGGATGCAGAGTATCTGTGGGAAGATCCACATGAAACATGCAGATGGGATTAATCTACTCATTCCCTAGTTGTAATTGCAGTTTCACAGAAATTCTGCTAAAAACCACATTTATTTGGCAGTAAATATGATGACTAATTGCTAAGGATAGCTGCACATAAATTCCAGACTGAATTTTTTGGCACATTTCTAATTGTCATATAAAAGAAAATGACACACTCTCTACTCATTTTTCCAAATTAAATGCAAAATATGAAATTATTCCTACTACTCTTACTGGTGGAAATGAAGGCTGTTTCAATTTAACTATGAAATACAGCATATGGTTCCGTGATTATTGGTAAACTGTGCAGCAGAAGTCCTGGGCAGATGATTCCAGAGGAGGATCTGGCCATGCCTGCACTGAGACTCATCTAGGAGCTCTCAATCCAGACTTGAAAACTGTTCTGTAGAGAGTTCTGTGAAGGATACGTGGCCCTAAATTCATGACTACAGGATTAGGGTTGTTTAGTTGTGGTTTTTTCCCCAAAATTCTCTAAATAAATGTCACATAAACTTCAAACACAAATTTTGCATGATAATCAAGGCATTAGAGACATCATTGCTTGCCTGTGACCTGTTTATAGTAAGAGGCTCTTAACCAACAGTCAGCACCCAAAGTCATGTAAGACATATTTGGCAGCAGAGGATGAACACAAACCTTTGGTGTCCCAAGCCAGTGACAAAACTGACTTGCCATGTAGGATTACTAATACTAGAAAAAAGGGTAAGATAAACTATGCAAAAATCATTTCCTGGCAGCTTTGAATAATGAAACAAAAATCCTTTAAAACAGCACACAGTGTAAGATATTCCGATATTTGTGGCATTAAATAACCCCAGTCCTGCAGCAGCAGTACAGTGCAAGTCTAGCACAAACCAGACATGTTTCAGTAGTGGAGAGGGAATTAAATGTTGCTGCCTTTATCTGCACACACAAGAAGAGCTCTGTCATTCTGTCCACATAATGGGATGCAAAATATGCCAGTTTATTAATTGCTTAACATCTACCAAACAGCACGGTATTTCCCTAGTGGGAAAACACATGCTAAGAGGGAAAAAAACCCAAACCCCACAACCAAACTACAATTTAAAGTGTGGCAATTCTCAGCACTGGACATAAAAGAGATTTGATAGGAATGCAGATGGTTGAACACCGTCACTTGCCCTGACTGTGAGCCCTTCTTTATGCATAAGGGTTTGGAAGCCTAATGAGTATGCACAGAGCATTCCCACTGATTCACCAACACAGAGAAGAGATTTGGCTGGGGTTTCATCCAGAAAAAAGCTAAGAAAATAGAAAAATACAGGTGTAGGAAGAGCTCTGCTATGCTCAAGGGTTCTACCTTCTTTCCGTAATAGAGCTACATTGTATGACTGCAGATATTTTCCCTGCCTTGCTGCACATAAACCCTCTTTAAGCACACTTTTGACATTTTTCTCTTAGGAAGTTCTCCCACATCAAAGGAAAATATCCTGCAAACCAGGGCTCTGACTTGCACATCCCATATATTGAATTCCTCTGTTTCTGCAGAAGAAACTCAAATGTCAATATCATGGTCAAAGAAAGATAGACAAGAACCATTCTCAACTGTTTCTGCTAACTGAGCTCTGCCAACCTTTCAATAATTAAAGATCATCAATCAGACTCAAACACAAACCATATTAAGAGATTACTTGCAAAGCCATGGATATTTTCAAATAGGAAACCTAGAACTTATCATTAGTTGTCTGGATTTGATCTTTCCAACACATTCATTTCAAGGGTTTTTTGTCCACCTGTTTGATTGCTCTAAGTTGAGGTCTGCCTGTAGCCACTTACCTCCTGGAGCAGGGACATCAAGAGAAATGCCAGATATTGTGAAGAACTGTGATAAAAACTGTGGCTTACAACCCAGCTAAGCCTCCCCCTCCACTCATGTTTTGCCAGAGGGAGACCGATGAGCACCAGATCTGCTGCACTCCAATTCTCACAGCAAGCTTGTGGATATGTTGGTGGCTACAGAACACCCTTGATAATGGGAGAGAAAGCTGCAGCATTTGTAGTACCAGTGTGTGGTCAGGATTTTAATGACATGGGTCAGGAACACAAGCACTGGGGAATTGATGAGAAACAGGCCACACAGGGACTGCTGAGAGCTCAACCTTTCACTGTTTTTCCATCCTTGTGAACACATCTCAGCACCGGGACATTGACTCATCGGCGCCAAAGACAAAATTTTGGATCACGAGATCCACATGGTTATAGTGACAATCCTGAGATGCTGGCTACCCTGGGAAATTGTAATGTCAAACCCAGCTCAGAGATAATAATCTCCTTTCATTTTCTGTTGCTTAAGGAGTGTCAGTCCTGATAGGACTGCAGGACACAAACCTTAGATGTTATTTAAATATATCAGTTTAGGGGAAAACATCAGCAAGATATAGCAACCATACAAGCAGCTCTATCAGCCAGAAACATTTTATATCTGAACCTCAAATTCTCTAGAGAAATCTTCAGAGCCAAAGAAACAGCAAACCCCTGTATGATTCATCTTCATAATCTCGATGTGTGATTCTTATCACTGACATACTAATACACTCCTGCCTTTTATTGTAGTCTGACTCCTGTTAAAGATGTCCATTTGGTCTTATTGAGGGATAATGCACTAAAATCACTTTTTCCTGTTTATTTTTTTTGGAGTCAGTGAGGGACTCAATGACATCCTCCAGGTGGGAAGCTAAGAGCTAGACCTTATATTTGTTTTGGCAGTGTAAATCTATTCCAATACCACTGATTTCAGTGACATAACATGTGGTTACCTCTAGAGAAAGCTGTATTTGATGGTGCAAGCCCTTCTCCATCTATAGCTGGAAATCAGGAAAATTTGCTTTGAGAAAATACAGTCATGCATTTGCCCTTTTTTATACTCTTCTACAACTATCTGTGAGTGACCACTTTCTGAGACAAGGCACTAGACTGATGGGTCCTCTGTCTGCTCTCCTAAGGTCATTCCTATGCTCTCTGTAGAACAAATATCTCCAGAAGTGCACCTAGCCTACTCATTCAGCCTGTAGAGCTATACCTCAGAATCCATTTCTTAATTACATAAAATATTTGGGTCTTTTTGTTTAAGTGGAGATCGTAAATAATGCACTGTATAATACATTTTAAAAATCACCTGGTATTGAACAAACCATTTAATTTAACTTGGCTAATCTGGAATCAATATTATAATTAATTTTCTACTTCATCTGTCTTTTGAAGTGTGGAACAAACCAGTTTGTGTCAGTTCAGCCCTGTAGGATTGTGTGAAATGCTGGGGCTATATCCCTGTTTACCCCTGTTAAGTAAGATTGATCAGAGGAAGGGTTCCTTGCTTCTAGGAATGCTTTGTGGAAGCAATTCATGACAAAAGAAAACAAAGTTTCACAACTTCATTTATTGGATTTAATGTCTGATTTGATTTTTAAATCATTAGTCAGGCTGAACTGTACTAGCTTCACTTTAGGCAAATCATAAGGAATTGCCTGCCCTGTGTTCCTGTGGAATGCTGAGGTACTCCTGGGCTTACTCTGCTTGAAGGAGGCTCAAGGTACAGAGATTAACAAGAAAAAAAATCATGGTCCCACTGGTTCCAGTGAAGGAAGAGTCTAACCTGCCAAACTCCTCCAGTGCCTCCCAGCACAGCACCCAGGTCTCCAGTCAGTGTCACAGCCACCAGACACAGCCTCCCTCACCTCTGTGGAGTAAAAAACCCTCTAGGATTTACAACACAGTGCACATTTTACATGCCAGCTAGGGCAGCAAGTCTCCTACAAAAGCAGATTGTCACCAATCCTGCCACCCTCTTGTCTGTTAATGACCCCAAAGCTGAAGGATCATCAGAAATCCTGCTCACACTTCAAAGGTTTTCCTAATTACCGGTCAGCCAGACACAGGACCAGAGGGAATATTCTTGGCTGAGAGCTCACACAAACACAGCCCACACTGCAAAAAGACCAGCTGCTACAGAGGTCTTTCTCCTGCACTGAAAAGCCACTCTGCAGACCTTCAATTCTCTGTGATGTCCTATCCAAACATGCTACAGGTGTATTTTTTAAATCACTTTCCAAAAAAGTGTTTATGTTATCTGTCTCTCCCTTAGCAGAATGACTTTCCCATCCCACGGGGACTGTGCAGTGAAATGGGAATCAGGACATGCTGGAAATGTCTGCTTTTCACTTCTACCCCAATAGCAGTTTTAAGGGATCCACTGCCCAGCCAGGGGCATGGGACTCTTGGTTTGGTGTGATATCAAGCAACATTGAAAGTGAAAATCTGTGATGTGTTAAGGCGCCAGAAAGCTGTAAAAAAAAATAGAAAATGCAGGCCCTCATAGAGATATCAGAATGATTTAATGACTTAAAACTTCCTTTCCAGAGTCTTCCAATTCCCACAACTCTTATCGAGCTTAATAAGAGCTGTGAGCATGCAGATTTACTCACCAGTACTGGGAAACTCTGCTTCTGTTAGCCTTGTGATGAATAAAAAATGCTTCTTTTTAGGAAAAAAAAATTAAAAAAGGCTTTTATGGTCCAGGGAGTTTATTAACATGATTTGAGTGATCCCTTAGAGATTCAGAAAGCCAAGCAGTAATTCAAGACAACAAAACTGTGTAAATTTCCAGATTTCTAGGGCAAACAGTTCTTGAGAACTCAAATCATGAGGCACTGGCACAGGGTGCCCAGAGAAGGTGTGGATGTCCAATCCCTGGAAGTGTTAAAGGCCAGGTTGGATGGAGCTCTGAGCAACCTGGTTTAATGGAAGGTGTCCCTGGCTGTGATTTATAAACACCTGAGGCCAACATCTCTGCAATGATTAAACCTTCACTGATGCTTTACCTGATCAGCACAGTAAACACACGTTGGTATCTCAAGGCAAATAGCAGTGAACACTGTCCTGGCAGCTGGGCTTTCTTAGGCGGGGCAAAAATATGTAAAAAAGAAACATCTCATGCAACACTATCAGCTCCCGGCAGGGTCGCTGCAATCGACCAGGGGGCTGAGTGTGGTCCGAGGGACAGAGTTGCACTCAGCTCTCACTGCAAGGCATCTCTCTGATCCCTGCTCTGGTCACTGACCCAGCAGCTGGGTTTCTAAGGAGCCCTTTTGGGATTGTAATGCAGTGCCCACAGTGCAAGTTGGACAAGGGAAAAAAAAGTGTGCAGTTGAATGACTTGGAGATCTTGGAGGCTTTGTCCTTAACATTGTGCTGGTGGCAAAGTCACACTCTTCTAAAGCAGGAGACCATCAGAAATGACAAAATCAGAACAGACCCCTGGTTAATACAGTTGCTTCCTTGCCCTTTACTGTATCTCCAGTGAAAAAAGCTGGAGCTGGCTTTGGGGAGCAACTCTGCAGTCAAAGCAGACGGCATTAAGAAACACATTTTCCCTTCCCTTGAAATTCCTACTTGCATGTCTCAAACCCCTCTGTGATCATTTCCATCCTCCCATATGCCCTTGTAATACATGTGCTACTACAGGTTTACTGATTAAAAGAGCTCAAAGAAAAGTCTGTATGACTTGGCTTTTCATAATTTCATTTAACAAGAAAGAAAAAAACCCCAACAAAACAAAAATCTCCACATATTTTATCTATTTGCCTCACTGGATAGCAATTGTTGGGAAGTGTTGTTACCCAACTGAATTTAACAGCATACTAAGTTGTTGTATTACTGGCAAATAGAGAGCATACTTGTTATAACAGTGTTAAAAATGATGACAAGAAGCCAAGCTCTTTTCTGGGAATTACTGGGAAACTTGTGCCCTTTTGACAACTGAGATCTCCAGAAAAATCCCCTTGTGGCTTACCCAGTTTAAAATTTTAAGATGAGCTGCAGCAGGCAACAAAAGCAGTAGTCAAATGATCTTCCCACACCAGCCCTGCTAACTTCAAAGAAGATTCACAGGGTACAGAGAACAATTAAGATTGGTTTTCAGAACATTCTGACTCAATACAGAGCATCACTGCTAAATTTTGTCCAGTAGCTAGTGTATAATCTCAGTTACAGAAATTTTGAGAGACTTACAAGAAGCAAACAGGGGACATTTGTTAATTAACCTTTCTGAGACCAAAAGAGATCAAATTCAAAGCTGAAAATAATTATATTAGTTGAGAGTACTCTTTGAGCAATGGTCTTAATATAGTTACACTCCACTGGGAATGCAAAGCACAGGATAGCCTGAATATACATCAAAAGTTATGTCATAATAGTGATTTGGAATATGAAAAATCCTCAAAGTGCAAAAACCAGACCTTTGTTCCATCCTGTATGTATCCATAATGTATAACCATCTCTGGGGTTTTTTTTGACATCTGGTCCTTGTTTGCTTTTTGAATTAGGTATGACATTTTCATTACATCACATTCCTCACTTTGGCCTTTTTTGTACTACACATGCTGATAAAATACAGGGGATTGTGAGCACTTTTGAGGCAACAAATACAGTATTTGAATATCCAGAAGCTGCTGTAACTGAACAGACAAATAACACATGCTATGCCTTGTGCTAAGAAAACATCTCCCAACCTGCAAATGGTAACATAATATGTATCCTCCCAGTAAAAGGGACAGAATTAGGTAACAGCACATATTTTCATCCTTCATCTTCCAAGGTTTGTCTGGGAAAAAAAAAAAGCCTTTGGCAGAAGGTCCGTTTAAATAAATATTTCTAACACTTTGGAGCTAGTCAAATTTTTTGAAACAGAAGTGTTGAACCTGCCACAATCTAGAAAGTAGCACCCAAAAACTAACACTTCTGTGGGGAATGTGCTAATTTTGATGAAATCTTTAGAAAAGGTGTTTTGTTCTTAGAATGATTCAAACATGAGAGACACCATGGACAAAAGCAACAAAGAGAGGTAAATAACATTCAGGTGACTGAGACCAACAACTCAGAAGTAAGTCAGAAAAATTCACCAGTTTTGGAGTTGAGAGCTGAACTTGGCCATTCATGTCCCAGGTGAATGTCTTTATTCTGCACATGGCCAATCTGTTTTCCTAGTCCAATTAATATTTAATTGTTTATGCAGCTGCAACAAGAAAAGCTGAGAGAAATCCAGCCCAGAGCAGCTAACTGCTGAATGGTTAGCACATTCCTTGGGGAAGTGGGAGAATGGAAAGTGCTCTCATCTCTTTGCAGTTTGCTTAGAAGTTCTATTTTTTTTTTTTACCAAGAACTTGCTCAGTTCTTGGGTTTTCACCCACACAAACCATGAAAAAAGAGCATATTAAAAACAAAAAAAGCCAAAAACCCCCACATAAGCAAACAAAAATACCCAAACAAATCACAAACTTGAGCCTCTTTGCTCGACAGAAATATTTCTTCCACACATATCACAAATAAAAAGTGTAGTGTAACTTTGGTCCCTTTTGGACTCTCAGAGCTGATGAGACTCTTCCCATTTCTGCTCTTCAGAAAAAGATCCACTTATTCCCCCTCTTCTGAAGACATTTCACAGCAGGTTCTGCACCAGTAGCACTTGAACCCAGACCCCTGCTGGTTTTGGCACTGGCATTTTTCTCTCTGAAGACTGAAACCCAAGATTAGTTGAAGTGATCAGATTGCTCAAAGATTATTGAATCTTAACAAAACAAACAAATATAAAAGACTGAATTAAAAAGACAAACAAACAAAAACCCAACCAAACAACAACAACAAAAAAAACAAAAAACAACCAAAAAACCCCAAACCCCCCCACTCCAAAAGAAAAAAAAAAAAAAGAAAGAAAGCAAGCTTTAATACAGAAAAAAAAATCTGTGATGAGATCTCATTTACCCAAGTCTTTTATGCAGGTCACTTCTAACCCATCCCCTTTGAGATGCGGCAGCTCTTTCCTTCTCTCCTCTTCACCCCCTCTCACCTGCCCTTTTGAAATCCCTCCCAAGGTCACTGTCTGTGTCCTCTCAGGCTGGTTAAACCCCCTCTCCAGAATGTCAGAGGTGTGTGTCAGAGCAGATGGCTCTGCACCGCCTGATATCCCTGGAAACCTCAACCAGGATGTGTGACACTACCAGCCAACACAGCCCCTCCCTCCCTCCCGTTCCTGGGTGATTTTTATTAGCAAATTAAATACCCAATGTGTGCCCTGATGCAGTCACTGCAGTAGCCACTCAACACATTGCTTGCATTACTTATCACAAATGTTTCTCCTGCCACTCTCATCCACCAGTGAACCACAAACCGAAACAGCACAACTGTGAATAATAAATGTTTCTTCAGAAATTGCTCAACACACTGAAGTTACAAAGGGATCTGTGGGAATTGAGTGATTCCCACACCTCCCACAGTGCTAAATACCAGCAGCCCATGGCTGTCAGCCATTCCAGCCATGGGGCACTTGCAGGTGACGTAGCCAGGGATATTCCTGCAGGAAACCATGTGCTGTGTGGGGAGCTCCTACACTGCAGAAATCAGACACTGATCTGTGCAGAGTCTAAATCTGCACAACACTACGAGAGCGTGGCTCATCTTCTGGCACTGCAGTAGTCAGTGTGCAATGGCAACATTTATTGACCTATCCATACAATTGATGACACAATTAATGGCAATTTGGTCCCAGCAAAAATGCATGTGATTGACCCTACTTCATTAGTCTGGAGAGTATTACAAACAGAGAGCAAAGTGCTGCGATTTAACAGATGAACTACAATAGCTGATTCATTTAATCTTATTTCAACTCTGACAAACCCAGTTACCTTTCAGAGATAATATGTTAATGAAATAGCCAAGTATTGGTCCAAGATTAAAGAAAGCAAGTGTCTTTTGTGTGGATTTGTATTTCAAATAGATTTCCATGTGCTTAACTTTATTGATTCAAGAAGTAGGTATATGATTAGACAGACAGGTATATGGAGTGTTTCAGCTGATCTGTATTCATGACACCACACAAAAGCATTCAAACAGCATTTTAGCTTTAATCTCAGATATCTGACTCCACATAAATTCATTTTCTATGCCAGAACATCAGTTTATGAAGCTGCAGCTGGAATAATGACATGGAGGACAGCAGGACTCCTTTCCTAGTGCCAAACAGCCTAAATATCTTTTAATTGCAGGCTGTGGTGGGAAAATAAATAAGGCAGCTTTTCCTAGCCTCCTGCACTGATGAAGGCACAGACAAACCCTTGTGGGGCCCCAGTGAAGGACTGAGACTGCAAAGCAGCTTTAACATTGACTTAAGTGGGCCAGAACTCCAGACCCAAGGGGCAGGGGCAAGCGCCAGCCAAAGCTTCAGAGACAAAACACGACACTAATAAGAGCAACAACAAAAAGCATTCTGACAAAAGGTTTCTGCCAAAGTATTTGATTAATAGAAAGTTGATTTTTTGACTTGTGATGTTTTCAAAATGAGTCTGCTCCTGTCTCTTTTCAAAGCTGTACTCAGCATAAACCAAGACAGACAACAACTTTTTTCATTTGGTTCGAAGCTATTAACTTTTCCCCAGCCCTTGGGAAAGAACCATTTTTCATTTTTGCCTTGAAACGGCTGTAGAGAGAAAAAGTGGTAGTTTGCACAGCACTATGGATGTGACAGGCTTTGGAATGGGAAGGAGCAGGAGCAGATCCATGGTCCTGTAGCATTCCCATACCCTGGAGATTGACCTGGACAGGACAACACGGGAAAAGAAAACTGCATGCAGTCTGCCTTAGGAGAAAACACACTCATTACATCTGGTATTTTCAAAGCACCAAAACAGAAATTAGGGAGCTAATGAAGTTGCCTAATTCCCCTAGGCAATATGATAATCCCAGCTTGACCAGAAGTGTGAGGCAGTACACCAAACGAACTGCTGGCCCTTCTGGGCCTGGCTGCCAGCTCTGGTAGCTCACAGCATCTCCACAGAAAGTCAGAGCTGTTTGGCACTCGTTGAGAATCTGGCCCAAAATTATTAACTTCAGTTAAATATGTTCCATTTTTAACGTTATGTATGTATTTTAAAGGAAAGGAAAACCTAGCTCAGATCACACAGTTTATATGCAGAATCCTATTAATACAACATCCACTACAGGACACGATCTGAATTAGGAACCCTATTCACCCTGACTTGTCCTTGATCACAGCTCCTTTAGAGACTTAGAACAGCTGAAAGGAACAGTTCTTATTGAATAAACTTCCAGAAACCTCCAGCAGCGAAAACCAGCATCAGTCCTCTCAGGGCTCAGGCTCCTGTGGGGAGTGGGAGGAGGAAGGGCATGGACTGAAGCAGGCTCTTGCTGCACCGGCTACTTGCTTTCACCTTCTCCTCCTTAGACTTTGTGAAGACACTCGTTATTTCTGCCTTCAGCATTCATTCAACACATCTTTCTGGGCTGCCTTTCTATGCCGTTTATTTTCTAATGGGCTAATTTCTAATAGGCTTATTTTCTAATAGGCTAATTTCTAATAATTAGCCCTCAGGCTGAGTCAAAGTAACAGGCATATTAGAAGCCTAGAGGAATTAGGAGCCAAAAAGGCACTTGGAAATGAGCACTGAAAGATATTCAAGCTTGTCTCAGACCCTCACACATCCTTCTGGTGTTGCAATAGCCCGCAGCAGATTGTTCTACTCTTTTCTTAAGAAGCTGAGGGATTTAATCTTATCTGTTTTCTTGTACCAGAAGGGTATAAAGCTTGCTAAAGGTCTGTTGTTTTCTGTAACTTCCACTTTACACTCCTGTCATACTTCATTCTTACCTGCTCGCTCAGTTTTTTTTCTTTTTTTTCCTTTCTCTTTTCTTTTATTCTTTTCTTTCCTTTTTTTCTTTTCTTTTGAAGACAAGCTGTTTGCTGGAGAGAAGTTCAGCCTGTGTTGATTAATTCAGCAGTTAAGTCTGCCTTTGTTTTTCTTGTGAATCTTAAAGATGTAGACGGGATAGTCTTCCATCAATAATGTTATCAGGATTTTTTTTTTCATTCTAAAGCCAGCAGTAGCCCATTGGTGAATTCCAACACAGAATCACCAGTCATTCCGACACAGTTCGGCTTTAAAGGACGGAGTGGTTGGCTGCTTTTGTCTTTTACATAAAGGAAGAATCAGCCTCAGTAATCAGAGCTAAACCTCAACACCAGGAGGAAAAAAACCACCGCACTCTACTTCCCTGTGCCAAACCCCCCACGTGCCTACTGCATAAAGAGAGCAGTGTTAAAGATCCTTTGTCAATGCTTAATAACCAAGGATCTTTTAATCTGGTTAGAGATTTGACCAGTTCTTTGATAGCGATAATCAGAAGACCGACACATTTCACCCTATTCAATTACCATGGAACTGCCCCTCAATTTTCCACAGGAAAATTCATCTGACAGTTTCAGTCATTTCTAATTTTTTACCTTTTGTCATCTAAAAAAGTTCATGTACAGGTTGTCCCATGAGACAAAATTTTTTTCACCTGATCCTACAAATTCCCTTTTCTGATTATTACAAGATGCTAAAAAAAACCCCTGCAGGTTTGACTTTTTCTCAAATCTACACTTTTCCATATTCAGATTAAAAGTTTTACCTATAAATGACAGTTTTGCTGTGTTTCAATTACACTGGCATTACAAGGCATACTTCTCCATGACAGGTACATTTGTCCACTTCCATGTATCACCCTGGTGCACAATATTCTGTAGGAGACCAGGTTCATGAACCTTATCTTATCTCTCAAATACATTTCAAAGTATCATCCTGCTGTGTGAAACCCCTAAGTTCAGCAACAGGGCATAGGGAAGGACACAGATCTAGCCCAGTGCTGGAGAGAAAGCACCACCTGCTCTTTGGGGTGGCTGGTTTTTTTAGTCAAGGCTCCAATTCTCTAAAACTTGGGACAATAATTTCTGAAATCATTGCTACACAGCGTATTCAGGAAAAGAAGGGACATTAAAGCAGACTGCTTCAAAATTAATGGATAGAGCTCTCAGTGTTAGTCAAAAGGACGATGTGATCAGGACTTCCTACCACAAGTGAAAAGCTCAGCTGCTCCTGGCCAGGCAAGGTGTTGCCATCCATGGAGATGCTCTAAGTTTTCCTCATGTTCTGGGGGTTTTATAAGTGGTTTTAATACATTCAATTGTCATAACAGGAGAATCAGCTGGAATTCAAGCTACAAGGATGAAGGGCCAGGCATGAAAGATTGCAGCAAGCCAGTGGTCCAGTTCAGGACTCTGGCACAACAGTTTCCTGCATCTCCCATCGACTCAGGTGTGCTGGAATTAGATCTTCTGAGAAAATAAGTATTTGTTACTCCAGGGTTTCCTACCAAATGAACTCACCTGGAAGACTGGAGGGTTGCAGAAAAAATTATTAAATGCTCTGCAAGACAGAGCAAGAAAAAGGAGTTATTCAAGTAACAGATATTTTGCCCTTCTTCTGAATCCCTGGTTTCTAGACAATTTTGTCTGGAAGAAGCTTGGATCTGGTACACAGGTTGCACTACAAGAGTAATCAGTGACAAACAATTTCTAGCAGTTGAAACTTGCCAAAGTGGTAAACTACTATTGTATAACTCCAGTACCATTTATAGAGAATCTAGGTTGTATTAGCAGTACTGGAACAAAACTAAACAGGCATGAAAGCATCAATTCCCGTCTTCTTCATCGTTTTCCAGAGAGAAAGTGAGCTGCACTAGAGGAATGAAGTACAGACACACTCCCTGCCCTCTAAATAGGCAAAAACCTCTGTAGGCTTTTCTGTTGAGCTGCACTGCCAAAGGAAGCATCAGTGTTTCAGCCTCTCAGAATTACCAATTGTTATCTATAGAGCAGACAAAGCAGAGATCCAATTTTACTACTGTTTCTGTATAAGACACAAGGGAAGAGTAGAAGAAGAGTTTCTTTGGTAACTAATGACCAAAATTATTTGGGCTTCTATCTGCTGAATATGAGCTGCTGACGCAACAGTTTCTGAAAAATACAATCAAATGAGTGAATTTTAAATGTGATCAAATACCAAAGGAAATCACTGCAGAGAAATACAGCTGAAGGAAAAAAACCCCTAAACAAACAAAATATTTCTTTAAAGGATATTGAGCTCACCTCCTGATCCCCTCAATAATATGAATGAGGTGCCTTCTCATCCCAAAATGAGAACAAGCACAGTAGCCAAAATGAGAACAACCACAGTAGCTCCCAAGTAGCCTGAAAATCTGCCACAAAGGATCTGTTACAATGCCCTTGCAATGTTTTGTACATGTAAGAGCAGTTTCCACTGTAATATGATGTCTATTGCAAAAGGTTCTGGTTGAAATTGCTTTCGCACTTTCAGGCATTGCAATTGATGCATCACCCCAGCTTAAAGACAAGCAGAGTTTTATTTGGATTACATGGAATGACTGAATATGGAAAAGAAATGAAGAAAGGACAAAGGTGACAGGAATACAAAAACACGGTCCCATAGATGCACAGCCTGACTATCTTCGAATTCAATGGCAAAACTATTACAGAAAAGAGTAGTCAAGTCATTAGTTTGTAAGACTGAGTCCCTTCTTTTTGGCTAAATTAAAATTAATGGAAATAAAAAGACAAGGGCTTAGCTCTATTTGTTCAGTTCTGGACCCCTCACTACAGGAAAGACATTGGGGTGCTGGAGTGTGTCCAGAGAAGGGCAACAGGGCTCAGCCTGGAGAAAAGGAGGCTCAGAGGGATCTTACCAATCTCTACAGCCACCTGAAAGGAGGCTGTAGCCATGTGGTGGCTCGGTCTCTTCTCCCAAGGAAGAAGTGTTAGGAAAAGTGGAAATGGCCACAAGTTGCACCAGGGAGGTTTAGATTGGATATTGGGAAAAAGTTTTTCACTAAAAGAGTGGTCAGACATTGGAATAGGCTGCTCAGGGAAGTTGTAAAGTCACTGTACTTGGAAGTGTTAAAAAAATGTCTAGATGTGCCACTTGGGAACATGGTTTAGTGCTGGACTTGGCAGTTCTGGTTTAACAGTTGAACTCAATGATCTCAAAGGTCTTTTCAACATTAGTGATTCCATGGTTCCATGATTCTACAGTTGTTTCAGAGACAGGTGAAGTTTCCTTGAGGACATTGGCCCAGTTAAGAATTACACAAAGCACTGAGGAGTCAATGTGTGAGATACTGTTTACTGTGCATTGCCCAGTTGATCTTATAACACTGAAATATAGATTATATGCTAGAAATTACAGGCCCCAGGATTTACCAGACTATTTTTCCTGGGTTTTTTTCTGTTTGTTTCTTTGGGAGGTTTGTGTGTATATTGCTTATTTGTATTTCTAAGAAATTTGGTTCTCTGTAAAAAAAGTTAGATCTTGAAAATTATGAGATTGCATGTAAATAATCAAGGATATAATAATGTTTAAGTTACATAAATGGTTTATCAATTTCTCTTTGTGGGAACAAATGCTGTTCCCCTTTGATTTATGTGTCAGTACAAATTTTCAGAGGTTCACACAGGTGATGTAATAGTTTGTGTCATGAAATCATTTAGGAATTAACCATTGATACGATAATCTTTGGGCACATTAAGACAGTTTTAAAGGCCTAGTTCAGAACTACTATTCTTTGGAGATCTTGCTGACAACTTTTACAGTTTTTTTACTTAATTTTGTATAAGCAAAGCATGATGGTACATATCTTCCAGGAGACCATCCATATGCCCTTAATCCAAGGGGAAACAGAGAAAGGGTGTCATATCCAGCGAGTTGCTTTGATATTCTTCTGGTTCCTTCTTGAAAGACAAAACTATCTCAACTTTTGCTCCCTTGTTGTCATGGGAGAGCAACTTCAAGAGGGAACTACAAGTAGCCTTGTTGCAAACATCTAAATCCATGTTTTATCCATATAAGACTGGCAAGATTTGAGGATTTTAATATCTTTCATAGAGCAATTGATAGAGTTTTGGCTGAAACAGAGGCAGCAAACTTCAATCTCTGTACAAAGCAGGACACACTGTTCTGACTTTCGTTTAGTTATGTTAATCAGCTGAACAACTTGAGAGAAAAGCATCATGAAGGGTAATCAAGGGAAGAGGTGATAAGGCTCCTTTCCTTATCAGTTGGACAGAAAGTGGAGCAGAAGGGATTTATCGAGAAGAAAGGCTTAGAAAAAAATTGCAGTTCAAAATAAAAATGAAGCTGTTGTGTCTGTATTTCTGATATCCAGAAAAGTTATGCACTTTATCCCAAATCGCCTTCCTCAAAAGTATTTTATACATCTCCCTTGAGACCCAGGCTCAGTGAGACAAAGATAAAGTAGTTGTTTGCTACTTCTCTGAGTACTGGCTTTTCTGTCCTTTTCCAATTATCAGCAGAGAAGTATTTTGGTGCAAAGTCACTGTTTCACTCACATAACTCCAGGAGGGTATTTGGAACACTACAGAAAGTATATCACACTGTAAGATTTCTATGTGTGGAGATCACTGGTTGGTTGGTTGTCAAGAATTTTTTTTTTTTTTTTTATTTTGGCAGCTTTTCTAATTGTTGTTCTCACACCACCTGATTATATCAAGCTTCTGATAATCAGTTTGGTAAGGTTTAGGATAGCTGTTTAAAGGATAGAAGGGAGAGGGTCAGCATGTGTTATTTTTCCAATGCAGGAGGTAGTCATGGAGTGATTTTCTGTATTCTCTGGGGGGTAGTAGCACAAAAACCCTTGACATTTTCTGTTTGAGTGTTTCAGAGCATTGTTCATGTCCTTTATTCAAAGATGGAATTATTCCCATGGAAAAGCATCCTGCTGCATGGAAGTTGTCCTGAGATGGCAGGGACAGGCTGTGTGTGTTTTCCCCTCAGTGTAGATGCAGATGCAGCAATATCTGACTCCATCACGAGCACGGGGGCTGTTCCGAGTAACAGCTTGTTGTGTGGAAGTGTGTAGGCTTGTGAGTTTTCTATAAGGAATACTTTATGGATTGCTCTTTTTGCTGTTGAACATGATACATACCAAATTTTTCTGGCATAGGAATATTCTTAAGACAATTTGATGGAGGACAAGGTAGTTAATGTATTTGTTCTAAAAAGACAGAGAAAAGACTTGCTACCTGTCAGACTGAAGAATTACATGTCTACTCCTTTCAATCACATTCTAACTGGGTATATACTTGCCTGCTATCCCCACTGAAAATTCACTCTGGATGTCCATCTGTGATTTGATGTTGCTTTACAAAACCCCACCAGCTATTAAAGTCCATTTGCTCTGGGGATTTCATTACGCGAATATTTCAAAATCCATTTTTCAGTGAATAGCAGAATGGTCACTCCTTTTTTGGGGGGTCAGTTCTCACTGAATGTTTGTTGCCTTTCTACTAACAGCTGAATGACAAACCAGTGCAAGCAGAACTATTTGAAATAATAAGAAACAAGCCTATTTCTATGCTAATATATTTGAAATACTATGTTTCTCTGACAATATCATAATGTTGGAGTTTATAAAATGTCTATACAATAATTGTTCTGTTGCTGTGCTAATAAACAAGGATTCATTATTCTAATTTTGTCCTTCATTCTCTGTAACCTTTGCAGAAAGCAGAAAAAGAAAGCTCATAAATAACAGTGGCGATAAATTAATGCAGAGAACTAGACATATTTACATGGACATAGACTTCATATTGAAACACTAATTACTGCAGGCAAATTTAGTTTTCCCTTTAATCAGATTTTACAGGTAATTAGCAGTTAACTAAGATTAATTACAATTCATTTTCTGTTAATGTCATCTTTTGGTCACAGAAAGTTTACACAGTATTTTATTTACCAGATGTAAAAGCTAATTCTTACATAGACATACCAAGGTTATGCAAACGTTTTTTTTAGTTCACTGCACACCTCTTTCTTGCATTAGAAATATGCTTTTGCAAGAGATACCTCTTGGGCCTCCAGAGATGCACACAAGATCCCCAGGCACTACAAAACTCCTGTAAAGCTGCAAGATGTTCCACCCAACCAGACTTCCACGTCATTCAGCTGTAACCAAAAGGGTTATCAGAATTGTTAAGCTCAACACATTCAGTGTGATATCAAACTCCTGACCCCATGGTCCCTGCAGTCAGATCTGTGCAGTTCTGCAGCCTCTCTCACAGTCCCCTGCCCAGTGCCAGATGCAGCCATCGATCAGTCCTTGAGCTGTACTGCACTCTGAGGACAGGATCTCCCACACATTCAGAGCAGCTCAGCTGCCTGGTGGGCTCTCCATTTGTATCCAAGCATTCCAGTCCTTCCAGTAGAGCAGCACTCTGCACCCAAAGCCCCTCACACCATGGAGAAAAGGGATGTGCCCCAGGCAAGAGGCATTGAAACATCTTAGAGACAGCAGAATACAGAGCCAGCCTGTAGATTTATGGCCGAATCTGGCTCTGGGAAAGATCATAGAAAACTTGAAGTAATAAAAATTTTGCTTTGCAAAAGTTCAAGACCTTGAGAAGGTTTATATTCTTGACATGGAACCAGGTTGCACCATGCCAAGATGCTCTTGCCTTGTTCCCAACTTCAACAAGTCTATAATTCTGGTTTGCTTTCATCTCTCCTGTTGCAATCCACGTGCTGTAGCTACTCAGGAGTATCATACAGGTGACTCGATGCCTAAAGGGCAGGTCCTCCCAGGCTGAATGAATTTGATTCACTAAGCTGACTCCTAAATTAATAGTCACCATTTTCCATCCCCTCCCAGGCCACTTTACAGGATGTGTGAAGCACCCCATCAAATAATTGAGCTCACATTACACAAGTTATTCTCTAGAGAACCAAAGCACCTCCTGGCCTGTCACTGTCCAAGAATGTGAAAATGAAGAGTAAAAGAAATGAGTTTTTAGGCATCATCACAACAGTCAGCAATCAGAGCTGCTACTGAAACCAGAGAGTATAAAAAATCACATAGTCTGTAAACCTGCTCAGAAAGTGAGATGTAAAGGTCAGACACAAAACTCAAGGAAGGCTCATGGGCTCCAGTATCTCAGAAGGTATCAGAGTTTAACTCTAGACATCCTATTTGCTGGGGCAGGACATTTGAAAATGGTAAATTGGGTATACCTCATCTGATTAGAACAGAGAAAAGGTCTATAAAATAAAAGATAGCAGCTGAAAGACAGAAAGCATCTGTAACCAGTTTCCAGGAGAGCCACAGTGCCTCTGCACAAATGGAAAGGGGTGGCCCTGAGCAAAACTCACTGGTGAGTGATCTCTGTGAAATAGCAGATGCCCCTGTGGAGCATCACAGGCCCTGTTTCACAGAGGCTTGATCTCATTCAGGTCCCACACAGAGTGCTTCTTTTCTGGCTGCCCCCAAGCCTTTATGGGCATAGAAAACTCTAGAATGTGGGTGACACCAAAACTCTGTGAATATGGGGACTCAGTGTCATAGTCAGATGGAGAGGTAAGGGCAGGGAACTGCTGAACTGATTTTTCCTCCTGTCACATGCAGCTTGTGCTAACTTTGTGCTGGTGTCAAGTGAGAAAACGCCCACTGATGGGTTTTAATACACCTCTCTAAACCAGAAAAGGCTTAAATGTCAATAGTCTGACCTCAGACAAGCAAGAACAAATGGACAGAAATCATCATGCTAAGTTGCACAGACATTTTCCTCTTCTGTTTTCCCATTGCCTGCTTCTTGTTGACCTCAGTGAAACAAAACCAAGAAAAATACAGAAGTATATGAACCAAAACTGAAGAAGTAGATATGTACTGAACCATGACTGCTCACCATATCTGACTGTGGAGTACACTGGAAACTGCTTAGCCTGAATGAGGAAATAAATCTGATTGAGAGGGCAATAATGGGGAGTATTTCATCAAGCTCACTTGAGGCAGGAAAGCAGAAACACACACTCAAGGTGTGCTCGCTGCAAATCTTCCAGCCGCAGTTACCAAAATCACAAAACTCATTTCTGAGTGCAGGACGAGAATCTGAGGAATTTTTTCTCTCATAACAGCATGGAAAACTCTTTTCCATTATATCAATTCCCTCCTGCTCAAGTGAAAAGTCTCTTGTGACCATCTGCCCCAGATAAAAACAACCCAAATGCCTGGAAAACCTCAGAGCAGGGGGAGGCTTGTCAAGTCTTTCTTACAGTAGGGAGACATGGTCTTTGAGTTGGTCATGCAACAGTGGTAACATAATTCTAGAGTCACAGTACAACTGAACAACAAAAACCCATTGGCACTCTATTTTTAACTTCTCAGATGAGTCATTTAGCAGTGAAATAGCTTAACAATACCCTGCACTGATAACCTGTTTTAATCTGGTGATTTCAAAACACATTTACTTGATACAAGCTTAACCATACATCATTCCTGTGAACTAAAAGTTACTTCCCAGAATTTTTTTAGAGGAAAAAGTGAAAGATTGTCCAGGATGAACAAGTGATCTTACCAAGGCCACTCTAATAATCAGTGATAAAATTGGAAACAAGAATAGAAACAGTGATGGTCCAATTTTCATACATTAATCCTGGAAGAGTACTTTTTCCTCTACAACTGTGTTGCAGAGGTGATCACAATGATTGACTGTAGCAGTCAGATCTCCTAATAGAAGCAACAGTATTAAAATTAATTAATTTAAAATTTAAAGAATGAATTTAAATTAATGAAAATTAATTCTGCCTGCACATCAGTTTCATCTTTGCATTTTCCTAATTAGGGCCCACAAGCTCTTCTGTTTATCAATCCTACATCAAGAGAATGACAGACAGAATGTCATCGTCATTGTCTGGCACCAGAGCAGCTGTCCAGGTCCACGTTGGCCTCTGCAAGAACTGTGTGTCTGTGAATGTCCCAGCGCTGTGGTGCCCTGCCAGGCAGTGGGTTCCCACACAG
This sequence comes from Corvus brachyrhynchos, assembly GCF_000691975.1. Taxonomy (NCBI): domain Eukaryota; kingdom Metazoa; phylum Chordata; class Aves; order Passeriformes; family Corvidae; genus Corvus; species Corvus brachyrhynchos. The sequence continues at coordinate 624,612 of NW_008237221.1, read as the reverse complement.
CTGGACCAGACTGGTGTGAGTGCAGGACAGGGATTACACAGCTCTGCATCCATCCCTGTGTAAAATTCCTCTTCTCCCCCTGAAGCAGATGTGTGTAGAGAAATGGCTTTTCCTTTCCAGCACTTCTGTGCTCCACACTACTCTTTTATTAACCTGGAGAATGACAGCTCTGGCAAGACCTTGATATCTGTTTGTAGATACAAAAATGCTGCTAGTGAGGATTTTCTTGCTATTTTCTAAGTCCGTGAGAGACTTTTCTCTCTCACAGAAGAGGTAGCAGGGAATGTAAACAACCAAACCACCTGCAACCTTGGAAAGTCTTGTTTATGGTACAGTAGAAAAATATTTTGACAATGGATGTTTTAGGATTTTAGCCAGTCACCCCAAGGGGTGGCTGATCCTTTGTCCAATTAGACTATGAAGAAAAAAGTCTATGAAAGAGTTTGTAAAATAATTAAATAAATCAGTCTTGCTGCACAATTCCTGCCTGCTGGATCATCTCTCCTCCTCCTCTCTATGGCTGCGGGACACGGTGATATACCCTAGGGCCCAGGCCTGCAGTAATATCTGTTTAATATTAGGAGGATATTTTTCCTGTCCCCTTCATCACACGACATGGTGATCCCTGCAGTAATACAGCAGTAAACCAGGTGGTGCAGAAAAACTAAATCTACCCCCTGCACTTCAGAAAGCTGAGCTGTCAAGGCCAGTAGAGGAGGACCTGTTGCTCTTATTTCTACACGATTCCCACTCGAGGACAGGGACAGACCTGACATCATATTTTTAATGGTCCCAGCTATTCAGTCCCTTGAATCCAGCCCTGTAGGGTTCAAGGGACTGACTTTACTGCTGCTGAGCAGTAATTAGGCTACCACAATGAGGCTTCAAAGAAAACGCTTTTTAGCTGAAGCTGCTGCATGCGTGAAATGAAAGTAATAAATTTGGCAAGATGACACTGGGGGTCACGATGACATCTGAGTGTTTGCACAGCACCTTGCACCACTCCTGCCTGGGGCCTTTGAGCAGTACACAGCATTAATATCAATGTTCCCTAAGGACAGCAAGTTCATTAAACTCAGTCAGGAAGCAGAGTGAACTCAGTAGACAATGGAAAAAACCACAAGACAAATTAAGTGAGACTTTATACATCATTCATATGTAAGAATTCTAGAAGCTTCCACTAGATTTCAATTAAAAAGTCCTGCTTCAACAAGCTAAGCAAACCATTTTTCAAGAGGAACTAAAAAACTGAGATAACTTTCAGTAGTTACATAAGATATTTAGAGTACTGTCATTTATGCAATATTTCAAATGCTAAGCAAGGACACAAAACCCAATTTACATCAAAGAAGTTCTTGATAAGTACTACATAAACTTTAAAACCAGAAAAAATTTAGAACAAATTAGTTATATTTGTCTTCACTAAGAAATTTTTGATTCTTTTCCCTTTCAATATTGCTCTGTAACTATTGCTCTCTAAATTCTTTATTCTTTAAAATCCCTGAGGCTGTAGTTTATATTTCTCCAAATATCATGTTGGAGCACACCAACACCAGCTTTTATCTCTTCTACAGGCTTCTTATCTTCTGTCCAATCCAGAGCATCACTTTCCATTGCAGCACTCCATTTTCTTCCTCTGACTTAATTTGTCCTCTTCTGATGCAATATTTGCATTCTTTCCCAGTATCTCCTTATGACAGAAATGCCTTCAAGAGCAGTCAAAAAAACTTAGTCTCTTCTCCCTGAGTCTGAGTCACTCACCTCTATTCTGAATCACTGTGAAACACTGCATTAAGTGCTATACTTAGAATATATTGCAAATAAAATGGGATTTAAAATACATTTCAACTAGTGTCATGTATCAATATAATCAATGAATCAGGAGACTGCAAATACCTAACCATCTGTAAGTTGAAATGAAATCCCTATCTTTCATGTAACTTAGATGAGTAGGAGAGCAAGCTAGCTATCCTAAGTAATGGCAGGCATCTAAGCCTGAACTACAGTTCCAGAAGATTTTGAGGAGTCTCATCCTCTAACTTAAGAGGAAGAAGCTTTTAATGAGGTCTGGCTCATTAAATTATAGCTTGGCTCACGGATTCCCAAACTGTGGTGCCTGGAAGTGTAGCCTCACTCAGTAGTCTTTGGGCCACTACTGGTCCACACCTTACCCCACAAAACAGGCCTCTCAAAAGATAACACGATTCCTACCTGGAATGAAAACTCAAAGTTTTTTCCTAAACTATTTTCTTACATTATTCCACACAAGAAGATTTAGAATCCTTTTTTAAGAATATATAGTTTGGGAATAAGAAAGGGTGAAGACAGAGATCTGGATGTCAAAGGGTGAGGACAATGATGGAAATGCAGAGATCATTCACAGAGCGGGTGCTCTCATGGTGCTGGTGTACCTTGGTTTTCATTCATTAACCACATTAACAATGTCAAATTTTACAAGAACCAGCTGAGACCTTGACTCCCTATATTTGGCAAGTTTCCAACATATTATGATGCAGCAAGAAATACCTACTGTGCTTTCTCAAGGCTACTATTCTCTGCAGGTAACTGCCTGAGCTGCCACTTTTGTGTGCTACAACCCTTACCACAGACAGAATATGAACATGGAGTTAACTTTTCTCTTACACTGAGGTGCACATTATGAAAAGCCTTCCTATAATCCCACTCAATTCAATATTTGCAAGTAGTACCAGTCCAACTTTCTGCAACCATTAATGAAAACATCAGTCTGGAATTTCCTTCTTCAGCAACAATACACAGCAGGAAACTATGCAGCATGACTGAAATGATTAATAAGGGTTCCTTGAAATAGGGCACTGACAAAATTCCCCTAGTACTTTCAAACTCCAGTGAAGTGAAATCAAACTGAACAAAACAACAAAGTGAACCTTAGTTTCTATGTTGAGGATCAGAACAACGAGTGGGTACCCTATTTCCAACTCACACTAACACTTTTAGCCTCAGAGAGGTGCATTTGTGCTCCACAGACAAGTAGGAGGGACCCAGAACAAGCAGGACTCTTTGATAGCAGCACATGTCAGTATAAAGAGCTCTGCCTTAGAGAGCAAACAGGATTAGATAAGCAGAAAACCTGGCCCTGTATGGGATAGTTTGAAACTCCCAAATTGAATGAATACTTCAAAGAGTTTAGTAACATTATTTACTTCAATAAAAAGTAGATACTGCAGGCTCACCAAAGGAATATTTCAGTATATTTATGTTCTTGGGAAATGTCCATAATTTCAGTTCTGATTTTACGATGAAAGTTAAGGACTAATCTCAGTTCAGAGAGGTGTATTTATTCATCTGCTTTCTGGGAAGGGGGGGAAATGTGAATTTATCTTTGTGTATTAAGGTTAAGAGTTCTTTCAGGTTAAGACGTGTCCCCTTGTTTGCTCTTAGTAAACTAGGATAAAATTTCAGCCTTCATAATGCTGACTTGTTTGATCAAGAAATAATCCACCAACAGATAACAACACCACATTTTTTTTCCAAAGAGATGACATAGGATAGCTATGACTATTTTTCAGAAGGGAAGAATAAAATGCCAACAGTTAAAACTGAGAGAATCACAACTGAGTGAGAAAAAAAGAGAACACTCTTATCTAAAATGTGCTGGGGGGAAGAAATAATCTTCAACTAAATTCTGTACACAGAGATGCAAAATATCATTCTCACATGCACCTAATCTCGACTGGCTCAGAACTGCCAGCTCAACAAGTGCCCTGAGGCCAACAACTGCTGCCTCTGAAATCCACACTACCATAGTAAGAGCTTCCCTCTTGAATCAAAATACATCTTGTAAAGGTACCTTACACCTGAAAAAACCTATTAAACAAATAGTAAATAGGCAGTAGACTATTTAAAATAGATGTCCCAAGCATATAGCACAAAACTGAAAACAAGTTTAAATAATAATCTATATTATTAAGACTGAAGATTCTCTATGCAGAAATCTTGTGTATAATATATAGGAAACAGGAGATTAGAGTTATGATTTCTATAATGTTGCACGCAAAACACATACATAAATGTATGTACAAGCCCACACACAGATATATACCTGATCCTTAACCCTTTCACACCCCAAGGCGCTTTAATTTTATCTCCACACTTTAGTTAGGCCTCTTTCTGGAAAGCAAAGACTTAAAATCGTTGCTTCCTATTCCATTATCCTGTCTCATCTTCTTGATACAGGTCCTTCTGCTGCATGGTGCCTATAATAAATAGATCATGAAAATATTAAGCTTTATTTAATTACTTATTAATTAATTACTTAATTATAACATCTTTCAATGATCACCTACAATTTTCAGTAAAAGATCTTTGGAATAGATCAAGCAACTTGGAATGCCTTTTAATAAAATAAGAGACAGCACAACTGACTTTTTGTAATTCTTCAAAATAAGAAATCAAAAGCTAGAATTCTTGATTTTCTTTTTTTTTTTTTCAAATGCAAGTATAAATATACCTATAGATAAAATAAATGGAATTTTATTCTATGTTTATACGACCACTTAACATGCTTTCTGCAGTGGATTGTTTCCCTTGGGTTGCAGACAGCAGGAGAACCTTGTACAAAAAATGCAAACTGTGATAGCCCAACAGTGATGCAGAATTCAAAGCCCCACCACTGTGAATTTTATGGTTCTCTCTTCAGCTCTTCATAAAGGGAGGAGAATCAAAGAAAAAAAAAATGTATTTTCATGGATACTTCTAAAATTAACATTGACAGAAAAAATCCCAGCTAAATGTCATTGTTTAATCTGTCATTATTATATGAGTAAAAATTAAAAAAAATATATCTCCTCTACACATAATAGATCTACTTGCCCGAGTCATGTGTGCAGGATGTGCCCATAAATATGGCACAACCAGTAATACAAAGGCTTGAGAAAGCAGTAACTGCTGTAACAACTTCTACTTGATTCATTGCAGATACATAACTAATACACTCATGTAACTAGAAAAAGAAAGGAGTGCAAAAAATATGGGTGAAAAAGGGGGCATAGAACAGCCTGGTATTTAATAAACACATTGGGCTACAACTTAGATCATGTATATTTGTAAGACATCTTGAAAAATTAAGCTTCCTGGTGGCATTTTCATCTGGCTCCAAAGTAGCTGAAGGTTTTTGGTCTCAACTGCATTTGGAGGAAATCAAAAGTATTGCCATGCATGCAGAATCTCAATAATGTGTATGAGCACCGATACCCTCATTTCCACACTTGTCTTCTTGGAGATAGCAGCTCACCAAGATAAGAATATTTGTTATTGAATAAATTCTCTCTTTAATTGGAATTATTTCCCACCTGATACTAGCTTGCATTTATCATTAAGAGTTACTTGCTTCCCTTTCCCCTCAGTACCTCTTGCTTCTGCCCATCTCTCCTGTATGGTCCATGTTGCTTTTTGACAACAGCCCTTTGGGGGCCATATCTGTTGCTTACTGTAATTTTGATTCATGTCAGCACAATAACAGCTTAAATTGTTCTTGACCTTCTGGTGGTATTTCAATAATGTATATTAATATGCAATAATAAAACATCTGTGTGGGCTGGGAGTACTCTGGGTGCTTTGCAGAAATCAACACAATGTCAGATCCTCCCCTGAACTGCGTCTGGCTCTGAATTCCAGTTTGGCAGCCTCGTCCCCACGAGTCCATGCTGTGGGTACGCATGAATCATGAAGGGGGATTAGTGCCATTTGTAGCAGACTTTGCTCAGGGGCACGTGTTCCTCCCCGCAGAGCCGTAGTGAAGCCGTGTGTTGCTGTGTGGGCACAAGTGTTCTGCTACAGAGACAAAGGTCTGGGGCCATGAACTCTGCTGACGAGTGGTTATCGACTTGCTGCCTCTGGGCATCAGGGAAGTCCTGAATTTTCAAGAGAAAAGGGAATGACACACTGACTTCTGCACACTTGTTTGAAGGCTAGTGTTAATCTACCTCGTTTTGGCTGGAAACCTTGGGCACAGGTTACAACTTGATTGTGTGGATGATACAAGCAAGATCTCACCAAAACTCTATGTATCAAGAGAGAAAAAACAACAAAAAAGGGCTGTAATTTATAAAACAAAAAAATAAAAATAGCAGAATCAAAGAACATCAAAGAGTTTATGATGGGGGAAAAAAAAAGCTTAAGAAAGCAAGTGAATGTCTGTTACAAGAATGCAGAGAGATGAGCAGATGGATGGAGAAGAAAGGCAGAAAATTATGGAAATTAAGGAAATCCAAACATTACAGCTATGAAGCTCCAGTAGTTATATTCTGTGTGGGGATTAATAAATTCCAAAGCTCTAAACTTGTTTCCCTATTCAGACCTTCACAGAAAACAAACCCATTACTTATGCTACTATAACTACCCAACACACAAGCCCCACACATGCATGCAATTCCAGCCGGAAGCCATTAGTCTGCCTGGACTCCTTCAAGCAAACTACATTTTTTCAGGTAGTACAAAGCTGTTGAGTCTTTACTACATGAGTTTTCTCTCCGATGCACCAGAGACAGAAAAACCATCAGCTTCACACTTCATTTGTGGTGACATATGCTATTCCCTTGGGAATTACTACAGCCACCCAAGATTTACAGCCCACTCCAAGCTGCAGTGTTCCTGTCACTAAGCACTATGAAATCTGAATTTCTTTGCTTGAGTAAAACTTGTGGGACAAGTGCTAAAAACTATAGAAATCCTGAGAAATGGGAGCCAAAATTAACAACTTCCAAGGCTTTTTTGCTCAGAAGCTCAAGCTTCACTTTCTAGACAGACCCTCCTTCAACATTAACTCAACATTTCCCTGTGCAGAATTCAAGAGTTCTGGTTCTCCTATTCCCCTTAAAGATCATGTTGCTGAAAAGGGAGTCTCAGATCTCTTCCAATACACACAAAAATGGTCAGGAAGCTTTACAGCTGTGCTCTGGACAGAGTTATAGCCCAAGTCAGAAAACTGGCCATGGAAAGGGAAACTACTCCGTGTGCTGCTCAGCCAGCTGGCAGGTCAGCCAGACCATGCGACTGTTGGGTTCATGTTCCATTCATTCCCCCCTCAGAGGCATTAATCTGAGTTTCTTTATTCCTGTGCACCCACTACTTTTCTCATTTGGGCTTAATACTTTTGAAATCTCTGCCTGTTCCATCACATTTGGCTGAAACTAGCTGCTGGATTCCACAGTTATTGGCAGAGATGGTCAGAAAGGTGAAGGCATAGAGAGCATGGTTGAACATATCCTCCCAAATCAAGCCTAGAAGTTGTTGGTATCAATATGCAAAGACTTTATCCTACCAGAATATATAGTTTTAGATATAAACTAAACTTGCAAATCACTTTATTCCACTTTTTTTTTTTCCAGATTGCCTGTATGACTGATGCAGATATCCTTTTTCTCATTCCTCAGCAGCCACTATCAATTTCTGTATTTCCTGCTGCATTCCCAAATAAAAAGTAATTTCAGATTTTTTGGTTTTGAAATTAGACTAGAACTACTTTCACAATACACTATAGTTGCATGCTGTCTTAGATCTGGTTTCAGTGTAAGCAATTGAGGCATTTCTGCTATATGAATTACAGCAAGTAGATCAGTTCGTAACAATTTAGTTTATTCTTCCATAATTCTCTTGAACCAATAGATCTCAGATTCTGTGGTTCATATATGTGGAGTTTATCTCATGATAAATACAGAAGAGGGAATCACTTTTGCATGCTAGAAACACAGAGGAGGTAATCCTAGCTGTAACTCTTGCAGGTAGAAGAGAAATATTCTAAAAAAGCCAAGCAGCTTTCTTTCATGTCAATGAAAGTTGAAATAATGTCTGTATATATTTTGTGAAAAACATTTATCTTTTAGTCATTCATAAATGTGTATAATTGTTACCTGAGATGAGGTATAAAGAACTTAATATGAAACTGTGGTTATGGGGTCCAAAAGACATTAAAAGAATGAATACTTATGTAAAATCTTTAAGCAGAGCTTTAGGTGGAACACTCTTTTAAGAGACTAAGTATTATAGCTCTGCAGGATTGCGTGGAAGGCAAATAACATCAGCTGTGAGAGAGTATTGAAGTAAACCAGAAAGAAATTAAAAGTCACTAAAAACATGAATATCACTAAAACAGTAGGATTTTGATCCCTAATCACAGATGTCATGTGCTATTTTAAATGTCATGGTCTACCCTGCTTGGCTTCCCTCTGCCACTCCAGAAAGATGCAGGTCTTCAGTTCTCTGTCTGTGACATGGAAACAGCACTAGGCATTTACATTCAAATACTTGAATGCCATCCTTAATGCCAGGGAAAAAAACCCACATAATCCTATCTGAAGTCATTTGCAGACCATGAATGACTGTGAGGTAATGGCTGCTTATGTGTAATGCTGTTTTGGCCTAACTTCAATCTTTCAGTGGCACCAACTTCCAGCTCTTAGAAATAGGAAAGGCTTTTTTTTAGCAGTTATCGCAGCAATTCAGACTTCAGTCTGGTTCCTACTAGAACAGTCTCACATAAATTTCTATTTATGTGTGCTTGTAGGCCCTCTCCTATAATTCCTAGAAAAAAAGGTAACTGATTTTTCAGCAATTCAAGTATACTGTAGGTCCATTAAACAAATCATATAATTTAATAATGACTCTGATGACTAATGATATCCCTGCTTATAAGCAGCAATGAAATTTCTCAATGTTATCCTTGCCCTGGTTCAGTAGGGTTGTTAAGAAAAATGCAAGTTTAATGCCTGAGGATGTTTTCAGGTTCATTGGTCAAAGGGACTGAAGTGAATAATGATTGTTTCCTACCATTTCAAATAGAACCCTTTATCAGAAATAAAGCATTACTTCCAACACAGCACTTCAAAGAACATGTGCACTCCAAGTCACTGCCAGACTATTCCTAAAGGAACTTCCAACATCCTATTGTTAACTCAAGCAAATTCCTGCTTTGTGTAACAATGGCTTCTCCTGTGCAATACTGCTGAAAACACCTCCCAAGGCTCATGCAGTGCTGAGCAGCCATTTGTCTGTTTACAAGTATCAAATAAAAGCATTAAATACCACACATTTTTCTAATATTTGTAATAAAACTGAATTATCGCAATGGAATCCAGCGAACCACCCATAATAATGCCACACAAAAAGTTGCAAAGGACTATAAAGAAAGGCAGCCGCTAAGCAGAACTAGAAGTCTGCTTATCAAGAGACATCTATTACATCTTTGATGTGTGTCACCTAAAAGAGGGACACCAAGAAGTGTTTCCTTAGAACTGCACAGGGAGCAGCTCATAAGCTACACAGAGAAAAAGCTTCCAAGGGGCTCTTTTCTGCACGTGCCCCAATACAGAAATATGTACAGTAACTGCATTTGCTTTTTCTCAGGAGTAGATGTTGCCCCAGTGGACCCAGAGAGGAAGTCTCACCCAAACACACAAAAGGTGTTTGAGGAGGAAACCACCCAAAGGCAATGCTGTTACTGACAGATCAGCACAGATGCAGCAGCAGCAAATCTGCAGTTTAAGACTTATTGAATGGCTCCTACAATTCAAACATACTTCAAGCACAACTGAGCCCATAATTCTTTCCTAATACACATCTGTAAGTAGGCTGAAGAGATTTTCCAACACTGATATGACTGGCATCCTGAACTCAAGAGAAGAGCAAGGAGGGATGAAAGCATGGAATAATACTAAATCAGAGCTGTGCTGAAAGAAGGCGCAGAGAGATAGTAAAAAAAGCCCTGATTTTGACTACTTTGCACCCACAAATTCCAGAATCCTTCCCTTTTATTGCCCACAGTATTTCTTAAGCATCATGTCTTGAATAATTTGGATATCAGGTGAAAAAAAGAAATCAAGCCTGTGGTTAAATTCTGGAACAGATAAGTCATCAAGAGCAAATTGCTAAGAAATAGAATTTTGCTGAACTATCACAGATATGCAAGAGTTCATGGAAGATAAATAACACGAGCTTTTAGCAAGCATTGTAAGTTCCTGGGAATGAAACCAAGAGTCACAAAAGAAATCAATAGAACTAAAAGGAAAACAGTGTTTCAAGTAGTAGGGCTTTGTGCCTCCAAATAACACTTGCCTTATAGGTACTTTTAAAATAATACTAACATTTCAGGAAGCCTTTTGAGAGCAATTCCTGGTTACACTACATTCTCTTCTTATTTACAAATAGGAATCCCAGTTCCCAGAATTATAAATTTGGTTTGGTTTTTGGGTTTAAATGCTTTTTTTTTTCATTAGTGTTTTCTGTCACAGTTTGGAGAAGATTGCAACCGGAATATTTAAGGAGTTTTCTATAAATGTGACAGACCATACCTTGTTCACTTTAACAAAACAATCCCAGTGGTGGAGCCATTTGCAGTGGCTCATGCAGGTGAACAGGTGCTCTGCAAAGATTGGGATGGTCCAGGTTCTCCAGTGGATCATCCTGCAGAAATGGAGCAGCTCAAGAGCTGCTGAAATCTTCCTGCATGGCAAAACTATTTCCTGTAAAATCCTCCCCAGAATTCTGCTGCCACAGTAGTGATGAATACTGTTCCTATTCAGCTGAGGAATAGCTTCACCATCCAGTTCTAGAAAAACAGCTGAAGTCTTGGAGGAAATAGCATATGAAAATACATCAGTCATTAGCTTCACCATTAAATGGGGCTATTGTTGGTGAAATCTCATTTTCATATGTTCTCTTTATCTTACAGAAATTTACTGGGATCAAAGTTTTTATTCTCTCTCTTGCTAAATCAGCTAAGTTGGAACAAGGGATTGATTTTTTTTTCCTTCAGAGGTACAGACAGCAACCTCAGAGACGTCCACCAAACCACTGCAGGGCTGCCCTAGCACACAGAGTTTGGTCTTGGTCACTCAGCAGTGATCTTGCTCCTTGTAAGAATAAGTCCTGAAATGGGGTAGATAGAGTGAGGTTTCAGGCTATGAAATAATGGAGGCTTCCATCTCTTACAGATGGGCATCCCTGAGTGCACACCATGTGAAATCCCCACTGCTCTTAAGAATGCATTTAACACATAATGTTAGGGATTTAGTGATACGTTCCTGTTGGGTAAGAGAACAAATACTTGTTATTCCTAAGACTAATTTATATTTAACATTTAAAATCTCATAATCACATAGACTGCTTCTATTTCATTAGGATTGTTAGATATTTTTTAATAATAAACACAATAAAAAAATGAAACAATACAGAAGTGGGATTAAAAACTGAGAGTTCAGTAGTCATGAAACAGAGAGATGAGATACTAGAAGAGAGGGAATAATGAAATCACTTTGTTCAAATTCCCCTCATAACTGTTTTGCCAGAATCACTGCAGGCAAAAAGCAATGCAGAGCCTCTCTTTTGTGCTACCATCCAGCCTGGTTTGCTGAGCTGCATGTTGAACTTCCCTCCTGAATATAACAATGAGAGAAGAGAAGAGAAGAGAAGAGAAGAGAAGAGAAGAGAAGAGAAGAGAAGAGAAGAGAAGAGAAGAGAAGAGAAGAGAAGAGAATCCACTTGCAAGTGCACTTTTCCTCCTCTTCAGAGTCCCACTGAAGAAAACACTGATTTTCAAAAAGTCATTTTCGTTTGGGATGAGCACATTATGCATTCCTAATCATTGATCCTCAGTATTGTAATGCTCTCAAATGTATAACCATGTACTTTAGGATCCTTATCAAACCCTAGGAAGAAAGTGGCCTTTTTATTGTCTTATTTCTTTCTGTTTTACTGTTTGTGCTCATCATAAACATGGTCTCTTGCTTTACACATAGCTCTTCATTTCCTTGGAAACAGAAACCGGTAAAATGACCAGAGCTACTAGATATTATTAAAATATGAATAAATACGAGATAACCTAAATACAGGAGTTAGATTTGTGGCTAAGAGAAAATGAAGGGTGCTGGAAAGTCAATTGAATTAGAAAAATTAGATGAAAATTTGAACAATGATTTCACAGAAAGGGCAGTATCTTCATCTACTCTTGCCACCCCTGGATGTGGTCATCTCTGAGCCAGAATTCATCATGAGAGGCCCTTTCCAGCATGGCAAAGAAATAATTCTCCTGTGATGAGTATCTCAGTTTGTACCTGGGTGTATCTGTGCTGCTGAAAGATTATTATTGCTCTTTGATACCACAGCTCACCACAGTACCCGTGAAACAATGGAACAAAGACAGGGTGCTGGACCAGGGGGCTTCCACGGCAGCTGACAGATGTTTTCCAAGGCATTTCATTGTTTTGTGAGAGTGGACAGCTTCCTGGGGTTCAGAAAGGTATTTCAATCCAATTGCTACCTCACAGTGAGGAATACTTCAATTTGCTTCTGCTGCTTCTAAGGAAATAATGTTTTCCCTGTGAGATCACATAAATTGTAGCAGCTCAAATGGCTCTTTTTTACTGCTAAGAAAATGTGCAGGATCAGGGAGTCTATGCCAAGGGTATGGTAGAAAATTATGCTGGAGGTAGGAGGAATGCACTGTAGCATTGATTCAGTACACTCTGACTTCCAAAGTTCAAAAGAGACATGGTAAGTACCATGAGAAGAGCTGTGATAAAAAAAAAAATCTTCTTTTTGCAGAAGAAGACAATTATTTGCTAATAATATAAGACGTTGCTTATGTAAAAGGGACAGAAAAAGTCATTAATGGGCAGGGGAAAAAAAGGCAAAAGCTCAGCATGGAAGCTGGAAGACTGTATCTGCAAAGGAGATGAGAAAAGAAGTAACGCTGCTGAAATAACAGTTCTGACCCAACAGCTCTGGATACTGCTACTGACTCTGCTAAAGGTTCTGTGCCTGACTTTGAGGGAGTCTCTTCTCTTCTTCAGTGAGCATAAAACAAATCCTGCTTTCTGCAGGCCAGATTCTGCCTCCTCTGTGTGTAAAACAGGAATAAGAAAACTCCATTTGTCCATTTATACTGCCAGATCTTCATGGCAGCGTCTGATAAGAACCTGACACAATGAGGTTTTGATCTCTGATGCTTTCTGCAATATAAATAATACTAAAACTCGACTCTGGGTCATTTAAATACCACTCAGTGCATGTCAGATAAAAGCCTCTGGAGGTTACCACAAGGTTTCTGATGTTCAGAACCGGGTCAGTGGAATTCTTCATTCAAGGTTAATAACAGAAATTGTGCCTACTCATGTTATGCACTGGCAAACAACAACAAACACTGCCAATACCTAATTTTAGCATCTCACATACAAGGTTGTTCTTAATAGAAAAAGCTAACAGCCCTTAGGAACAACAAGAACTTCACTTCACTGACAAATCATCAAACACTGCATTTTTTTTTCCCAGTGTATTTTTCAGGCAATGTGCAACATAAATCCTTGCTTGTGACTTGAAAATACTCAACATGGGTCTAGCTCAGCTCCTGCTAAAGCCATCCATAAAGTCCTGTTATCTCTACTGGCAACAGAGAGGGGAAGAGGCAAATGTTTTTGAAAATCTCACCTGTAATCAACAATAAGAGACTAAATCTACCTTGAGGTTAAGGTTCACACATAGGCACTAAGTTGGGCAATGTCAAATTCAAGCCTCAAGGTTCATGAGCTGTAATTCAGCCCCCTGTACATATGTATTGTGCAGAAGTCTAATTATACATCCTACATACTTTCAACTGCCTCAGAAACTGCACCAAGTGGTTGGTGCTCACGTGTAATGAGGGCTCTTCAATATTTCATTTGATCCCGCATTTGCACAATCCCAACCTGCTCTAAAGGCAGTTATCAATTTTCTCACAGTGGTTTCTGTGGAGCTCCTCACTACAATACATGAGTGCTTCAAATATTCATCACTCTCTTTCCACAGCACCTCTACGTGGTGAAGGGAAGATGGCATCCCATTACACAGATGGGGAGCTGAGTCAGAGAATGATTAAGGTCAAACATTTTGCTAATTTAGGGTGTTTAATTTCAGATGCCTGAGATCTGATTTTATTCAGAGCAATTATCATAACTTTATATAGTTAAGTATAGCTCCTATCTAGTTCAATTGTAGCTAGAAATGTCTAGCACTTCTGAAAGTCAGAAAAAAAAAAAAAGAAAGTTTAGAATCCAGACTTAGTTAGCAAATAAATTCAGCTGAGCATTGGGGAAAAAAAATGGGACAAATAGGAACTGTTTAACCTGGGAAATGTTTGTCTAAGGGGATCACTCAGAATTACATAGAAACTACAGCACAAGGGTGTGAGGGGCCCCACGACAGCATTTAACCTCCTCAGCTATCAGAACATCTTTCTTGGTCCTTAAGCTGTGTCTGATATCTTCAACAACTGAGCCCGAAGTCCTAGATAGTAACATATCAATGTTAGACTCCAAAAATCACTCTTAATATCAAAGATCGCTCTTTTGAAAGTCCTTAAATAAGGCATTTTGGCTTCTTTCAAGCTTCCCAACATTTGGTTCAAATAGTACTTGCTTTTTTCTTTGGATAGGAGAGGTTGGTTTGGAGTGGGTTTTTCCACTTAGATGCACATGTCTGCATTTATTGCTTGATAATATGCAGACATAATGAAAATAAAAGTAGTATCTTGAGTAGTTCATTAGAGACAAAGGGCTATCATACCTCACTGAGAAATACTTCTTAAAAACACCATTTATTGGAGTTAATCAAGTGCCAGAATGCTTGTCTCTTGCAAAATACAGGGCTGTCCAGCCAGCCCTATGCCACTAACATGGCTAGAGCCAAAGGGAAGGGGAAAGACCACTTGGAGTATTTCAGGACAGAAACTATCTTCAGCTTCAGATGCAGAGTTTCCAGAAAGAACAAGAAACAGAGGCCGATGAGGATTTCTTTTTCTAGTGACTTTTCCTTATCCCCACATATATATTTTTAACACACTACATCTATTTTCAAGGGAAGGCTCCCTCTCCTCCAGCCTCCACACTTTCTCTAGGTCCTCTTGCCCTCATTAGTTGTAGCTTAGAGAAAATGCTGTCACTTTGCCATGCTATGAAAAGCAGAAAGAGAAATTTCAGGGATTTGCCTGAAAACCTCATCATATTTCTTTTTCTCAGGCCAGCAATCCATGGCCACAGAACCACCTATCTAGGGGGACAGCTAAGAGCAGCACTGTTCACCTGTCCCTCATGCCATTCCTATTTGCCCACTAAGGAATGACATATACTCTGCTCCTCAAGGGAAGCAAACACATTTGCAGGTTATAAAATAACTCAGGAGACACTGAATTTTCTGGGAGAAAGGCTGATTCAGTGGAGAAAGCATTGAAAGCTTGGGAGGCAAGGGTTAAGCACTGGGTCTGAGACAGAGCTGCATCGTCACTTTGTGCCTCTATCCTCTCCCTGTGAAAGGAAAGCACAACTTAAAGGTAACTGTGCAGCCTGCTACAGTTAGAAAGACTAAGCAGGCAACCAAAAGAGTCTGTTCAGGCTTCATGAGCTGTGCCAGCATCCCAGCCACTGAGGTTCAATTCATTAACAGTTGTGAGGCACTTGCCTACAGGGGGAGGTGATATCAGTGCATCCGACAGGCACTTCTGGGGCTCATTGCATCCTGTCACTGCAAACCACTGACCCACAGCACTTGGATATTTTTTTGACACAAAGCAGCAGATATCATGAAATTCTTCTTCCTTCAGGAACAAATAAGAAACCACTTCAAATTTACAACCATCTGCACTGGGAAAGACACTATTTTCTACTGTAGGGATGAGATATTTTTTGAGACTGGTGCACCAGTCTGCTTTTATTTCCCTGGTCAGTTATTACTTAGGCCAGTAGAAATCCAGTTAAAGCTGGAAAATGCTGCCTCTTCAAGGGGAGAGATAGTGCCTAACACCTTTCTGGAAGCATTTTAGATTTACAACAGTGATTTCTTGCTCTCAGGTTCAGAGTTCATTAAATGCTGCCAGGCACGAGGATTCGTTTGATGATTTTCATGGTGGGCTGTATGTCTGCGTATCTGTGTGTGGACACATGAGTGTATACAATCAGTGTGCACATGTTCTCCTGATGGATTATTAATATCCATGGTTGCTTACCAGAGTCTGGGTTAGGAGGAGTTTCTTTAAATGACTGTCAAATCTCTACAAGTGCCCACAAAGATCCGAAGACCCAAGTGTGCCTGATCTCATTTAAAAGAATCAGAACTTTTAGTGAGTAGTGGAATGAATGGATGAATAAATCATTGTTAACATTCTCAAAATGCTTAAGGAATGTAGGACATGTCAACAAACTGCCTGAAGCCAGTGCTGACCCAAACTGTTTGCCCCCACAGCACTGATTGTCACTGCAATTCACGGGCTTGGAGCCTGAAATACAGGAGTAATATAGCCCTGGGCAAGCCACTTCATTCTTGTATCAAACTTCCCTTTCTGCCAAGTGTGGCTAATGCAGTTTACCTACATCACTGAGATGTCAAAGTGAATATTTTTAAAAGCAATTCATAGACATAAAACGTGAAGGACACGTTAGGCATTATTATTATCACATGTGGAATGAGCAATTTTAGTAACACACACCTTTCTGCAAGGAAGGTATATTTAAATAACATAATTAAAATATAATGAAAATTAATTTTCATTAATAATATAAACAGTTATTGTAGAGCATCTCCTGTCCTAAAGTCTTTCAGAATCTGCTATATTCCAACTAAAACAGGAAAACAAACTGTATTCTATAACTAAAATGACACTATGGCTCCATTATTATCTCTTGTATGCAAAGGAAAAGACAAAACTCAGCAGGGCTATCTAATACTCTAAAACCTGAGAAACTGCTGCCTTTTCCTTCTTAATACTGACCAAAAGACCACCCTCAGTTTCCTGAATTAAATCCCATCATTTGACTACACAGCAGTTCAAATGTGTTTGTTTCAAGTGTGCTATCTTTTTAGATGTTTTCAAAAGAAAACAGAAGGAAAAATAAATGGCCAGTAATGACAGAAAGCTTTTAAAAAACCATGCCTTTTAATAAGCAAGAAAAGCGAGCCTTCAAAGCCCATGCATAAGCACGTGCATAATTGGCTGGGTTTTCAAAAGCACTGAGCTTTCAGTGGTCCCCAGTGAGACCAACAATAGCTTTTGGATGCTCAACGATTTATCACGACTCACAATTTCTCCCCTGGGCATTATTTACCAATGATGTGGTATACAAAAAGTGGAGACATTTGAGACTGTCATTTTTGGTTGGACTTGGACTATTAGGCTCCCCAAAACCAATAATTCCACTTGTTTTATTCCTGGATCTTACAGCAATTAAAAACCAAACTAGACTTAATTTAAATGAACACTGCACAATAGGACTCAAATGCAAATGCTGTATCACACTGGTAAAGGTTACATAAAGTAATGATTAATTAGTCTTTTTCCCCACTCAGGTTTTACTTGTCTGTCAACAAAAGACAGTAGATGATTGCCTGGCTAAAATATGCATTATTTCCAGCTCTCTAATATCCCTGAAAAGCAAGCAGCAGTTCAATTTGTGAGCAATAATTTATTGTGTAGAATTAAAATTCTGCAAGCAACCTCTTCTCATCTGTTACTTTCAACATCTCCCACAACTATTTGATTTTCTTCCTGGGTTTTCATGTTAACTGGTCATCTCCTGCCAAATCACAGCTAGCTAAGTAAGTCTCTGAAGCTTGTTGAGTAGTTCTAGCTGTGTTTTATGCATGCAAAATGCATTTCACAACAAACAGAATCACATCATTCAGCAGCATGACCAAGACAAAACACAGGAGGATATTTGTCCCAAATGCTCTAAAAAGAAATTAGGAGCTACCCCAGCTTTTTAAAAGATAAATAATGTGAGCAGAGTTTGAAGCATTGCCCAAATGACAAAAAGAGTAAGTGGCTAGCAGGCACTGAAATCTGCTGCTAAAAATGGATGGGAGCCTTCTGTGCCACCCTCAGCCATCTGCCCGTGCCGCGGTGTCAGGGCGGGAGCAGGGATGCTGCAGCCAGGCACTGGGAAACAACAGCCTCCCATCTCCAGACCCCTTTGCAAACCACGTCCCAGGCAGGGAGGAAGGGATCTGAGAGACTAGCAATAGCAGCATCCAGTTCTGTAAAAATCTCTCTTTCCTCAAATCCATAATTTTTGCAAGCAAGCATTACAGGAGGATTTTATTTATCTATTTATTTCTTCTAAAGAAAGCTCCTAGTCTTCTCTTGTGCACTGAAATTTCCCAAAATGGACAGCAATGATTTCATCAGTCTTGAGCTAACAGTCTGGCTTAATACAAATTTTTTGTGTATCCTCTCCTCCCTCACAGGATATGAAAGCAAAAGGATAATGTAATGATAGTTCATATTTGCAAAGACAATCAGCACAAATGGACAAGTGAATGCCACACCTTTTTCAGTCAGATCTTCACTTTTGCATACTGCCAACACAACAAGCCTTGCAGAATCCCTTAACTGAAGATGAGCTATTCTTGATTTAGTTGTATTATCCACGTTGATGATTACTATACAAAATGCAGTTCAATAGTTTTTTTGTCATGGGAGCCACACACTAATCTTAATTGAAGGCTTCTATGATGGAAAGGAGCTCTACAGAAACTGTCAAGGCAATGAAAAGTAATGAAGTATAAACATCTGAGTGTCACCTCAATTTAGTCTCCTTGGGGCAACTGTCATCTCTTGTTTTAACAGCAGTTTTGGCAATAAAAATAAATAAAAGCTATGCATTACACCTGATGAGCAGCCAACAACACATTAAAGTACAAACAGTATTTGGTGTGTAGCTTGCAACAAGTGAATTCCCGATTTTTTCTCTTTGAACAACATAAACCATTATTCAAGAAATGGGCCAAGGAAAAATAAAACAAAGGCTCAGTGGATATTGGAGGCTGTGTTTCTTGCAACCCACAGGCACCTGTGAGCAAAAATTTAAGAGCCTGGTTAGAACTGAAGGAAAAATAATCTGGAAGATTGTTTGAAAAATGTGTATCACAGTCTCCCTGAACAGCGACTCCACAGAGAAAGAGCACACTCGTGTAGCTTCATTATAATCTCTCATTAACTTCTTCCCCAAACCTCTGCTACGTCTATTCTTCTGCTCTGTGGGATTATGCACAATTGGTGTGTTACAGTAGGCCTTGCTGTAGCAACTTACATGAAGAAAGAATTGATTCTTTCTCCAACTTTTTTTCATAGAGGCCAAAGAGAAATGATAAAAAAAAGCTATTTGGGAAACAAAAGCAAAGAGAAATAAACTCTACTTGCAGTGAGAGGACTAGAAGTAGCATGAGCACAGACCATCCCAGTAGGATTCATTTAGGATTATATTTTTAGCCTCAAGTACATGCTTTATTTCTCATGTGTATTTTACATGGCCTGTTGAGCTCAATTACTTCATATCTTTGTGTACATAAAACAGTATTTCCAGAATGCTTTATTACAGAAGTAGCAACCAGCCAAGCTCTCTTTACTTTCCTAGAGCAAGATGGGGAAGAGATTTATTATATTAATTGTGTGTGGGGTGTAATTAACTCCAATTATATCAAAGTGGGACAAAAAGTTTCAGTTTTCAGAAATTCTAAACCTTTGAGAATAAAAACAGAAGCTTATCACATATTTGGGTAGCAGAGACATTTTTAGAACAATGAGGGCTTTCTTTGATTTGGTAATTCCCGATCCCATTAAATCTGATTTCAGTCATTTTTGGTTTTACTTTTTAATGTAGACACACACAAATTCTTAGGTAAAACTAGGTTTATGGTCCAAACATGTTCAACATGGGACCATAGTATCACAGAATGGTTTGGGTCGGAAGGGACTTAGGACTAGACCATCTTGTTCCAACCCCCCTGCCATGGGCAGGGACACCTTCCACCAGATCACGTTGCTCCAAGCCCCATCCAACCTGGCCTTGAACACCTCCAGAGATCCAGGGGCAGCCACAGCTTCTCTGGGCAACCTGTGCCAGGGCCTCACCAGCCTCACAGTAAAGAATTTGTTCCTTATATCTAAACCAACCTGATCCTCTTTCAGTTTAAAACCACTACCCCTTGCCCTGTCACTACATGCTCTTGTAAAAAGTCCCTCTCCAGCTCTCTTGTAGCCCCATTTAGGCACTGGAAGGTGGTATAAAGTCTCTCCAGAACCTTGTCTTCTGCAGGGTTAACAACCCCAACTGTCTCAGCCTGTCTCCACAGGAGAGGTGCTCCAGCCCCCTAACCATCTTTGTGGCCTCCTCAGTCCTTCTCGTGTCAGGGACCCCAGAGCTGTACAGAGTGCTCCAGGTGGGGACTCACCAGAGTAGAGTAAAGAGGGACAATCACCTCCCTTGACCTGCTGTCCACGTTCCTTTTGATGCAGCCCAGGATGTGGTTGGGTTTCTGGGCTGCCAGCTCACATTGCTGGGTCATGTTCAGCTTCTCATCAACTAACACCCCCAAGCTCTTTTCCTCAGGGTTGCTCTCAAAGTCACCTGTCCCTGCCCACCTTTCAATCCTGAGCCACCAGCTTCAGCCAGCTCCCCATCCATCCCCAGGAAGAGCTCCACGGAGATTTGAAAGGTTTCCCCAATATATTTTGAGTGGGATGATTTACGGGGAATATCCTTGCACAAATGAACTGCATTTTACAGAAAAACAACTATGCATCATAGTTTCAAACAGTTGTAATTTACAGCAGAGAGATCACTGAAGACTTAAAACCTGGGCTTAGCCTGTGACAGTGGCTGTGTGCTATTGATCACTGGAGCCTCTCTGGAATTCACAGCAGGATGCTGAAGAACAAAAAAAAAAAATTGCTCCCTTTTGGCATGACAGACAAGATGACAATTTATTTACTGATAACACTGATTTACTACCCAGATGCTAAGAGCATTATAACTGACTGGAGAAGTTCTAAAATTTATAGGAGCTTGCAGGAATTTTAGGAACCTACAGGAATTTATGGGAAGCACACTATCTAGAATGGAGATTTGGCAGGGAACCTATGTGGTCCCCAAGTGCATTCTAGTCACCTCCCACCTCAAGGTCAGGAGAAGTCCAGTGTGGACAGTATTTCCTCACAAGCAAGAGGATGGGAGCCAACAGGGGATAAAATAAATCTTCTGAAACAAATGATGAGGAAACCAGGCCCACAACCTTATCCCAGTGTGTATACAAGGCCTAATTTATACTGTGGTCCTAATCCTGAAGTCCATTCTCAGACAGAGCTCCATCAGATTTCCACACCTCTGAGAACCTAAGAGAAACTGGATTTCTGGAAGAAACACTTCTCCCCACTGTGATAGAACAGTACAGAGAACTGTTTATAGCATCAGCTATTTCTATAATAAAAGCCACATGAAAACAGAATGAGCCAGCTGGAATAAATCTGTTAGTTACAAGTTTGTTGCTCTTGTAGATTTAAAGCCTTAATTTTCTTCATGAGGGTTTCCAGGATAGTGAAAGGTAGTACAGGGGCCAGCTCATGGCTTGATGAAGTCAATAGATTTATTCTCAGTGTAGACACTCATGTAAAACATCTCTAATTTCAGATACCTACACTTTCCAGAATTACTTAAAGTTCCCTGCTTTACACAGGGATGCTCTGTTATCGTACAGCCCAGTATCAACATTGAATTCCTTAACATATTTGAGGGGAAAATGCCTCATACACAACAACTCAGTCTTGCAATCTCCCAGAAGGGCTTTGGAAAGCCCAGTTTGCAAAGAAGGCACAAAACCAAAAGAAGACATCATCTATTTACTTATTATCACCCTCAAAGACACTATGGGTGGGAAAGTAACATTCCTCAAGTAGAGAGGAGTAACTGAGGTCAGCTGGTCCTGCCAAGAGACACTGATTTGGACAAGTGAGCACTGAACAGCCCTCAGCAACCAAAGTCAAAGCATTTCCCAATCAATATAATCTTACTAATGCACAGACTGTATGTGTAAAGTACTTTCCAGGGCTGTTTCAATCAATTTCTCCTTGAATTTTTCTGTCCCATATTTTCACAACTGCTCTTTATCTGGCTTGTTTAGCTTGTTGGAATAAAACTTCTAATTACACCATGACTTGCAACAGCAAAGTCAACTACTAATATAGTCCATGTTAAACCATGTGTTGTAGCTTATGAGGAAAACACCATGGAAAATAAATCAATTTAATGCAATTGAACCTTCCAATGATTGAGCTCACAAAGACTGATCTCAAATCCTCGCTAGATACAATGGATCAGCATTCTCAGCAATGTTTGCAAATTAACTTTTAAATCACAGATATTGGGACACGAAAATTAGAAAAAGGAAGCTTGTTAGTATACTAGATTCAACTAAACTGTGAAGTGCCAGGGACTCTTAAGGAGAAGAAGCAAAGTTGAGAAACAAATTTCCTGCTATGAGGACTAGTCAATGCTTATTATACTCAGTGCAAAGACATCTACAGAATCCCAAATTTAAGTAATAAAAAAAAAAAGTTGCATTATGCTTCCCCACCTTGAGCAATTCCTCCTTTTTCTCTAACACCACCATATCTCAGAATAATAACAACCATGAAGGTTTTCCTTACTACATCCTTCAAGCTATATCAGCTTTTCCGTGTATTGCCCCATGTCTCCTCCCTCTCATTTAATATGGGCTAAGTTCTAAAATGCTTTCCCTGTCCATCCTTGAGTTTCTATCAGTAGGCACAAAATGCTGCAAATGCATTTGAAAATAACCTGTTTGCTCCTGGCCATGAAAACAAAAACATAAAAGTGGGAGGCTCTCAGCACACTTAAGCGCAGTTACAACTTAATGTACCATTTGCTAATTTCTACAACCACACTAGGTATCAGACCCCTTTAAACCCAACACAAAAAGAGTTGAGAGGCTGGTCACAGTGTGTGATTAAGCTAAATTAATGGCCCAAAATGCATTCCACATAATATGCTATTATATGTTTATAACAGTATCTCTGACAGTCTAAATTAACAATAAATTAAAGTCTAAGTTGTGATTTCACTTTTGACAATATCTTACTACAACTAAGTCTTAAATATCTGCATGTAACTATTGGGCTACAGACATAAGTGAAGGTAATGGAGACAAAAACTGCAGACTAATTGCTTCAGATGAAGGCTTATTATCTCTCCAATTTCAAGCTCAGCAGCAGTTAAGCAGCAATAGAAACTACTTTAGCCAAAGCATTGTGAAACTTTATGTAAAATTTACTTTTATTTTATCTCTCTTACAGTGTTATAAACAATAAAAGGAACATCCATTTCTTTTCAGACCAACAAAGGATGTAAGCTGAAGGGTTAAAAAAATAAAAAAGGCAACAATTCAGCCTCCAGATTGGCTTGTTTTTGCTATTTCATTCAAACTCATTCTCCTTCCCTTTCCAATGGGTTTTTGCATGATCTTTTAATTTGTAAGCTCAGTTTAACTCTTCATAAGTATTTGCTTCAGTCTTTCTCATCCTCCTTCACCATGAGACAAAACAGGGTTTGGTTCCCTGCCCAGCTTGTGTATTCATACAGGTGCAATGAGGGCATGAGGCTTTCCCACCCTGGGATGGATGGTGAATACCCACCAAAGAGTAAAAAGGAACAAAACAGTTTTGAGGGAGCAGCAGAGAGATGATGTCTGGATGCTCCTGCTCTCTTGGTGACTCACTAGGATGCCATCACTGACTCTCTCCATCCCAGCACACACCAACTCTAACAAACTGGTCTATCCTCTGCCTATGATCATCTGCATTTCAGCATTTTTAAGGTGGTCGTTTGAGACAGGGAAATGCCTTCCAACAGGGCTCCTCACTCACCAGCAAAGCAAGGATATTGTCCCATCCTTTCAGCAGCCTCTCCTGCCAAGGCCATTAGCCCAGAGGCACAGCCACGGTGCTGGCAATGTGGGGTTATTTGACAAGACAAGATCCCAAAGCAGAGCCCCTGTTATGCCTCTGTGAGCAGATGATGTTCAGCAGTCTAGGACAAAACCTGCTCTGAGAAATTATGGTCTATCTGCACTTTTCACCTGCAGTTTCTTTCACAAAATAGTATCTCATAATAGTAATAGCCCTACATTGCTTGCCACTGACCGTTTATCATGCAGACAGCACACAGGTTGTCTCTCAACAAAAAGCTTCAGTCCTGCAGCAGTAAGGGCACAGGCAATCAGGGCACTCAGGGATGGGGAGCACGAGGGACAATGAGAGAACCAGAGCCCTTTTCCTGAGCAAGAGGGGGACCTTAACCATTTTCTTCCTCTTGTTCTTTTGGGAATCTTCTCCCCCGGCAAAGACAGCTGCTCCCTTTTCCCCACCATACCCCCCATACAGAAAAGCAGGCCACATCTCTGGTTACTGTGTTATTCAAGTACTTATTGTGAAGGCAGGGTGCTTCTGAAGGGGAACAGGGTATCTGAGAGCTGGCAAAAATAAACCCCTCTTTGCTGCTTTGCTCAAGGTGGACAGGTGAACAGGTGCCTGAAGCTCCTTCCTCCCCAAGCATCTTTCACGACCAAATCCAATCCCACTTCTGCTGTAATTCCCATAACTAGTCCAGAGAGTTAATAGTCACTCACCATCTCCTCTCCTATGGATTACAGAAAAGTTAGGGTTGGAAGACATCTCTGAAGATCAGCAATTTCCTTAATTTTATATAGTAAAGGATTTTATATAGTGAAGGATTTTCACCAGTGGAGGCAGGATGTAGCTATGTCCTCTCCACTTCCATCACACTTAAGAGCTTCTGCTTCCAACAACTTCCACAACTTTTTTCAAGGCTTTCTCTCTACAAGTACCAGACTCTGGGCTTCAGACTTGGCTCATCCCCTCACCCTGACTTTCAGGAAGATGCTCTCCATCAGCCTGCCAAGTGCCGAACTTCAGCTTCTGGCTTCCACTTCTGAAAGATTTTGGTTTAACCTATGACCCTGCATATCCTTGGCTCATCATCCCGCCATTTACTTTTCCATTTAAGCTCTCTGGCTCCTAATTATACTGCAGTATTTCTATTGAAAAAAATATTAATTACTCCTTCTCGGAAAAGGTCTCTGTATTATGCAACGGAGAGCTGAAAGATGCATCTCCATCTTACCTTAAAGTATAAAATTGCTTCAAGGTCCCAAAATCTTAGAATCAGATACAATCCTCAGATTCTGTGCATTATCTCTCTCTCATTTGCAAGTTTGCTTATAACTGTCTCGAGTCCTGACAGCATTTACCTTTATCTTGATATTTTTCTGCTGAAATTCTTATTCATATCTAAAACCTTCAGAATGAGTTTTAACTTTCAGGTTTTCTCCTGTGACCCTGTCCCTCCATTCCCCAAACATCAAGGAATGCATCTCTCTGATATCTCAGTTACTTGTGTAGCCTGAGTTACTACGGTATCTCAGAACTCCATATTTCATGTACTTATCCTCAGGAGACTCCCAGATATTTTTTTCCCCCATTTTAGGCAACGTGGACTATCTCAGCAGAAAAGAAACTGCTAACTTCCACTAAGGACCCAACACTCTTGCTCAAAACAGCAGTGGAAGTCTGCACACAAGAAGGATTAAGTTCCATACTCCACCCACTGAACTGTCCTTCAAAGCTAACCAATAATCCCACTCAAAATTTGCTGCTAAGTCAGAAATTCATATTTACTTGTCTTTCCTTTCCTGAGAACCTTCACTGATTTTAAATACAGGTCCCTCTCCAAATTTATGTTTAACAAATGTTTCAAACTTGCTGAATGCACTCCTCTCACAGTTAAGTCTTCACATCTTCACATCTGCACTTTGAAGAAGTGTGCTCAGTTTTCCTGGTCCATTGCTGCTGGCACTTTCTCTGATTCTATTTTCATTTACTTAAATCCCACTTAAGAATCAGAGTGGGCAGAACAGAATGGTGAAAGAAAAGATGAAAGGAAAAAAAAATGGACAAAAGATCAAAAAATGCGAACGTAAAACATACAGAATATACTATATAAAAAATAGACATTACTGTACTCTGCATCATTTTAGAAGTGCTGCCTTCTCTCATATCATCCAAAGAGACCATGATTCACCACAACTTAATGCCTGATAAAGATCACAAAGAAGCAGCATTAAAGGCATAAGAACTGAAAGCAGGTACAACCATTGTTCATGAAATGCCTGTAGCAATGCACAGCACTGTTAATAGACCACAGCTGGAATGACACATCGAATTCTCTGAGAGTCTTGTGGCATTCAAACACACCCTGATGACCCCACATAACTGGTGAACTTCAGAGACAGATTATTCTGTCCGTATCCAACAGCAAAAGAGAGATTTAATAAGAAAGAACACAACACAAAGTGCCTCTGCCAGGAATGGAGGGAACAGCTGTACCAAGGAGAGTGGCAGAGCACATCCCACTTGGTCAAGGTATAAAGAGCGTGTAAAATTTACACCATCTCAAACAGCATCCTGTGGAAATGTACGAACTTTAGAGGCTGTGGCCTTCCAGAGGCCTTCCAGAAGCACTTCCATTTCAGCACTGGATACTGAAAAGGCTTTTCTGCAGTATCCCGTTTTTTGACACTCCAGTTTTACACCAAACATGCTCCTTTCCACCTCTGTATCCCCCTC
Organism: Corvus brachyrhynchos; assembly: GCF_000691975.1. Taxonomy (NCBI): domain Eukaryota; kingdom Metazoa; phylum Chordata; class Aves; order Passeriformes; family Corvidae; genus Corvus; species Corvus brachyrhynchos. The sequence goes on along the minus strand of NW_008237221.1, from coordinate 598,121 downwards.
TCCGTTGCTTAGCTGAGTGCATTCCTCATGGCAAATTAACAGCCTGAAAAGACTGCCAGTTTGATGCAATTCCATGTTCTTGAATACAGCGTTCTCGGGAGCGCTATTACGGAAATTTAATCTCTTGAGGAATAGATCAGATGCCATTAACAGAATGAAACAAATGTTCTCTATGAGTTCCTGGAGAAAGCCTGTGTTGGGACAACAATAAGACATGTAATTTAAAGAGTTGTTTTCAAGAAAAAAAAAATTATTCTTTCACATGAAGAATTTTTATTTTTAAAAAATTATGCCCTCAAACAGCAAATACTAAACAGTTCCATTAGAACTAAAGAAACCTATTGTTTTCTATGCAAATCAGAGCTTTCTACTTTTTCTCTTCTCATTGACAGACACCTTCCCAAAGTGGACATTGCCCCTGATTTCTGCACAGCAGTAATAACCTGAGCCAGAATACTGCAATGAGAATGAGGGATTCTCACCAGCAGGGCCTCACCTTTGGGATGTGACAGTTTTCAGCTCCAGCCAGGAACGTAGGAGCTCTGCTATCACAAGTCACTGAGATAACACGCTAAATTAGCTCATCTCCTGGGAGACTCACTCCCACCTGTTCAACTGGTCCAGGCCAGGCTCCTTTCAGCTCAGTGTTGGGTCTAGGCATCTCAGAGGTATTTCATGGTGCTGTTCCATTCCTCTGTGTGGATTCTGTGGCACTGGGATGCTGCAGTGGGGAGTCTGACTGTGCCAGCTAATGGATCTGTGAATCAGGGCTTTCTTGTGAATTCACAGCTCAATCTGCTTACAAACATTCAGTTACAACATGGAACTTCAAACCTTGCTGAAAAAGAGAGAGGGTTCAGCAGTGCCTCTTTGTGATCCAGCACACAACAGGCATGGTGTTGACAAATAAAAGGGAAAAATCCCTTCCCTATTTCAAGACATAAAATGCACAACTTATAATTCATGCCTGAACCTGCTGTACACTACTGCCTGTTTACAATGTGAAGGGATCCTGCACTCTTTGGACATAATCTGTATTGCTCATGTGCTGTATGGAGGCTTTGTTGTCACAGAGGATCAGGATTGCTGCATTCTTTCATGCAGAGCATGTAGAACCAACCAAGACATTTGGTACCCAGGGGCAGTGATTTTCTGGACAGCGCCCAAGTGAGCAAAGAAGATCTGGAATGATTTTTAAGTCACACTTCAGAGGAAAAAAAAAAAAAGTATATAAGAATATCTTTAGGTACAGGAACAAAGCTCACATGAAGTTTTTATTTGACTCCATCCATCCTACTAAAGACATGGGGGGCACTTCTAGTACTTTTGTTCATTTCAGAACTGCACAACTGACCAAACCCCTCAGTTGTACCCATCTACCATGCTCTCACTCAGATTTTATAGTCGATTCAGAGTACAGAAACTGGCTTCATTTCAGATGATGCTTAGTGAGAAGATGCTGAACAGCCTCTAAAGGACATTCACACCAGTCTGGAACAAGTTTGAAATAACCCCGCATCCCAAATGTGTGTTTGGGACCTCAATATCATCTCTCTGCCTCTCATAGGGTGGGTTCACACTGCTTCCCAATGTGAGCACACCCAAATTTTTTAGTTTAAGCTACTCTGGGAATGAAGTAACAGCACAGGACTGAACTGACAATGACACAGAGTATTTATGACCTTGCAGGAAGACAGCAGGGCACACAGGGATTGCCATCCCCTGGTACCGGAAATCCCAGAATTACCTGAATTACAACAACACAGGGGGAATGCCTGCATAATGCAGCTAAAGTGCACACTTGTTTTCTTATTTGGATAAAGTTACACAAGGAGAGGCACATTTCAGCACAGTATATTAGATACTCCTCCACCTGTACCCAGTCTTCAAGATACTACAGGCTATTTCTGTGAAGTAGGGTGGCAGGGGAACATTAGCAGCATGAAATATTAATCTTTCCATCATTTTATTCCTGAGTCTGGCCTAGGTTTTCCAAGTAAAATGTGTTCTCTTTCCCCTTGAAGACACCACACCTCTTATTTGGAATTCCAGCTGTTCTGTAAAATTCAGAATTGATTACCTTAATGACAGCTAATAGGCAGAACTGTTCTGTTGATCTGATTCCACTCCTCCATGGAGCCCACTTCAATAAGGCAGCCCTCAAGCTATTTTGTCTCCTCACTTATTTTTTGGTCTTTTACTTGGAGTTCCATGCAGTCATTAACAACCTTGTCTAGGACAGCAGCACATTTCAGAGCAGGATCTTGCTCCCCATAAGCCCATGACAGCTCTTCTCTAGACAGCAAAAGAAATGAGAACAATCCTTTATTCTCCGTGTTCAAATACCCAATTAACCAGTCAACCCTTTAAATATGTTTTATAAAAAGTGTTCTTTGAGAATCTGTGATCCTGTTATACTTGATATGCTGACTCACTTTTTAAAATATTTAACAGTCTCATTTTAGCGTTATGCCTGTTATCACATTTTCATTAAAAAATCAGCCTCCTTATCTTTATATATGACTGCAGAGCTATTTGCTTTCCCAAAGGCCATTAAAAGTAGCAAGAATTGGGCTAAACTAAGATAACAAATTTACAGGCTTATGTTAAAACACAGAGATCTTCAGCCTGTGTAAATAGCTAAAGCACATTGTCAGAGTACTTGACCTGCTGTTGCTATTTTCTTCTCCTTTTTAATGGAAAAGCGTTTTAATGGCCTATCCACACATCCAGCTAACAAACCCCAAGAGAGAGAACAAGATTCTCTAGTCCTCTGGAGCCAGACCCTGAGTCTATCAGTGTCTGCAGGCTTTGCCATGGACTTCTGAGCACTGGGTCTAGCAGAAAGCCAACTGAGATAATCGTGTAGTGCACAGTGTCCAACTCCAGCCCCCTAAACAAGAAACCACAGCTGTGTCAGGAGCAGCCAAGTGCACAGAGGCAACCACATCCAACTCACATCTTGATCAAGCAATCACAACTTGACAGTAACAGACAGCATTACTTATCACTTACAGAATGTTTTCTGTACATGATGTCCAAAAGACTTAGAGTTCAGACTCATGAGACAGATAAGCAAGGAGATAAATGATTGGAATTCTGAGTAGTTTAACTGCCATGGAGGTGAGCAGCATTACTTATCAGAAAGATATTATATAGAAGCATTTTTAATTACCTAAGGAAGAAAGGGATTGCCTGCCTTCAGCAGCTAAGGCAGTGCTTTACTTATCTCCACATCCCAGTGATTTTCTAAGTATTATCATTTTTGTAAATCTCAGGACAGAACATGACTTCATTTGCATATAGACACATGAGTCTAAAGTAAATTTTTTAATTTATGCCTGCAAAGCTTCTGCAGATGTTTTCAAACTTTCCCCACCCTGTTCCTGCAGTATCTTTTCATGCCCAGCTTCTGTTTGGGTTAGCATGGAAGGACACAGCACAGATTTAAGCCAACTGTGTCACTTGCTTGCCTCTGGATCCAGGGAATGTCACAGCAAGGAACACATAAAAGGGATGGTCAAAATCTCTTACGACAGCAGCAGCTGCTGCTGAAAAAGACTCAGTCCTCTACAGCCAGACCAGCACTTTGCCTTCAATTTTTCTCCAAGCTACATTTTTCAGTTTCTTGATCACTTTTAAGAGAGGAGAAAAAATCTCAATAATTCTTGATATGCATAAGCCTGGAAATAGAATTTCAGCTAGAAATAGAATTTGAATAGAGCCTTTTTTCAGTTATGAACAGTTTTAGATAAAATAAGGGTTTAGATCTGCTTTTGGTGTTGGAAGATAAAAGTGCACTCAAATCAATAGACAGAGAATGGATTCAACCCCCCTCTGTCAAGCCATTTTACTAATAACGTATTGTGAAAACAATAAAAGAAATTATGGGAGTGAGCAAAGTTGCTCACAGACTCAGACATTAATATTCATCAATATGATTGATATTTATATATTCTTGGTATTTCTATTTCATGCTCACACTAGGGCAGAGCTGACAGAGCACGTACTTCCAGAATATTTAAGTGTACCATATGGGTATAATTGCAATTCAGTCAGTTTTAGAATATACTCAATCAAGAGTCTGCATAATACTGAAGACCTATTCTGAGCACTTTATACTTCACGTAGGAAGACCAAAGTAGCAAAGACATGGCATGCCAACAGCAAAATGGCATTAGGCAGGTAACACTACTTGAAACAAAAACACCTCTCCTTTATAAAAAGGCAACATATACTTCTTGACTTACAAAACCCAATACTTCACAGAGCTTTAAGCCGCACAGCCCTCTTTGTTCAGAAAAGGCACTTAACATATACTTCTTGACTTACAAAACCCAATACTTTCACAGAGCTTTAAGCCACACAGCCCTCTTTGTTCAGAAAAGGCACTTCTAAAAACCCCTGCCTCCAGAAACACAGGTAGACTCATTTTAACCTGCAGCAAACAGTGACAAAAATACATATTCCAAAAGCACTGAACAGAGAAACAAAGTCCAACGTACACAGGGTTAGATGAAGGCATTAGTTTCTTTACCCTGAGTATCAAAGTTGCTTCCTTCTTGTTTTCTCTGAACCATTGAGCCCGTTTTGGTCATTAGTATAATGTCACCCTGAAAATGCAGATTATATGATGCTATTTGTGGTGCCTAGTGTCTTCCCATGCTTTTCCCTTCCCTAAAATACATTACCAAGAAAAAAAAAAAAAAAGAAAAACAGTATGTGAGGCTCTCAGCCTATCAAGCTGGGAAGAACTATTTTAAGAATTAATTTGTGCCCTGAGAGATCTGTTTAAATTATCCTCCCGTGCTGTTCTAACCAAAGATTAAAGTGGAGAACTTCCAATGTTTTAAGGAGATGAGGAAAACTGAAGAACTGGAGCGTCCGGGCTCCACCGTGCTCCCCCAGGCATGGCCCGAGCATGGGGAGGGGAAGGTGGGGATGAGGAGAACGGAGATGTTGATCTGCTGGTGCCCCCGGAGCCCAGGAACCTTCACCAGCCTCAGAGATCGCAACCAGACTTTCCCTTATGCCACCACTTTTTAGCTCTGCCCATCCTTTACAGCTGAGGACACATTCCTTTCTTTTTCTCCCACCCGCTGCGTTTTAGGGAAAGTTTTGACTTCATTCCGTCCTGGTAAGTGCAGGCAGAGAGGAATATCCTCCAAAATACAGGTTTGACAGAGAAAACGAAGTCTTTGACTTTCTACCTCTACAGAAACATGTAAAGCTGCATAATTTCCCTACCAAGAGAAATAAATAATCGAGTTCAGATATGGTGTGAGCACAGCAATTTCCCCCAAAGCCAGTAGGAGTTTTACCTACTTGCAGCTGCTTTTTGCCTCCCCTGTCACCCCTGCTTGCTCAGGCACAGCCTGGGCACATGCTGTACCCTGAAGTGCCCTTCTAAGACAATGCCAGGCAAAAAAATTCACTGAAAGTGCACAACAAAGTCTGAAGCTGAACCCCACTTTTACAATTTTATTTCTATCCACAGAGGGGCTTTTAAATACCCTTGCCCCCTTCCTCCAGTGAGAAGGGGCCTCCATCCCAACATCCTGCCCCCTTCTCCCAGCACCCATGTAAGGAACAAGTTACAGAACAAACCTCTATAGCCTTCAGCAAGAGGTACAGGCTGTTAAAAATAGCACAATTTCAGCTTCTCCCCCAAGTCTCTACACACACCGAAAAAGCAGACCTTGAACCCAGCTACACAGCACTTTCCTCCTGCCACTGACTGGTGACTCAGTTGACAATTTTAAGAACGCACACCAAAAAGATTTAAAAAAAAAAAAACAAACTCATAATAATCATACAAGAAACACAAAGCTACACAATGCAAATCTGTATCTGTTTGAAATTGAGGAAAATAAGCATTACCTGGTCTTGCTGTTGGGCTTGTTTCCCTGATGCATTTTGCTCCTTGGCTGTAGTCATGCTCACCTATTTGTGCCCACTGCAGTGGCAAACAGGATTTTACTCTCTGTGTGTGTGTGCGTGTGTGTAAGCTGGTCTGTGTGTTCAGACATACACGCACACACACGCACACACACAAAGACTGAAGGGATACGGATGAGTAACTAGTCCATCACTCAATCACCAGCTGAGAAATTTCCCACCCCCACAAAAAGAAATAAATAAAAATGCAATGTAAAAAAGCACTAGTCTGGCTGTCTTCCCCCTTGAGCCTCTAAAATAAAAGCAGAAGCAGGAGCAGAGAGAAGGATGCTGTGGGGGCTTCTTCAATTAGCAACAGCCTCTGCAATCGTCACAGAAACAATGATAACTGCTTGGCAACCAGCAACTGGCAGCTCGGAGCCGGAGGCAGCGATGTGGTCCTCGCTCCCC
>NW_008237221.1:575361-591448 GCF_000691975.1 Corvus brachyrhynchos | reverse complement strand
CTGGGTGGGGCGGGGGCCACCGTGCGCGTCTGCTGTGGTGGCTGCCATGGAGGTCACGTTGCAGGGTGACACACGAGCACGCGTTGCCTGCTCCGCGCCGCGCTGCCGTAGCTCGCTCCCTGCAGCTTCTCTGCCACAGCAGAGATCTCTCCAACACATCAGAGCTGTCAAACGGGCCTTCCGAGCCCGCTCGCCCACCTTGCTGTCAGCACGGGGTGACACGGGCTGTGCCTGAGCACGAGGCACAGAGCAAGTGCCACGCTCCAGGAAGGGCACCGCACATGGCTGGACAAAACTTAGGGCAGCGTGGAGGTTATTCAATATTTGCTTGGGACTGATGCGAGCCCTCACTCACCCCAACACCAGGTGACACAAAACTGCCACGCTGCTGCTCCTCCCATCCTCACCTCCCACCCAGCGCACCCAGGATGGAGCCCAGAGCTGTCCTCAGTGCTGTAGCGCTGTGTAAAGGTGAATGTTTCCTCACTCACGTGATGCTGAGATCTCTGCTGAGTCTGCGGATAACCAGCTAAGGAAAGGGAACATCAGACTGTTTATCTGACAAGGAAGTGATTATGCCTCATTTGATCCTCAATTTTACAGCACGGATTTATTATACAAGGTCACATTCACCAACACCATTACGGTCAATGTCTCCTTACACCTGGGATAATCTTGATCCTTGGTTCAGGGACACATCAATGGCAGGCCAAGTTTTCCTAAAGACATCTACAAGCCACCACTCAGACTCCCTAAGCATTTCTGCATTTTCACCATTACATTCCCAGAAGTTCATAGAAACCATGAAGTAAAAGATCTGCAACACGGAATTGTGCTGGTAGCAAACAAGACAACCTTGCCTTGTCCCAGGTGCCACAATCCAGGCAACAGTTCATTAAAAAGAAAAGTGAATAGCACCTAACACAAAATAATAATTTGCATTTAAATCTATCAGCCTGTGTTGATTTCATGCTGGGTTATACTCTGACACAGTCCTAGCTTACACTGCAGTTCCAACTCTTTAGTCCCCATAGTTTAAGTCACAATATTTTCTATATGTTTATAGTGAGGTTATTGCTCATAAATTTTTCCCCAGCCATCAGAACAGAATTGTTTTCAAGGTTTTATATAAGTGGATCAGTTTGAATTTTCCAATTGGCTTGGTCTACTTTTCTACCTGTTGTGAGTGGTAATGAAGGCTTGCTTTACTCCACACTTCTGCTATTTTTCTTTCCAAGAGGAATTCAAATGTAACAAAACTGTATTTGGAATTGGTGTGTTGGTTTGGGTTTTATTTTTTTTTTTTTTTTGGTTGTGGAGTTGTTGTTTAGTTGGTTGGGGTTTTTTTTATGTACATGCTGGAAATTTCTGCAAAAAAATGAATCCCTTTTTAAAACATGGGCCATTCACTGTGTCCCTGACCCCTCAGTACCTGCACTGGCAATCCCTGAACTTAATTGCACTGCATGCCCTCCCCATGCAGATTCAATTCTTTTACAGTTAACAACTTAAAACACACTGTTTTTCACTGTTTTTCTGGAAATGGCCACTCTCCCTTACAATGTAGATTTTTTTTCCACTAAGCTTGTTGTTGGACACCTAAGAAGTTAATTGTGCTAATTAGTCCAGCAGTTAGCTATGCAAATACATGTGGCTGAGCCTCATTACATGGTGCATTAGGAGGCTGCTGTTCTGACTGGCTCTCCCAGTGCCTGGCACAGCTACCCCAGTGTTCCTGAAATGCCTGGTGGTACCTCCTTGCCACCCCTGACCAGCGCAGGGTGTCTCATCCCCTCAGATGGCCACCAGCTGCTCACTGCCTGGAGGATATGGCAGCAGGGGCAGTGACATCCCCTCAAGCTCTCTGTCACCCTCCTGCATTGATCAAAGGGGTTCTGAGGTTGCCAGACACCTCCTGGGGTGACACTGGAGGAGGAAGTAGTGGCCATTGCCATTCAGAAATGCTCATTAGTCACAGGCAGAGAATAATCTGCTCTCACATTAGCAGGGCTGAGGCCATCCTTCCTGACCTCTGAGCTATGTTAGGTACCAATGCTATCGCTTGGCTGAGTCATCACTGATGAAAGATTAATACACCCCTATCAAAGGACAGGAATCTGTATCTGCCAAACCTGGCAGGCACAAGGATGGGTCCCAGACACTCCTATTTAGGGCATGGCAGGAGGCATTGGCAGACAAGGGCCCTGGGAGTACGACCTTCCAATCCATCCCTCCCCACAGCATCCCAGCTGATCAGAAGGATACAGGGAGCTGGTTGTTCCTCCCTGCCAGGGTCAAATACACACCAGGCTTTTCACCCCCTACTACCCATCATTGCATCAGGTTTGTCTCCACTCCCTCCCCGTGCCGTGTGAGAGGTCTGTTTCCAGACCCTGCCACAGAAACTGCATTCCCATGGTGAGCAGCCTCCATCAATCCATGTAGTCCACGCTGTGCCACCACTGGGACAGCTCAGGAGCCCCACTATGAGCACAGACACCTCTCCTCACTAACCAAGATGTACATTCAAAATGCCAGCTACAAGCACATGAATGCCATCCCCATGCTTGACAGCAATTATTTCCTCAGCCACCACACCAGGACAGACAGCCAACTCTCTCCCATCAGGAGAGGAACCAGCGACAGGTGAAAGGAGCTGTTCCCAGCTTCTCAACTCATCTTCACCCAGGGTGCTTATTTCAACACAATCATGCAGCACTGCAGTCATACAGATAATTTTTAATTACCTTGTAACGAATTAGTCACACATGTCCTAGAGCATTTTCTGTTAGAAGGAAAGTGCTTCATTCTCCTGAGACTGGCAGAAACAAGATTATGGTCTGGGATCATTCTTTAAATTCTCCTTGGAGTTCACAAAGTCACCACAAAACTTCCTGCTCAAAGACTGTTGAAAACCTTGAACACTGCAAATAGAAATAATTGTTCCAGTGGCTCTGGAGGACAAGGTGGAACAAAAGCTCAAACTGTCATCACCACAAAGCTTGTGAACTTTTAGGAGCTAAAGCACAGCAACCTTTGTTTATGATGATGCATTACAGCAATGCATGATAGTAAAAGGAGCAGTTTGTTACTGCTCCCAAACATTTTTAAGCAGATCAGGATACAAGACCATCCTTGATTCTGCCCTTCTGTGGAGGTACAGGTGTCTGGATGCAGAGCAGCTCCTTCATGGAAAGCAGCAAAGGGCTCTCAGCAGTCAGTGCAGAGCATTCCTACTCCCTGTGTGTTACAAAGGCCAGATCCAACAGCAGCCTGTGCTCAGTGAGCCCCCCAGCTGCACACATCTGTTCCAGGGAGCACAGACTAAGAGCAGTGAGAAGCCTGCAGCAGCAGCAGGTACAGTTATTGGATGCAGAACCCTTGTGCTCCATTGAAACCTGGGGTTCTGTACCACACTGGGTTATTTATTCCCCTTTCATTGCCACATCAAGGAAGTTGAAGCCAGTGGGCAAAGTGGGTAGAAATTAACTCTACTTGGGTAACCACACCTTTGAACAATCTGCTAATGTTCTCCCTGCTCGAGATAATGACCAGATCCCATGGAGAGCTACGTAGCTGAATTTTTTTGTGGATCTAAGCCATTAGTACTGTTAGTATCTGGGGTGCAGTAATGTGTTACCTCCAGCAGAACACATCACACAATCTCATTTCGTACATCCAGCCCCTCTGAGCTTCACACTCACTGACAGTTCCTACTAGTTTGGCTGATTTGCTCTCAGTTCAGGAAGGACACAAGGCCCAGGAAAGCACATGGCAAGAGAAAAATTTACTCATAGGTATGTTACAGAGGAAAAGTCCTAAGGGCTACAGGTTTTTAAGAAAGTTATGTAGGTAGTAGATGTTTTAAAGACAACTCAGGAAGACAGATGGACTCTGCCAGCACAGGCATCCACTATGAGATGAGCCTTAAAAAGGTTGCAGCCATGTATTTTATCATTCAGACATTTAAAATGTGGGTCAACACAGGATGCAAGGGGAACAGTGCTCAGTGTGCATTGGTGCTGCTTTCCAGGCCACAGAGGCAGAGCGGACACCAGGCTGGCAGCTTCCTGTGTGAGAAGGTCTCCCTGAACAATGTTCTTCTAAGACCAGCAGCATACTCCAAAAAAGGTAAAGCCACTCAATCCCCAAGACTGATAAAATGCCTTTGCAACTGTCCTATTTGTTGCCCCACCATTCCAATTTTCCTAGAGAAATTCTAAGAGGAACAAGAGGAAAAGGTCCATAAAAATCAAGATGTCCATGGTCCTGAACATGTGCCAGGGCATGCTGGTGACCAGTTACCACTCCTCAAGTCCCAGTGCCAACATCTCATCCACACAAAAAAGCAGTGGCACAGCCCCTCTCCCTCTGGACCTGTATGGCTCAGATGCAGTGGGTCAGAGGGGGGTGTGTCCTCCTCTGCAGATCCTTCTGGAGGTCAAGGACTCCTCATTTAGCTGATGCCAGAGCACAACAGAGAGCTGTAAACCCATGAGGGCTGCATGGCTAGAAACTCTTTTTACAGGAGTATATGGTTTAGATGCTTCAGAAGCACCCAGATATTCTGGCTGTTCATTCTGGAGATTTCTGTTCTGTGCTCATCTGAATAAGCTTTGGAGAGGGAGAATTTAATTTTTTTTTGTTCTGAAAGCACAGTTTGTGCCCTGCCCCTCTCCAAGAATGTGACAACAGTAATATCACGTTATTACACAGCAACATCCCCAGTAGGAATGTGGAATTGGAAACACTTAGATGGGAGATCAGCTGACATCAGCCCTACTCCTACAAAGGCTGCAGAGCATCTCTATTGCCTACACACCATCCCCAGCCCTGCTTCTCATAATAGTTCCTGTTAGAAGACCATAAAAATGCTTTAGTCTTGTTCCAAGTTAATCCCTAGCTTTGGCAAGATTTCTCCATTTGTCAAAAGGCATCCCAAAACTAATTTTATTATAAAAGAAAGTAAGGATATGCATTAATTAGCTTTATCTTTCATCAGCCCTGCTATGGTTGCCCCTCTCTGGCTGTCTCCAACATGTTGATTCTACCAAGGGTTAGTCATGGGAGAGTCTCTATGTCCAGAGGAATTTTCAGAGGCTCCACTGAGGACCCCTCTGTCTTGGGGATCCACTCAGATGATTTTTCAGATTTCAAAGGTTCTGTGAAAGGACTAGAGGCAATAACAGATTATGAATATAGTTACAGTTAAAAATACATCACATTTCCATTACCCATGACCAAAATCATTAAGAAAGCAATCTGGTGTGCTATTTTCATTTAACAGATCAAATCCAGTTTATTTAGTCAATGCCATTAATTAGTTATTTGCATGAATATCTGTTCCTACAGGGGATACACTTCAAAATGTTCCCACCAGCATGAGAACTCCTGCTATCTGAGACAGCAGGTACATGGCAGCAGGGGACACAGAGACAATGGGCATTGCAAGAACGACTTGTGTGTCTGCATAATAGTCCTGTGGTGTTGCTACTATTTGTCCATTACCAAAGCCTCACTAAGTTCCCTTCTTTTTTTTTTTTTTTAATCTTGAACATGAGAAGGTGGTTTAAAATTATTATAATAGGTTTGTTTGAAGCACTGTATTCTGCTGCTTCCCATTTCTCTCTCCCGCTCCGAGTTCCAGGACCCCACAGTTCATGGTAAACAAATAAGACAACACGGGGATGCAAGCTGTGAAGAAGTCTGCTCTTTCATGCACAGCTAGAGCTGTTTTGCATAGCACTTTCCTGCCTAAATTGGAGCGTGACTCTGGGGAACACAGCAGGTACTTGTGCCCTTCTCAGTTCTGGATTACGTACCCACTTTGGTTTGCCTACCCCAAAGATCAAGTGTGTGTTCTGACAGTCAGACTTTTCTGTTGAAGTAGCTACTGTTCAAAAACATTACTTTTAATCCACTGTGGGGTTATTTTTTGAGTCAGTGTATATATTTTAATACATCATCCCAATCTCAAAGGCAGGGGATGAGCAGTGCCACAATTGTTTGACGCTGTGTTATCCCTGCATGGAATACAGACCCTGTCGCTGGCTTTTCTCTGCCTGCTCCTGCTGCTGTGACCTTGGCAGCTGCAATGCAACAGATGCCTCTTTCTCACTTGTTTATCTGTGTGAGAGAGGCTTCTGAGGCCCCAACTTCAGTGCCAGCTGTGAATGGTCTCCAAATTGTTTTTTCAGAGTTTGCCTCCTCACAGTCTGGCTTAGTATTCCTGCTCCCTGTGCTCTTAGGGATCAATATTCAGTGACATTTTCCCCCACACCTCCTGGTTATTTCTAGGTAGCAGCTGAATTACTTCCTTATTGACTCAGAATGTGTTCTTTTTAACTGTTGTTTTAGGAGTGGAAGAATTTATTTCTTTGCTCCTTACCTTTATTTTTTTTATTTCATTAAACATAAATTTTACAGAATAGCCACAACATATATTTTGCAACTGAAATACCCATGTCAGATGTAAAAGACATCACCAGTGATGAGAAAATACCCCCCCCCAATCACTGTGAAACAGAGAATCCCCATCTTCACAACAGCTGCAAACATATTAGGCTATTTAGCAGCCTACTGCTTGGAAAAGAGAGAGCCTCATCTTCATTTGTAGCTCCAAAGTGATTTATAGGATGAATAAATGATCTGCATGTAAGATGATGACTGGTTTAAATGTAAATGTTGTGAAAGGCTTCTTGTGTAAGCGCATACATTGCCTGAGAGATCCTCGTACATAAAAGCCGCAGCTGGAGCAAGTGGCTTTTTAAGCATTTGTTTTATGAAGTACACTTTTCATTGCAATGGTTGTTATTTTTCATTTACTTTTATATCAGCTTTAACAAAAAAGAAAAAGAGAGGAAAAAATACCTGTACTTTCAATATGAGCCATACACTTTCAATAGTGATGCAAAATACTGACACTGTTAAAACATACATTCATCTTATGGATGCTGCACACTTGAAAGTTACACTGTGACAGCTTCTGAGGTCTCACAGGGGATGAAGGCATAAAGACCAAACAGCCTCGGTCTCTGAACATAAAACTTGACACGTGGCTCCATCAGATCCTACAGGCTGGGCAGGCTGAGCCCAGCTTTAGGCATTTGGAGAGGATCTCCTCGAGACTGTCATCACCTGTGGCAGAGGGTGTGACCACTTGGCCCTGAGGAGTGGCGACTCATTGAACACCATGTTAGCCTCATAACTTCTCTCAGATATTCCCAAACAACACCAAGAGGTGCAAGGATTTCACCTCTGCCACCTGCACTGGTGTTTTCCCTGGTGTTCTCTGCCTCCCCAACATGCTCACGGGAGCTGGATGGGTTGTGGGGGTCACTTCCCTCAGCTTCTGGTGGGGGCTATGATTGCTGTGAGGGTTTGTATGCTGGTGTGTTTTTTATCAAGCGTTTCTAGGTCTCTTGGGATTAAATCTAATCTTTTCCACCAAACTAAAATAACCTCCTCAAGAGACTGAACAATGAAAACACTGCCAACACTTGTCTTCTCTAAAAGAGGCACAAAGGGACCCAAAGCCCTTCCTGTCTGCTTCATGTCTTTATTTTTGGAGAAGGCAATCCCACAATGTTTTCAGATTCCTATGCTCAAGTCTGAAGGTGGAAGGAAGAGGAAGAAAACAACACTTGGGCAAAACTCCACTAAGCAGATAAAACAAGTAAAGCACAGAGTCATGTCACCTCACTCACTTTCCCCCTCTGTGCCTCAGTACCCACCCTACATTCACCTTTCTGGACTGCAGGTCTTGCACAGTACATGTACTATCCCAGAGGGCAGACAAAACATGTTACTGGAATGTTGAATGCTCTCTAGTGGAAATGCAATTCATGGAAAATGGGCCAACTGGAAAGGCCTACCCAGAACCCCTGACACAGAGGTAAAAGTGTGTGTTTGCTAAAATAGATGAAGGAGATGAACAGAATTGGCTTATTAATACTGCAACCTCAGTAGCTGCTTCTATTGTGAGGAAACAAGAACAATGCCTTGCTCTAATTTTTTTAAAAAACAGCAGTTTTGATGTGCCATTTGTACCACCTCAGAGAGCTTTCATTTTCAGAAGCATGCTAGTACTACATCATTGTTTTAAGTGCCTCAGAGAGGTACTCTTCAGCTCTGAGGATACTGCACCAGACCAGATCCCCAGCTCACTTGTAGACAGATGACACAGTAAAGAAAGTGGAAACCTTACAGCATGATGTACAAACACATACAATACATAACTGCCTGAATACAAACCTAAATAGAATTCAAATAATGTAGTGGTGAAGTCCTGTTCTCATGTATTTATTTGATTTACCTGTAACATAAGAAAATTAATGCAGAAGAGATGCATGATGTCTATAAATCCTATACCTCTTACAGGAGAGCAGCAGGGCTCTGAGCACAGCAAAAGACCTCTGAAAGGGGTTAAGACATCCTTTATTTAGCATTGATAATGTTCATTAATTACAGAGACTTAGCAGGTGTTCAGCAATGCCACCTTGGGCACTCAGGCAGAGCTGGAGCAAGGGCAGATTGCACAGCCCCTGATGCCCTGCAGGGAGATGGGGTGTGAAACCCTCACATCTCTCCTGGAAATGACAAAGGGTGCCTCAAACTTGCCCCCACTGTCCCTACTGGAAACAGGGACGAGTCTTCAAAAAGCTGTGAGTCAGTGGCAAAAGATCAGCAGCAGCAGCAGAGGTGGGATGTCCAAAACGTACAGGGAGCATAAAAATGTCTCTTGCCAAGACCACTCCCTGTGCCTTGCCATCTGAGATGTTTGTTCCTTCGCGGTCTGACAGCCAGGCTGAGGCACAGGGAATGGCTCTGGAGGTCTGAGTGTTGCTGTAGGGTCCTGGGAGTGCTGAGCAGCATTCACTGAGGGACTGAGGACCTCTGCTTAACAAAAAATTGTGACTCAGTATTACTTTGAGATTGCCCCAACACAGTTTACAGAGCTTCATTCTTTTTTATGAATATGAAAAAACCACATTACAGCCTCCCCAAAACACTGCACAGATACTCTGATGTATTTAATCACGACTTCCTACACACATCCCAAAACAAGAAACACATCTTTTCTATAACACTCACTAGTGAGTTTGTCTCCAACGCAGTTTTTTCCCCACATTATTGTTTGATATGGTATCTGTGACCTTTCCATTTTACCATATTCTGAAGACAGCAAAGAATAAATAATGACACAAACATTTCAAAGTAGCCTACAGCTGTGAGCCTCTGAATTCTTGCACAAAAAAAGATTGGTGATTTCATTTAGTTTAGAAAATAGCACAAAGAAGGGAATTTGAGATATTTTGAGACTTACAGAAAGTTCCATAACATGGTTACACAAAGCTATGCAGGAATGTGGACTTTTCCTTTCTCCCTTAGGAAATCACACAAGTATGAAACGTGAGCTAGAGTAAACCAGAGTGAGCCATTTTCTTGTCACAAATAATGAATGCATGTCTCATTTACATACCTCTCAAATTGCATGTAGCTGCACATATGAAATAGGCCCATCATTTGCACACACATAAAAATCAGATACAGGTCCTGCATGTGACTGCCTGCATATGCTGTAATACAACACCAAACTCCACAGAGACAAAAGCTGAGCCCACTCCTTTTCCAGCTGTCGGTCCAGCTTGCTGTCATCCTACCCTGGTTACAAGATGAGATGCAGAAGGACCTAAAACCCATCCACCAAGGCAGTAGGAGATCAATACCATGTGCTCAGATCAGGCTTTGCTGTAAACAGTGTGTTCTGAAAAGCCCTGGGTCATTGCCCAACTCTACCTGTGAAATATCTGCAATATGTTACATTTGGAAAGCTCACAAAGTTTCACTTTCATACCTGAATTCACGCTAGAAAAAAAGTTGCATCGCCCATCACTGCATTCTCTGTTGAGCAAATCAGAATTTTGAAACAAGGAGGGGGAGATTTCATCAGTCCTGAGAACACTATCAGACTTTTATTGCAAATATTACCCAAAGACAGCTTTTTGGACATATTTTCCAGGGATAATAAGGCAGCTTAGGGCTTATATTTATTCATGGAATCAGCAGTCTTTTCATTTCTATTGTTCATCTCTGTAGCTCAAGACTTCTGCTGGTGTGGGAAGTGACTGCAAGATGGGATGTTTAGAGGCTTAAGCTGCAAGAGCCTGAAATAATGCAAATAGAAGTTGGCCAGCAGAAAAAAAACTAAAAAAAAAATTCCCTCTGCCTTATAGAGCAATCCAGAGCACTGAGTTAACTAATTCTCACTTTGAGTTGTAGTTTGGTGACACCAGAACAAGCAGTAGCTACTCTGAAAGGAATAATATGAGGAGAAAACGTAAGAGATTGATGGTCAATGTATCTGAGCTGGACATGAGAGGGAAACTCCTGTACAGAACTTTAACAGACATCATTCTTCAGAAGTACCTGGCCTGGTCACATCGCCCCTTCCAGCAGCCAAAGAGAAGTCAAAGTACATGGGAAAATTCTAACCAACAGATCAGGCTTTTAATTATGTCCAGAAATGAAGCAAAGAGACAAGCTTTCCAAAATAGATAAATCTATTTTCAACATTTCCCCCCGCTTCACAGATGCCAGAGACTGGCTGCATGTGATTAAAAGCTACAAAAATAGCAGTTACAGTCTTGCAAGGGTGCTTTCAATTGGTGTTTTCTTTCAACTGATTTCACTTCAGACAGTATTGGCAGCAGAATGCCATAGAGCTGATTAAACAGTTCATCTTAACCATTAAGTACCAGCCTGAGACTGTTGGTTCATCTATGTGGTAGTGGTAGAAGGCAAATAAATATTCACTTACAGTCCATCCAGCACTGCATTTTAATACTTTCTTATCGAGTGGTTCATTAGGATGGCATGAATTGTAATAAAATAAACCCTTTTGTATCAGATTGTTAAATAAACTCTGCAGTATCACCTTCCTTGATACAGATACATTCTCTAGCAACACAAAGGATTCAGACAGTTCCCTTAGAGAAACCTGTTCTAAGAATTTAATTTTCTCCCCAATAACAATATAGTTTTTTAACAGAAGTTTACACAAACACAGATGGTAGAATAAACCCTTATGGTACAGGTAGGTCTTTGCTGAAAGAGCAGAGCTCACACTGAATTGTGGAACATGATACCAGAACATCTCTTCACTTTGACTTTCCTTCCATGAGGAAAAGGGGTAGTTAATTTGTTTGGGATGAATCCTTTTTTGGGATACAGAAACTTAAGTATATTCATCAGATTTTGCGCAGTAAATGAGGGTTCAATTTCTATAATCAGAGGTAATTGATTGCATAAAAGGCTGATAGAGCTTCCATCCTGGCAAAGTGCTGTGCATCTTCTTCTCCCAGGCAATGAAGCCCCTTGATGTTACTCTGGCTCTGTGAAGTGGCTCCAAGTGGCTGTAAGTGTAAGGCACATCAATTTTGAAGCCTCCTTACGTAGTCAGAGAAGTGCAATGCCAACACAGTATAAATGAACACCCATTTTTTGTGTGCTGAAGTCAAAACCAAAAAAGCGCCTATCATAGAACAGTCCTGTAGCATAGTTGCATACAAGCAATACAGCCAACATACAAGAAGATCACTGTAATGAAACTAAATGAAAAGTAACCATATTTTAATATACATTACTGGTATTACAACAGCACCAAGGAGCTGCACAGCTGGGGGTTCTCTGTGCTTTGGGCTGGAGAAACTTCCAACAGAACAGACTCTGCAGAAAATGCCTTGCAGTTCCAAGAAGAATATTCTGTCTGCCACCTGCCCAGCCACTGCTGCCTGTTCCTGAAGAGACCATTTTTACTACCAGTGGCTTTCTCTCTCCCCATAGGACAGATATTTCTTTTTCCAGTACTTGCTTCTGAGGCACCCTGTTAAAAGACTCTGTGTGTGCAGTACTGCATGTCTGCACCCTTCCTGGATACAGAAAACTTGAATGGTTCACATTCAGTAGCTTCCAGTAACACCTCCATTTGGATTGAGAGAGGATTTAAAATATGCAGTTCCCTGCACAGGTCCTCCTGAGCTGAGGTTTGACAGAACCTCCACCAAACTCAACGTTCTGTTTCTACTTTCAGTGCTGGCCTTGGACACCAAGACCACAATCTTACTGGGGGCTGAGACCTGGGCTTTACCCTGCAGCCCAGAATTACCAACATATGCAATTTTGTGCTAAGTATCAAGAGGTAATTCAAAGTACAGGGCTTTTTTCCTTTCATACAGTGCACATCTAAAGTCATTCATGAATGAGACTCCTGATCCTACCCAGTGGGACGTGGTGGCGTATTTATAGTCCAGAATCCATTACAGTTAATACTGCACTATTTACACTCATCTGCCATAAATCTAGTACTGTTGTTATGGCTGGCCTGCTTAATGTACTCTAGGGATGGTCTTCCAGCCATCAAAAAGCCAGTATCAATTATATTTGCAAATAAAGTAATGCTTTGGGTTAAACAAAGTGAAAACATTCTTCCTCTGAGAAATTTAGTACTTTGTATCTGCATCTATTCCAAGTGAATCTTGTGTTTTATTCAATTAAGCACCACAGATGACAACAACAATCTAGAAAACATTAAATGAAAACATCGATTCTGCAATAATAACGTTGGATGAGCCATGAACTGCTACCAATACCATAATCACCATGCATCGAACTCAATTACAACTTCTAAATAGTCCTTTTATTTCACAGTAATTATTTAATGTTATTTTCAACTCATTTATCACTGGCATTTGCACCAAGCTGTCTCTAATTTAAAAGCTGGTATTTCATGACCTCAGTCTAAATACCTGGTGCATAAATTACCAGGTAGCACAAAGCTTATAGAATGTGTTTTCATCCTCTTCCTCTTTGACATTACTGTTTTCAAGATTAGATTGTGCAGGCACATCAAGCCACATGCTTTGCACCAAATCCAGACATTCATTTTTCTTTGTATTTTGCAACCCAACAGGTCCCTGATGATGGTCTGGACTGGCCAGGCTTGAGCCTTGCTGAACTTACAGGAGTTTGCAAAGGGAAGGTCTTTGACACCCTTCCTTTCTGTATTAAAAAGAGACCCAACAAAACCCCAGTAAAAGCCCAGATCCAGAGGTTTGCAAATGAGATACAGGGATAAAGAATTTCCAGCCTAAACCCCTGTGCCATCATGGACTTTGATACAACACAAACTTTTTGCAATAATGTCTCATAATGGGTGAGACTTTATCAGACATCCAACCCAGCCTCAGTACAATGGTTTAAAAGGCAATACCAATTCTCATTATACCCCACAGCACTGCCCTTAAAACATCACTTTTCCCTTACAGGAGTCTTTCCAGCAACCTTCTTTATAATTGTGTTTATTATCAGCATCAATTTCCATTTCTAAGAGGAGCAGCAGATGCCTTTCAACATTTACAAGGCAAACTGGCAATAATTGTTTTCCCCACTATGGAAACTCCATCAGTGCTGGGGTGATGTGAGGCACAGCAAGACCTAATGATAAGTTAGTCAGACACTAAGGAATAGCACCAGCCTGCCTTTTCCAGGATTCCCTTCAGCTGTCTATCCCTTACTCAGGACTAAAATACATTTGCAAAGAGGGGAAGTATTTATGATAAAGGGTAGTGCAGACAAGCATGTTTGGAGAGGTTGCTAGAAGGTACAACTAAATCTTCAGGAAAGACTGATGTGTGGAGATTTCTTTAAAGTCCTCACATAGGGAGGCATGTGAGACACCCAAATTCCATTAAAAAAGAATAAAAAAAATCAATTTCTGGCCTTCCTGAGGAAAGGGGAAAGTTTGACTTCATTAACACAAAGTGCAAAACCCAGTAGAGAGATAAAGAGGCCTGAAAATACATTTCCTTTTACAATGCCAGTACTCTTTTTTCTTTCTTTTAAATGCTGATATGTTTTTCTTTTTAGTATGGATTATTACTTTTTGCACATTCAGGTCTGACAGTACAGCAGCTCGTTCACCTAAACATTTAGCAAACTTGACAATATTTAGCTCTAATAACTTCAAAGCCTGAGAGAGCACAGGAACATCATCATTTCACGCATCAGAACTGTTTAAGAACAGATACAAAGTACTGCTCACAAGCCGTAACAGAAACAATACTGCCCCAGCAATAAAACCACAGAATGGAAAAATCATGGAAATATTACCCATTTTTGAGTTCCATGGAAAAAAGAACAAGAGCAAAGTGAACAGGATTTTGGTCATGCTGATTTCACTAGAGACACTCTAAAGGAAAAATAGCAGTTTAATGCAGGGTAATGAAATTATACATTTTACATTTTCTTCTCAGCTGGAAGAAGACCCCCTGGTCAAAAATGAATTTTAACTAGTTTCCAATATGTAAAATTTAAAGGCTTTTTTTATTTTTGTAGTTAGTTGTGCTGTCATTATCCATGATAAAGTGATACTAAATGGCATGAGTGTATCAGTCTGCCAAATGTTGTAATAAAATTGGAGCCTGCAAGTGCAGCCACCTTATATGTGAGGCCATTTCTGATTGAAGGATAAGTTTGCAGCAGCAAGCAAGATCAAAACCACAAAACACATTACATTGGATCAAGCTAATGATCAGTTTAGTAAAGGTTGTATTATGACAGCCAGAAACAGCCAGATTAAAATGCAAAAATACTTTCACAAACCTGCTTAAAGGCACAAATTTTCTGTTAAATTATTAGTAGGCCTTCCAAAAGCTCTTTTTATATATTTCTAACCTTTATGCTGATAATCGTGAATGCTTTTTGTTCATGCAAACACAGGAGCGCACAGAAGACCTGACTAGAAATACAAGTGAGTGAATTCAATGTGTAGAAAACATAATTAATTCCAGAAAGTGTAAAAACCAGGAAGGATGCTGTACTTCCAGCTTAGCTTTTATCTTCATCCCCAATATTTAAAATATAACGTCAGTTGTGGAGTTGGACTATCCCTCCTAAAAGGTGCTCCTGCTAATCAGAACAACAGCAGTACTTTTAATTTTGATGTTTCCATATTCTTCTCTAACCTGTAAGACTTCTTCTCTCATCTCCTTTTGTGGCAACAAGTTCCATGTGTGAAAATAAAGTCTGTGTATTCAATTTGAACTCAAATGTTAGAAATGTCAGACTTACAGCTTGTTCAGAAGCTTTTGTTTTCTCTTCCCTGGATCAAGCCTTGCAGCAGGACTTCCAGAAACACAGGGAAATATTTGGGGGAGTAGGTAAGGACAACTATTTAACAGGAGGCTGGGTGGGAAATCTCATTGCTCTGGTTTCTGCTACCATGGTTTCTTCCTCCCTGTAGCTTCTTGTGCATCGGTTCATCAATGATCCTGATGAACATTTGCATGCAAGAAAGAGGAAAAGATGTCCTGATATTCTGTTAAGTCCCATCCCCTTCCTTCGTCCTCTTCCACTGTGAGAGAAAAGGGCTCCAAAATTGAGGATTCCTGGCATGACACTTGCCTTCACTGGGCTGGATCTGGCCCACAGCTTGACACTTGTAGAGCCTTTTGTCACACTTTGATGTCCTCCTTGTGGTCTCCTTTCCAAAACTAAATAATACCACTGTTTAAGAATTCTCCTGTGAGTAAGACTTACTCAAGCCTCAAAACACACTCATCAGAAACATACTCATCAGCCATCTCTGAGCCCAGCCCTGCATGCAGTACTCCCAGTGAAGCCACAGTGCTTACTCATATGATTATATTTATATAATTACATTATAATTACCCTCTGTATTATCCTCTGTCCCATTTTTTATGCATTTCGACATCTTGTTTGCATTTTGTTAATTCCCTTTTTTTTTCCTGAGTCCTGCTAAGCTCCTGGCCTCAGTGATGTATTGTGGTGATGTAGCTCCAGAGGTGCACTGTCATCCAAGCAATTACTGTTGTCCATTATCAACTAATTTCCATTGTCTGTAGGAAAACTCAAGGTCACACTATGGCACTGCAGCTTTGGGCTGATCACCCAAAAGACTGTGCCACTAATAATTACTATTTAAATGCTAGAACAGATGAATAGCAAACACATTAAGAGTCGTTCAGCTATGAAGATTATGCTGGAGGAGGAGATTACAACAACGCTG
>NW_008237221.1:570198-575322 GCF_000691975.1 Corvus brachyrhynchos | reverse complement strand
GACTGGGATGGTAGAATGCAGCACAGGTGCATTCTAAGGGACGTGTGCTCCCTTTACACCATGGGACAGATCCCACTTTGAATAAAAATCTCACCTGCAAGAGACCTGCTACTGCTTTTTCAGTCTGCAAAAGAAGATAAGACACCCCTAGAAATAAATTCACCCCTAGACTGAAAAGAAAAGTGGGGAGGAGTAAAAGCTCACCCCTTTGCACATCTACTCCTGCCTCACAAGGACACAGAGGTTCAGTGTAATAGTGACCTGTATCACTTTGAAAGGTGAGGAGACAAGGAGAACATCACACACAGGAAAGGGATGGACAGCTGCCCATTGCTGCTGCTTTGGGAGCTCCCATCTCCAACCAGGAGAAGGAATCCTCTTTGGGGAAGGAGCCCAGCACAGAGGGAAACGTTAAAACCATCACACTGCATTCTTCGTCTTCTCACAAATATTTCCTGACATCCCATTTGGCTGTGCTGGAAACAGTCTAGCTTGCCATCATTAATACTTTATGAGGCCAATCTCATATGAGGCTGACAGAGCTGATCTCCTCTGAATCAGAATCGTGCCTGAGGGGCAGCCCCTGCCAGCGGTGGACACAATGTATTACACGGTCTAGACTTGCACAGCCTTGAATGGCTTGTGGTGGTTCTGCCCCTCACTGTACCTGTACTTTGGCACAAGAAAGTACAAGATTTCCCCCTTTTTCCTCTACATTTTAAGTCTAAAGCTCAAAACAAGAAAAATGTTGCAAGAGGATGTCTAACCTGATGCAAATAGATCACGCACAATGTGTGTTTGCTCTTTGGGTCTCTGTTTTCCCTCTGCAGTGTTACTGACACTATTTGTTCTCCCTGAGCTAATTTTTAGTCATTTTCAGGAGATAATGTGCATTTATTAAGCAGATCGATATTTTGCATGCTATGCTTTCAGAAAAGTCAGATAAATTATGGACTTTGCTTGACATTTGTCTTCTGGCGCAATAACATGTTTCAGAAAGTCAAGTGAATTTATAAGCCAAGAACTCCCTTTTCCTAAGTCCAAGCAAAATATCCTCTATCAGTCATATTCTTACCAAACTGTTGCTTTGGCACTGGATTTTTCATGAGCATTGATTATATATAGCAACTACATTAGCCATGCTGCCCAATCCTCTCCCACCACCCCATCCTTGGAGATGGATCAAAAAAATATCTGCCAAAGCTTTCAATTCCACTTGCTACTTCCGTCTCAGTTCTCAGATGCACCTCATCTGGATCCCATGCTTTGACAATTTTTAACAGCTCTAATTGCCTAACTATCTGCTCTGGCATAATCATAAAACCTTTTAGCATTTCATATTGCCCCCAGGAAAACATATTCTAGTCTCTGATATGACCTTCAGTTTTTTCTCTAAATACTAATGGCACAGGACTCATGGAGGCTTTTTGCAATGACAATCTCATCTGTCATTCTCTACTCATGTCTCTTAATGCCCTCATCGACCTCAGCATTCCTACATTATTTCTGTGATATTTAAGGACATTGCTGCTGTTTACCCATAAGCCAGTTACTAACAGGCCCAGCTGAATTTTTCAATATATTTTTCTATTTTTTATGCAGTTTTTTTAAAGGAAAATCGTAATTAAACTTTCCCTCAATCTCTTTATACACATGCACACAAATTTGCATTTGGGAATAGGTTTTGGATGTGTTCTAGTTTAGATAGGTAACTTTCTTTATTCAAACCTCCAGCACATTGGGACACTCACAAAAGGAAAAGAAAAAAAAAATTTGAAAATAAAATGTCTAAGTTTTTAAATCCAAATCTTTGAGGGTTTGATATATCTGATCCTTGAATTCGTCTCTATTTCCAGAGGGCTGAAATGCTGGAGGGAACCTGCTCTCAGCAGAGACTCTTAGGGCCAGAGTCTAATTCCTGCTAAGCTTCCTCCCTTGCTACTCTTTTCAGGACAATGTAAGGGGAATTAAAATAAATTAAAATAAGAATGAGGATGACACCCCTTATCCTTTATACCATCTTTCTCAGAAATCCAGCTTTTCCCTAGTGTTTTCCCACCACATATTACCCACTTTTCTAAGCACCAGGCTGAACTATCCGTCACATGTGGTCAGCTCAAATGCCTTATAGCTGGTGACAATTTTCCCATGCTCAAATGCGTTTTCTCATACATCTTCCCTTTTGCCATGTTGGTGCCTCTGTTTCCTCTGCTGAAACCCCATAGGCTGTTCTGTCCTTTAGGTTAATCAGCCAATCCAGGACATTTCAATTCAGTCTCACTAACCAGTCCTCCTTCATCTTCACTACTGGTTTTGTGTATAATCAAATATCTCTTTGGTAGTAAGGCACACAGACAAGTAGCAATCAAACAGAGAGGGAAGATTTCTGTGTCCCACATGTGCCTGAGAGGTTCCTTGAACAGTCCAAATTCAGTCCAATTGAGCTTTTTGGGAGTAGTATCACACAGAATCATAGAATGGCTTGCATTGGAAGGGACCTTAAAGGGCATCCAGTTCCACCCCCTTCCATGGGCAGGGACACCTTCCACTAGACCAGGTTGCTCAAAGCCCCATCCAACCTGGCCTTGAACGTTTTCAGAGATGCAGATTTCTTCTTCGTTTCTAATCAAAATCTACCCTTCTTCACCATAAAGCCACTCCTCCTTGTCTTATTACTTCATGCCCTTGTAGAAGGTCCTTTTACAGCTTCTCTTGCAGGCCCCCTTTTAGGTACAAGGCATATCAGTCTACTTTTCTCATAAAATGCCCTCAACTAGGCCAAGTTTATTTAAGCATCTTCCCTTCCTCCCCTCCACCCAAACACATTAATTTGTGTTATGCAAAGATGAAGTTAACTTCATTATCTGTGTTTATAATCTCTATGTCCTTTTGTAGTCTTTTTCTTTCCTGCCTATTACTCACAGTTCCTCCCTATACAGCACCACACACAAATTCATTAACAGACTGTTTACTCCCTCTTCAGGATCATTAAATGGAGATGCTAAATGAGAGCTGACCTAACACAGACAGCTGCACTAAACATTTCCTTGTAAACAGAGACTTTGCCATTTATCAAAAACTTTGTACTAATTTTCGGTCCACACAAAGTTTTTTATATTGAGGCAATTTCTAAAAGTTTTCATATTTAGACTTGACCCATTATTTTACCCTGTCAAAAGTTAATAAAAAAGGCTGTTAACTAAAACCCAAGAGTTCTTAAAGACATTAAACTGATTTTTGAGGAAACTCTCCAAATCATGAAAGGCTGAATACATCTATGGGGTCATGAAACAAAACTGGAAATCCTTGGTGCTCGTCAGTTGGAGAGAGTGCATGTAGGGCACCAGCCACAGTCAGCCCTGGGCTGCTGAAGGACACACATCAATTGGAAAGAGCCCAGAAGAGGCTCACAGTTTTCCAAAACCACATCGTGTCTGAGGAGAATCTTGAAAGAATTCAGATGGTTTAATTTAGAGAGGCAGAGGCTGAGGAGATGTAACATCTCTCAGGAATGGTGTGGGTATAATTAAACTCGCCTTCGGACAAAAGGGTGAACTAGATGACCTTTAGAGATCCTTTCCATTCCTATTTTCTCTGATGCGTTGATTGCGTAGGTCGTCTGCCCAAATTCCCTACAGACATCAGCCATCACAGCCAGAAGCCCTGCAGCCCTGAGCCTTGCATTCTACACCCCAAATGCATCCACGGCTTCTCTGGGATTGCATCTCCCCTCAGACCCCACAGCAGAGGCATTGGATGCTCAGTGTCCTGCCAAATATGCATTTCAGGGGTCGGAAATCCAGCAAGGATTGTAAGAAGGGTAAACTCTGGAACTGCTGCACCTCAGGACACAAGGTCATGGGGAAACTCTCCCATGGTGCATCAGAGAAGATCTCAGCTCTGGATGCTCCCCTGGGACACTCAGAACAAGACAGGAAGACACCCATCAGCCAGAAAATCCCTTTGGTATGATAGGTCTGGATGGCCCGGTAAGGACAGGGAAGCTGCTGGCAGTGTTGCTGTCTGTTAAATCATTCAGTCTGCCCTTCTCTGGAGCAGGAAATCCTTCAAGTCCTGCTGCAGTTATCTTATTGGCATTTTTCACAGCTCTAACCACCCTCTCGGCCTTTCTAATGAAGAGATACTCAGCACAATTTATTACAAGAGATCACTTGCATCAAAGCACTTGTCTCTAGTCTTTATTTCTGATAATAGAGAAAAATATTTTCCCTCTATTTTTCTTTTCCTTAACAAACAAGGACATGAATCATTCCCCACTTACCACTTCTTAACTATCACACTTGGTCTCCACAAACCTTTCCTAGCCACTTCCAAAATGCTGGCTAGTGAACACATAGCTTCCTACATCCATCCCCATCTCCAAAAAAGCTGGTTTTTAGCGCTCCATCATTTGTGAATTTGTATAATCTATTTACAAATATAAATACTTTAAATGCAATAAGGCTGACATATTTTCCTGCATGCTCATAGACTTCAGATTAAATCTGCTGCTTAATTAATTTGCACTCAGAGTGCCCATCTCTCCTTCCCTCTGACCAATGCTTCTGCTCTGGTCTGTGCTCCCTGCTGCACTCACCACATCCTCCTCTGCTTCCCTGGGGTTATTAATTGCTCCTTTTTCCCAGCATTTCCCAGCTTACAGCTGGACAAAACTTCTCAGATTTAGAAAAAATTGTCAGCACAGGCATTTGGAAGGAGGGATATTTGGTTTTAATCAGGCACTTTCAGTAACTTTATGCATCTCTCCTGTTTGATCATCAAAAGGGAAAAGCTACCTGTGTTTTCTTTAAAAAAGCTCTGTTTGAGGGCTGGTTGTGTAATACAGCCCAGAGGGGAGATAAAACTCTTGGTGAAACACACAAAATCTTTTCTTTGATCACAGAGGTCCATGTAAACCTTTTCCTTTCATTCCCTCTGCTCATTTATGTACAAAACACGCTCTCACCCCACACCCTTCAGCTCCTTGCAGCTCTCCTCCTGCCCTGGCTCGATGCAGAACCTCACCCCCCCAGTGTCCCCAAGCCAGGCAAGTCACCCCACATTTCAAAGGAAAAGGTGAGATTATTGCCAGCTTTCCATTCTCCCCAGCATTTTGGTTCCTGC
>NW_008237221.1:558666-570018 GCF_000691975.1 Corvus brachyrhynchos | reverse complement strand
ACCCAGACAGCCCAGAGCCTACCCCACTTTCTGCTGCTGGGAAGGCAGACAGGCTCCTAAGGCACCAGGGGAGTTGAATTCACTGCAAAAATACATCCCTTACAACACCCTGCTGGCTGCTAATGACAGTATAGCTCCCTCCACCACCAAAAACCAGAGATGAGTATATGCAAAAAGATGATTGTGTCAAGCCTCAAACAGAGCAATGTTTCTTGTTGTCTCCTTTCCCACCTGCAGCCAGGCATTACTGGCTCTGAGCTAGTGGAGCATCAGTAAAGGAGGTTAGATCAGCAATTACCACCTGTGAGAAGCGACCCACATATAGGAAAACACTAGCATTGAATAATTACAGACATAAGGCAATGGATGTAGGAGTAACCTGTGCCAATTTTGCAGGGAGAAGGCGAGGCAGATACTCCCTTTTGCTTGGAAAAGAAACAGAAAAAAAATTAGTCATGCTTTTTTTTTACTACCCAACAATGTGCAAAATAATGCCCATTCCTATTCTAAACCATTGTTCCCTGCTGGAGAAGCAGGGATCCTGGACCAGCCACACCTCAGTGCTGCCATGATGTTAAAGTCCATGGAGAGCAGGATGAGTTCCCACCAATCATGGGCTGGACACTGCCCAACCAGACTTCCCATGGCCTCAAAAGCTGATGATCAACCCCTGCCAGAGCCTCACACAGTGTTTATGAGCTACCACAGGAAACACAAGGAAAGAAATCACATTTGGTATTCAAAGGTAGGGCTAAGACCACTGTGGAGATTTTGGGAACTGCCCTTGTCCCATATGACATATGTATATGTGTGTGTGTGTGTATACACATTTATAAATATGCATATATATATACATACACACACTTTATACGTGAAATTTTCTGCGTTCTGTTGAGTTATGCTACAGATTGTTTGTACATCTATGTACAACAGCTCGATGTGCCATCTGTACAAATTTCTGCTGCATCCATGGCTACAGCCTGGCTGTCCTCTACACCAGGGATCACTTTAATTAAATGCTAACACTCAGAAATGGCTGAGCAAGTGTCTGAACAACCAGGCAGCAAAACCAAGCAAGGAGAAAGAGAATGGATTATCCAGATCCCAACACACAGCAGACAATTTACTAGATTTTATTTTTCTGCGGTAAAAATACTGCACTTCATAAAATTACTTGAGTTACAGGAAATGAAACAGATGAAAGAATCAGCCCCAGTCTTGAATATAGTTGGGTAATATCTTAGATGAAATCAATTTGCACAGACAGTGAAAAATGAAGAATGGGATTATAATGGACTATTATAGTACAAGATTTTGATGTTTTGTGTAAATGTTTTTGGTATTTTTGTTCCTCATGAGAGATATTTAATGGCAACTGCTTAAAATCTATAAAATGCAGTACTTAGGAGCACCATGGAGCTGCCTTGAAGTGAAATTGCATGCAGAGGATAAATATATGTTCAGCAGCAGGAGGACTACTAACAGAAAAAAACAGTATTAAAGCATTTCTGTCCTAACACTTTAACACTTCAAGTCCCAGGTGAAAT
Source organism: Corvus brachyrhynchos (assembly GCF_000691975.1). Taxonomy (NCBI): domain Eukaryota; kingdom Metazoa; phylum Chordata; class Aves; order Passeriformes; family Corvidae; genus Corvus; species Corvus brachyrhynchos. Next base: position 568,471 of record NW_008237221.1, on the reverse strand, counting down.
CTTACTTTATCAGGCACAAAATTCATGTAATACCCAACCCAAAGCAAAGTAACTTGCGGAGCAGAAAAAAATGCTGGCATATAATTAAAATGTTGATTGTCTAGCAGAGTATTACAGAGAGAAGTACTCAGCCCTGTAAATCCTGGAAAACATCATTATAACTCAGAAAATTTCATTACCCCTTACATCTGTCCAGCATCTTTTCCTTCAACCATTCACGAGCATCAGAGTTTTGCCTAGTGCACAGGAAAATACATCTACATCCAGAAATGTAAACAGGGGGGGAAGCACCCAAAAGATTTTACATTAGAAGGAGAATTGTCTCCTCCTTGCCAGGAAAAGTCTCTTTCTGAATCAGGCAGCTCAACACACTGAGACCTTTCCAGGCTCAGGATAACCTCAAACCTGACACCACCATTCTGGCCTCTCCAGTGAGTCTTGTTTGGAGATAAAAACAGGCTGCAATACTGCATGTTCTCTTTCCCAAGGCAAACGAAATGAAAATTTTAAACAAAATCCAAGTGATCTGAAGTGGACAGAGCTGTTAAAAAAACAAACCAAGATTCTGTTCAACACATAAAATAGCAAAAAACAAAGCACTTGCTTTCTTTATAACCTCAGCTTGAGCGCTCTTAATTTAAAATCTCATCAGCATAATCTTCTCTCTTTTAAAGAGAGGAAACTAGTGCCCAGTGCTGACTTATGGTCACTAGAACATATTATCCTTACTTAGCTGTGGCTCTACTTGCCACTATATAAATCTCATAGACCAGTTTGGTTGTTCACACCACTGAGCTCTGACAGGTAATAACACAAATACTGCTTTGGGTCCTAATGATATTTTGCTGTGGATTCTAAGAAAGTGCTTGTCTTATTAGATGGCAAGAGTGGTTCTTGAGTTTGGATTCTATATAAAAACTAACACATAAACAGGGCAAAGAAAAATATTATTTATAATCCTAAATACCATACCATTCCCCAAAGTGACAAGATCAATATTGCAGCTTGGCACTTGCTATAGTGACAGATGGTGCTATTAAAATACTGAGCATAGCTTTTCTTCAGAAAAAAAAAAAATAAGCCAGGACATTATATGTTGTCCTCATCCAATTTGAATTTTAGGTTACTAAAAAATGGTAAAAGAAGAAAAAAAAAAAAGAAGTAAAAAACACTTACATGTTCCTCTTTCAAATATAACAAAGCAGTAAAAAGCACTATTATATCCTTTTTGGAAGAGAGAAGTGAGGGATGCTTGCAGCATTGTAAAGACTTTCAGAAAAGAGTTTTTATTATGTTCCCAACTGTATTTTGCACTAATTTCACCAGGGCCTTTTCATTTTTAACACAAGTACAACAACAGATGAGGTTGGGAAGATAACTGATGTCTTTGTGAAGAGCTCCATTCTGTCTGCTGGGAGCCTTTTGCAAAACACACCTGAGAAAGCTCGGGTAAGTATCAGTTGTTTCCCAGTTCCCCAGATATTCCAAATGAAGATTAGTTTAGGCACTTACAAAGGGTCAGCACTGCAGAGCTCATTGTGCTGCTGAAGAACCTCCCAGCTGAAATCCTCTAAGGCTCAAAGCCATCTGCAAATACTTTTGCAATCAAGATTACTCACTGATAGAAAGTTCTCCATTTTTATTTCTACCTATTAAAATTTCCAATTTGTTTTAATTACCTCCCCTCATCCCCATCTCTACTGTTTAATTCTCTGTTGTGAATTTCTCAGAGTTGAAACAATTGGCTTTGCTCCAGTTATTTATTTGTCTGCTCATTTAGATACTTGTGCTTAGGCGAAGAGGAAGCATTGAATGTGGAATTAGGAATTTTTTTTGTATTAGCTATGGTTCTGCAGAAGATTTTCTGTGTAGACCTAGACATGACCTTTCCTTTCTTGTGCTCTTTTAAACTGGTAGCTTTGCTCAAGCAAGTTATGTTCATTATCTTCTTCTCATTACATTCTTTCCATTCTCAAGGAATTCTGCCATCGAGGTGATTCAGAAATACCTTTTTCTTTTTTATTAATAAGAAGTGACTGGATAAAGAAGTAATTCCCAGAGTGAGGAAAAAAAAAAATCTTCCTGTTGGGAACTATCTTTTGCCAGGTGCCTGTGTTTTGGGTAAGTGAGCATCTTGAGCAACTGGACAATTTCATTTACTCTCTACAGGGCACATGGAAACTCCTCTAAATTTGTCTCCACAGTGTGTCCACTCAGTCAAATGCTGGATTCTTCATAAAAGTGTTTCTGTGGGTTTCCACGCTCCTTTCGGTAGTGTTGGACAGGTTTGGGTAGTGACACAGAAGTTTAGGGATGGCTGCTGATGGTTGTTTTCCTGGCTCCCCCACAGGATGAACTAGATAGAGAAGATGTTTTTTAAGTCTTGAAAACTGGACAATAGCTGCTTGTCATGTGGGTCAGGAATTGTAGTCTCTGAACCACAATTAGTAAAGGAGAAGGGTCTAGTCCTAATGAATACAGAATTTTTTATGAGACTGTTATCTAAATGATGCTTCTAATGCAGCAGAATTTAATAAATTATGAAATCTCCCAAGAATGAAATATAAAGTTCTGTATAAAGCATATAGGCATTATATGGAATACAAAAGAGTGCAACAGAAGCATTCAGCATTGGAGCTGCTAAATGCATAATGTCAGAATCAGAATCTCTGTACAAAAATTGGGGTAGAAAATGAAAGAATGATGAACTTCCCTAGGTAACCTGGGATACAAAGAGGTGCTGGTCAAAAAGAACTAATTCCATTTAATGAAAAGCATAGCAAGTCTGACTTTTAATTTGTCTTTTAAGTGATGCTTAATTCAGGCTGTAAACATGTTCTGGAACTGAAAGAGCACAGAGCTGTATTCCAGTTGCTCCAATGGCAGGATAAACTGACAACTGTTTTGTTTTAAAGAGATGCAAAACTGAATCCACTAAATTAAAAAAAAAAAAACAAAACAAGAACAAACAAAAACCCAAACCAATGAACCAACCAAAAGCCACTCAAAATTTCATTGTCTTTATGTGTTAAGGCCATGATGAAGTGGAAGAATAGTGGTTAACTATTACCTTAAATGCACTAGGGAGTTTTCTTGAGAATGGAGCCACTTAAGAAGGCTTGATTTACCCACCAGACAAAAAAAAAAAAAAAAAAAAATTATACACACCTTTGTTAATGAAAATAAATAATATCTGAGCAAAGGGTAGAAGAGGTTTTGTAAGTGAGGAAAGGAAGCCAAAAGGTGCTTTGGAAGAATCATGGAAGATGATTAATCCTACAAGGAGCAGAACTATATCTTTATGGACATCAGATAACTGTGTTTTAGTTGTTGGCAGGCAGGGCTAAGAAAGAATAGCCCCAACAAGAACAAATACAAGAAGCCCGAGAGAAAAATTTAATCCTGATGCTGCTAAATACAATGTAATCCATCCTAAAGGCTGACTTTTGGAAAAAAAAAAGTCAAATTAAAATCAGAAACTGGTCCATTCTATAAATTTCCATTTCTTCTGAACTGAAAAGAAAAAAAAAAATAGAAAGAAAGAGACAAGACTTTTGATGCCAAGAATAGAATGTAGAATGAGAATAAATGAAATCAGGGAAGGAAATATGAGGGAATTACATAATTCCAGCATCATACAATCACTGCCTCTGTAATTAGTCCTGACTGAGTCAACAAGTTTAAGCAGCCACATTTTGAACAGATTGATCTTGAATTCTACTAGAAGCAGCAGAAATATTTGTCCTGATATAACCCTCTCTTGTATCTAGGTAAACAGGGGAGTACCAAGCAGCCCCAGGGCAGATAGGTGGGAATTTGGAGCCCTGCACTCATTGCCCAGGAGAGGGAAAGCCTTGCAGTACCAGGAGTAATTCCCTTCCTCTGTGAGTGCTTTCAGACTCCGGGATGGGTCATACTTCTTCACATGCACAACATCTGCTTTTGTTTACAGACTTGACAGTCCTCCAGGAACTACAGCAAGGTGATTGTTACCTGCTGCCATGCTGATTTAAGACACTTCTTGGTATTCTCTTAAATTTTCCTTTTAGGGTATTTCTAAATAACCTAGAAAGTCACAGTAAATTATGAGCAATCCTGTTTTGCCCTCAGGGCACCCTTGGGGGAGAAAAAAGTTACAAAATCACCTAACAAGTCCCAGTTCGTAAGAACCCGGGAAAGTCCAGAAAACTACCAGAGAGCTTTTCCCAAATATTATTAACCAGCAGGATGAACAAGGTCAGACCAGAAAAACCTTCAGGCAAAGAGAGGTGAGTAATAAAGTCACTTCCACATGTGCACTTCTTTCTGGGTCTACTGCAAACCTCCTACTGAAAACAGGCTGGTACAGAGGTGAAGATGAATTAACCAAGTCTGTGAAGGTGAGGAATAAACCCAGTTTCCCAGCAGCAGGACGCCCACAGGAAAGTTTGTTAGCAGCAATCCTGTGGTGTAAAAGTGGCAGCCAAAGAGAATGAGAAGGTAAGTGATTCAGTCCAAGTGCAGAGAAACTAAATGGATTTCTTTTCATTTCTCTTCCACTTCAGAAGGTGAATGGGAAATATCCATCCCAAGGTGACACTTTACAGGTAATGAAGCCAAGGTACTCACAAAGGCAAATGTATCAAGAAAAGAGGCGAAAGAACAGTTCAATAAATTAAAATGCAATATATCACTCAGGCTGGTTGGTATCACTCCAAGAGTGTAGAAGAAATGAAGGTGAGTGACAACATAAACGTATATTTTAGTATTAAACTATTTGAATCACAGCTCCAAAGGAGGAGGAGGTGCCTTAAAGCAATGTCTGTTTATTGGAAAGGATGCCAGAGGGTGAGATAGGGCTGGGAGCTTTGCATTACCTTGTCTTGCCTCAGTAACAGGGAAGGGCAGAGGGGACACTAAATGAGAAAGAAAAGGATGGGCCAAAGAAATTCAGTGCTTACTATAAAGAATGGGCAGATATGGGCAAACCCACAAACCACTGTAGCATTTGCCAGAGCAGTTGAGCCAAATAAGATGAGAAGGGGAAGCTGAGGTCAAGCCACTAAGCATGTTACTCCTTCTCAGACAGACATAGCAAAAAGAGCTGAAGAATAACAGTGGATTCCCAAAAAGTCATTCCAGAGTCCTCAGGATGGTATTTGAGTAATAACCCAGGGATGGAGGGGAATAGACTTCTGTCACACTTTAGGAAAGACAGTGTAATATTACATGTGCAGTTATTTTGGCACAGTGAAAGGTGATGGCAAAGAGTTCTAAAACCCGAGACTGGCTCCAGCTCCTGGACATCAGCTTCATCTGGTCAAAGGAATATACCCACACCTGAGCCCTCCACATGACCTGTGGCTTCCTAGACAACAACTATCCATCAATATATTCCACAGAAGGCCTGAGGAAACCTAGGCCAGAAATTCTACTCTGAATGTGCCATTTTTTTTTCTCCTATGGCTATAAAGAGAGCCTGGGGTGACCAGGTCAATACGTGCCCAGATATGAATTTTTCTGGCATTCATACTTCAGAGAGACATATCCTGTACAGCCTTACTCTGTGTCTTTAAGGCACCATTCTTGTTTTTTCCCACTGAAAATGTGTATCAAACCTGTAGGGAACATGCCAGAACTACAGACCAGATCCACAGCCAAACAGGGCCCTGCCTGCAGCACGTCAGCTGAGGATTAGGGGCCGGTTGTTTCAAAATTGCCACATACCCAAAATGGGAATCAAATCTCCTCAAGCCCCTCAATGCAGGATCATCTGCTAATTGCAGACATTCACCCTCTTCATCTCCTTAGAGGAGAGCAGCAAGTGGGTTTTTCAGGGAAGGAGGATGAAAACACCAGACTACTGGAGTGTTTTCCTAGAGAGTTATTATCTGTTCAGCCAGGGATGAAGCCCCAGGGAAGACACCAAAACCTTCTAACCTACTTTTTTCCCCAGTCAAATGTTAAAATGCAGCACCTGTCTCCCCATGGAAAGCAGTGCTGTGAACATGGCTGGATTTTCATTCCACAGCTGAATCTTGCCAAGACCACAATCTCCCATGGAAGGGGAAGAGTATGAACCCACTCAGATAGGTCAATACATCTCAGGAGTTACCAAGCTTCCAGCCAAGCTGAGTAATAAGTTCTGTGCATGTTATTTACATGAAGAGGAAAAAATAAACTTAAAAAACCTGTCAAAAAGATTTTACCTGATTTATTCCTGCTTTCATCCGAAAGATCTTTTTTTTCTGGCCTATTTCTTTAAGGTGAGCACAATCTGATCAAAAGAATAGATTGCAGTGACCTCACTGTATCTAATGATGCTATTTTACATGGGTTTGGGGCAGGCAGAGGGAACCACACAGCCCCAGTGACAGGTTTAGCCACCAGATCACCCTGCAGACCACAAGCCACATTCTACATTGTGACAGCCCAGAGCGAATGGTACAATCACAGACTTCACCTCAGATCTCACTGGAGTTTCACAGACATCTCAATTTATCAGCCTCTTCCCCCTCAATTCTTATTCTCTCGATTTAGGATTCTGACTAACTAAGAAGCTAATAAGACTTTTTTTTTTTAGCGGCAACTGCCTTACATAGTTTCTCTCTGAAATTTCTGAGCAATCTTTGCACTCCCTTGGCATCTGGCTGCCAGATCTGTAAGCTCAGATAAAGAGTTTGAGGGGGTCAGGCCAAAAATCACAGATTAATTTAAATGGCAATCCAAGACCCATGTAACTTTAGGGGCGAAGTTCACCACTTGCTGTGCTGCCCTCAGCAATTTTGGTCCATTATTTCAGGAACCCAACCCCAGAACCAGGGAACTACAGAGATCAAACCCTCAGCTGTGACTCCAGGATGTGCAGCCTACATAAACACCTCTCAGCTCTTTTGGTTCTCCAGCTGCAGTCCCCAAAACACCCAGTGCTGGACAAGTCCTGAGGCTCCAGGAACATGACAGATTTCCACAAGATCCCATTACAGTATCTTGTGAGCCTGGAGGCACCAGCATAATGTGCTGGCAGCTTTCCAGAGAACTTGATGGGGAGAAAGAGCTACCCCAGGACTGAGATGTCAAGCGGATCACCTGGGGCAGAGCTGCCCATCCTCTGTGCAGGTGTGCTACTTACAGTATTTAATTGCATATAATTTAATTATATCCTCTCCACAGCAGGCTGGGCTTGGGAGGTTTGGGTGATAATTTCTCCTATTCAAGGCAGCTAGAGAACTCACTTTGCTAAGGTAGGGAATTATTGGGCTGTTTGTTTTGCTCCTGGGGAATTCTCTGCCTGTCTCCCACACAATTATTGTCAGCCCCATTTGCTATCCTCATGTCTCAAGAATTTATGTGTAGGCACCAAAAACCAGGGGGATACATTTTAGAGAATTCCAAACAATTTTAAACTGTCATGAAGCCTGACTCACAGAAATCTATTTACAAAATCTCTCCTTAATCTAATGCATTAGCACACAAATATATGCAGAAAACCAAGAATATGCAAAAAACTAGAATTGTTTGATGCTTGGAGTCAAACTTAGTTTTGCCTTTTCCAGATGGAGTTTGGTCATGCCAAGCATTTCATAAGGTGAGTATGTTTGTAGGCAAATCTCTACAATTATGTTATGGTTATATTTTGTGTTCTATGATTTTTTTTTATACTGTGTGCACATTTTCTCCAGGAACCTTTTCAGACGCTGGAAAGATTTCAGTACTTTAACACTTGACATTTCCCTATCAGTTCTCTTGCAACGATCCCAAGGCAATCTAAACCAATAAGTATGTCTCACAGCACCACCATAAACTCCATGTAATTATTTCCTTTTCAGCCACTGGGGAAGCTAACAAGTGACCTGTCTAAAATGAAGTAGCAGCAGAATCTGGAATAGAAATTTGGAGCTCTAGCTCTGGACTCTGACCTCTGAACAAACCATTAAATATTCTGGCTCCTATATGGATTCAATAACCTTTGCAGAAAGAAAGAAAAATTTTAAAAGAGCCTACTATATAAGGAATCATATTTTCTCATTAGTTCTCTGCTGGTCATCCAGAGAAAGCAGACTCCAGTGGATAGGGTGCTGAGCATAAGAGACCCAGGCTCATTCTTGATCTTGCACATTTATTCCAAGCAAGCCACAGCCTCTGTGGCTGTTTCTTTCCTGAGGAATAAAGATACTCCCTTATTGAGCCAGTTGGAATTAACCCATTGCTTTAGTTGGTGCATTGCTGCAGAGTATTAAGTAGTACTGAACATCTGCATGCTAGGACGAAGTTAAAATTGGCCTTTGCTTCAGTTGAAGTTATCTCGATTTATGAGCAACTACTTCTTGAAGCTTTTCCACTGCAGAGCTTTTTCTCAGAGCTCTGCAGCTCTGCACTTATGCTCAAGTTAAATGATTGTATCCCACCAGCTCTTTTGAGCAGGATAATTGGCAATTACTTATTTTTGACATATGCAGGAAATCTAGTAAAGCATAATTCAAATTCTGTTAGCAGTGATGAACTCCTTTTGCAGAACAGTGCATTACAGTGCTCATCTCCAGTGCCAATATCCCTGGCAGTTTTAATTCAAACCTCAGAAGTATTATGTGCAGCACATTGTTTCTTATCTGCGAGGTCCACACTAGAGAAATTCTTTTGTTGTGTAACCTTGAATCCTTTTCCTAAACTTTTTGAAACTTCTGCCACCCTTGACTGGTTAAAAAGAAAGCAGAACTGATTTTATCTTGTTCCTCTTTATTTCCATGGCTGAAGCTTTCTGCATAAAGTGTATTAATTATCTCTTGCTCTTGTTATAAACAAATATATCTAGGCATATAAATTGCCAAGCAGCAGCTCATCTTACTAAGATGTTTTTTTAATGAGAGTATGAACAAAACTGCTCACAGATATGCCTGGTGGAACTCTACCTAGAAACCAGAGTAATAGGCTCATTACAAAAAGATTACACATTAGATATGCTGCTCCCTCAGTGTGAGTGCGGATTATCTGAGTTTATTTAGAAAAACAGAATTTTAGCACTGGTAAATTACACCTTAGGCCACAGGATATAATGGGTGTGCAGCACATCATTGTATTTTAGCTGCATCCAGAACTCGATGAATTATCTCAAGTATCAAATCATGCAGTGACTGATTAAAAACTCATTAATGGGTGTTTTACTTGCGTAAAACTGAAGTTGGTTTAAAGACTGTGCAACAGAGGGAACCCTGGATAAAATGTTACAATTCAGGCCTGTTTCCAGGTAGTAGGAGAATTTTTAGTTTTGTTTTTTTCTGAAGAAATTAAGAATAATTTGAAAAGAAAATATTGGGAGTTACATTGGAAAGGTTTAAATTTTTCTACTTCTTCAAGTCCCTGTCTTAAAGACCACCATCCATATTCAAATAACATTTCTAGGGAGAAGCTGCCTCACAGACTCAAATAAAATTCCACCCAACTCCAGCTGAAGACAAGTAAGATTAAGTAGGGAAGACTTTGTCCTCAGTGCCATGTAAAGAGAGAATTTCACTCTTCAATAATATCAAGGCAACTTTTAGAATTATATAGAGCACAAGATAATATATACTTTATTTTAAAAGAAAGTACCACATTTCTAACATTAGTGTTTACTGAGAATTTCTGTACAATTTAATTATGTGGTATGTGAAGCTATTGATCTGGTAGTTTAAACACTTTTTAAAAAATTCACTCTGTTATAAGCTATTGAATTTTGTAATGATGACATTCTTAGAGCTTACCATTATCAGTGCAATAAAAGAGAAGCCATTTCTAATTAGATTTTCTTAATGTGATACTGTTCATTATGGATTGATTTTCTCTTTCC
>NW_008237221.1:538295-558648 GCF_000691975.1 Corvus brachyrhynchos | reverse complement strand
TGAAGTTTCGTTTTTTTGCAAGTAGAGGTTAATTTTCACTGGCAAAGAAGCAGAGAAATTGTACAAAAGGTTTATGAAAATCTCCTTAGGTGACTTTGTCAGATCACCTCCGTGTTATGTTTCAGTACCATTAGCATTCAAGCCTCAAGCTCCAGCTCTAATAGATGCTGAAAGATTTGCAATATTACCCATACTTGTGAAGAGGCCCAAACTTTTTTCTGTAATGAACACAGATTGCGCTACAGCAAAGCTCTGCCACTCAGCAGCGGGGCTGCTGCAACGAGGTGATTCACAAAAATAAATTGGCAGCTACTACTGAAGTAATTTGCAACAGGGATTTTAGTGCTGGTAAGCACAGACAAATGAAGGACCTTTCATTGAGAGACCTCTGTGAGGTTATGCTGGGGAGACAGGCAGGGTGGGCACCCTGTCTCCACAAACTTGGTACTCCTCTTGGTTATTCACAGCTCGGTCTGGGAACAGAGAAACACCATGAGGAGTGAGGGCTCCATTCAGTTATAAAATTCAAATTTAAATTAATTTTTCAAGCTGCACATGCTCAGTAAGTGCCAGTTGCTCAGCTCCTACTGGCTTTGGGTATGAAAATTCTAAATGGCATGGTTTGAGATGGGGCAGCCAACAAGCATGTGAACTCTCATGGCCAAAGCATGGGGATAATGCCAGTTCATGCAACAAACTGGTATGAACAGCACAATTCCAACAGTAACTGGACTGAACCAACTTCCCTAATGCCATTTACATGAATGCCTTGTCCATTCAAAGATTAAAACTGAGGCAAAATATGAAGAGATTTCTTTCCATTCAGATAAGTGCTCTTGAACACAATGCACTGCCATCAAGAAGAGTTAAGCAAAGTCTCAAGGTTTTTTCTGGTGTGATCTGAGACAAAAATCAGTTTACCAAACACAGAAACTTGGTCACAAGCCATCCCTTTACCCTTACACAACTGATGAATGCTTTCCTTCTCTTTGTAACTCTTATGTATCTCTAAATCAATGACACTATGACTTCCCTTACTTAGCTTGCTGAGATCGAATTAGTTCCATAAAACCACCTATATTCTGTTTTTTCAGAAAAGTGTAGTGAAAGGCTTTGCAGAGAGTTTTGTTACCAGTTTTCCTCTCAGCAAGGAAACATCTTTCCTGCTGTCACCAGGCACGTGTGTAACACGTGGTGGGAACTAGGAACCGAAGAAGAGCTGCTGCATCCTGGAGAGGCATCTTCTGTCTACCAGTCTGTAACAAAGGGAAAGTCTTGAAGTTCAGATTGCTGCTGGATTTTTCCCTGCATTATTTAAACCATTTGATCATTTTAAAATACTCCTTTTGGATGCCATGAACTCAGAGCCATGCAGAGAAGCATGTTTTAAGGCAGACTTCAGTGAAACCGTAGGGATTATTGAACACATGATAAAGCAGAAACAATCCCACGTCTAAAAAGCAGAAGGAAAAGAAACAGGCAAAAGAAGGAAAAAATTGTGTTGGCATCACAGATTGATCCATTCCATTTAGCCAAGTCAATGTGCTGGAGCCCTCTGCCCTGCCCTGCCCACTGTTGAAAGAGCAGTGGAAGAGAAGTATTGATAAAATTGTGGTAGAAGCTGGTGTGCAAATACATCCTGGTGGCATCCTGGCATGCATGGAAATTTAGAAGGGTTAAACATAAAGGCAACAACTCTGGGCTAGAGGAGTTGCTAGGAGATGGTGTCCTGCCTTGACATCATTCATCAGCCTGTGACAAACTGTTCCAACAGCTCAATAATCTTATGAGTCACAGGTCTGTGTGCCTCCACTTAGTGTGGAGAAAACAGCTCTCACCCAAAGGTGAAGCACTCTGCAGGCCTTTTATGCATTTTCTTGGATTAAATCTTGTTTTTAAAATAAGCAAGTGACTGTGGTTTTGCACAGGCCTCAGTAAATTCTACAGAGCCCAGAAAAGTTATAGAGGTCATCTTTACATATACAATAAGAGCAGTACTGATGCAGCACTTGTGGCAGTCTGGAGAACACTACTCTGAGCCCGAGTCAGGGTTGGTTCAAACCCACTGGCAGGATTTCTGGTCTTGAAGTCAGAAAGAACAAAGGGATTCCAGGCAATAGAAGCCAGAAGCCATGAAAAATGAGTAACGTATGGATTATTGATAGCAGTGCCTGCACTGTGTAAAGCAAGCTACCCTTCGAGAGAGCTGACACAGCGAACAAGGTTGTGGCTGGAAGGATGCACTACACCACTGGGTTAGTCCCGTTAACTTTGTTAATACTTGCTGCCATCTTAAAATAAACTCAAACTGAATGGCTGCAGGTTGTACTGCTCCTACTGCTGGTGGCAGCAAAAATGACTCCTGTGACAAAACACCAGTGGAGGAGCTTAAAGAAACAAAATCACAATATTTGTGACCAGTTATGCTAAGAGAGGAAACACAGCCTTGTCTTTAAGGAATACATGACAAATCTGGGTGTTTTCTTTCAGTCTTGCTCTGTCACATTTGACAAATCACTTCTCCTGCGATTGTGTCATTCATCCCTAAGGCAAGGATACGGATGTTTCCTCTCACATTCTTTCATCTTTTTAGATTTCAAATTCTGCAAGGACAGATCATTTCTTTGTCTTTATCATTAATGTAGTATGCCAGTGCTTTAAAAGCATTAATGGATTATACCTTCGCTGCACCTCCCATGCTTAGCACTAATAACAATAACCTCCTTTTGGGAGATGCAATGTTGAACCACAGCCCAAGCTGACTGATGTACCCAAGGTCACACAAGAAGACTGCAGCTGGGCCAAGGCTTTGACCCCAAGTCAAAGTCTACACTTTAATCAACAAAACCAGATAAAACATAGACTGCAGCTGGGCCAAGGCTTTGACCCCAAGTTTTTGCCCCACACTTTAATCAACAAAACCAGATAAAACTTTAGCCAAGTCAATGTGCTGGAGCCCTCTGCCCTGCCCTGCCCACTGTTGAAAGAGCAGTGGAAGAGAAGTATTGATAAAATTGTGGTAGAAGCTGGTGTGCAAATACATCCTGGTGGCATCCTGGCATGCATGGAAATTTAGAAGGGTTAAACATAAAGGCAACAACTCTGGGCTAGAGGAGTTGCTAGGAGATGGTGTCCTGCCTTGACATCATTCATCAGCCTGTGACAAACTGTTCCAACAGCTCAATAATCTTATGAGTCACAGGTCTGTGTGCCTCCACTTAGTGTGGAGAAAACAGCTCTCACCCAAAGGTGAAGCACTCTGCAGGCCTTTTATGCATTTTCTTGGATTAAATCTTGTTTTTAAAATAAGCAAGTGACTGTGGTTTTGCACAGGCCTCAGTAAATTCTACAGAGCCCAGAAAAGTTATAGAGGTCATCTTTACATATACAATAAGAGCAGTACTGATGCAGCACTTGTGGCAGTCTGGAGAACACTACTCTGAGCCCGAGTCAGGGTTGGTTCAAACCCACTGGCAGGATTTCTGGTCTTGAAGTCAGAAAGAACAAAGGGATTCCAGGCAATAGAAGCCAGAAGCCATGAAAAATGAGTAACATATGGATTATTGATAGCAGTGCCTGCACTGTGTAAAGCAAGCTACCCTTCGAGAGAGCTGACACAGCGAACAAGGTTGTGGCTGGAAGGATGCACTACACCACTGGGTTAGTCCCGTTAACTTTGTTAATACTTGCTGCCATCTTAAAATAAACTCAAACTGAATGGCTGCAGGTTGTACTGCTCCTACTGCTGGTGGCAGCAAAAATGACTCCTGTGACGAAACACCAGTGGAGGAGCTTAAAGAAACAAAATCACAATATTTGTGACCAGTTATGCTAAGAGAGGAAACACAGCCTTGTCTTTAAGGAATACATGACAAATCTGGGTGTTTTCTTTCAGTCTTGCTCTGTCACATTTGACAAATCACTTCTCCTGCGATTGTGTCATTCATCCCTAAGGCAAGGATACGGATGTTTCCTCTCACATTCTTTCATCTTTTTAGATTTCAAATTCTGCAAGGACAGATCATTTCTTTGTCTTTATCATTAATGTAGTATGCCAGTGCTTTAAAAGCATTAATGGATTATACCTTCGCTGCACCTCCCATGCTTAGCACTAATAACAATAACCTCCTTTTGGGAGATGCAATGTTGAACCACAGCCCAAGCTGACTGATGTACCCAAGGTCACACAAGAAGACTGCAGCTGGGCCAAGGCTTTGACCCCAAGTCAAAGTCTACACTTTAATCAACAAAACCAGATAAAACATGTGTGAAAGAGCCTGGGAGAGGTTATTTTGTCTGTGCCTTCAAAAAACTAAATAAACTCCCCCTAGGCCGTTCCTGAAAGATGTTCCTCCAGGATGTTCTGTTACACCTGCAGTAGTGGGGATCCCACACTACTAAAAATTGATTCTATTCCCCCTTTGCTTAACATTGCCATTATTTCCTGATGTCCGATAAAATTCACCTGTTACTGAAGCCTGTAATTTCTTGCCATAATCACAATCAACACATGATTTGTAGCACTTCTTTCCAACACTTTTAATTGAGGCCTCCTTACAGTGTCATTATTTCTCACATATTGCACAATGATTTCAAATAAATTCTACAGCAACTCATTAATTTTCTGCTGCTGTAACCTGTGTGCCTGTCCTGTTGTCTTTTCAGCTGTGCACCTCCAAGAGGTGTTGAGTCTGGCTCTCGTCCAGGCTGGATAAAGCCCCTCAACCTCTCTTCACACAGCTCCTTACGCAGCCCTTGACCATCTTGGTGGCCACCCCTGGACTTACTCCAGTTTATTGATGTCTTTATTTTTCTAGGGATCCCCAAACTGGACACAGTGCCCCAGACGAAGTCTCAGAAGTGGTGGACAAAGGGGAAAGACTAAGTACAAAGAGCAGAGAAATTGTCCAGTAGTTAAAGAAAATGTTGCCCATTTTATCTACTGGTGGCCCAGGCTGCCCACAGTAGCCAGGAGATTTATTTTGTAATGGACATGACCAGAGCTGCTCTTGAATCCAAAAGAGAAACCCGTATGTAGTTCTGCCAAGAAAAGAATATCAAGCTCAAGAGGTATTCCTCCCATGAAGCATTATAATGCCAATTATAAAAATATATTTTGGTTTTCACTTCAAAATATATAAATGCACTCTCTGCCCTCCGCACACCAAAAAAAGAAATCAGAGTGCCAAAGATTTTTTCTAAATCATATCTTTAAATAGTATGAGGCCACTACAGTATCAGTCTAGTTTTGCTGATGAATGCTTAATGGTTTTGGCTCATGATTACGCCTCCAATGCCAGAATAAGTCAATAGGATTAGGTCCATTATGTCTCCCACATCTCTGTTCTGCACAGTTCAACTTCAATAAAATATATTTAAAGGATATTTACCTGTCTCCGAGGGGTGGTGTAAGGATAAATTCAGCAGTATTCCCACAGTGGACTGAAAATATATCTGAAATTTTCAAAGCCACCTAGCGGATTTTGATGTACCATTCCCATTAATGTCAGTGGGAAGTGTATATCTCAGAAATCTCAGCTGTAAAGCACTGCAATACACGAAGAATAATGGCCAACACAAAATTTAAGTAGGGAGCATAAGAAGATATACCTAAATCAGTGTTCCACACAGACGTTTTATTTCTAATTTTTATGTCCTTATACGCGCTAAGGGAAACGAAATCAGTAAAATGTGAGTCATCTTTTCTAATTACCCTGTTAAAATAAAAACTAATCAAATTATTTTTGGAGATCAAATGTAATGATTGCCTCATTAATATTCTCTCTTTTCCTCAGGATGACCACACTTACTTCATATTTTTATTAAATTAGTGGATTCTAGAACCAATTGCACAAATTGGCCTAATCTCCTTAGCAATGATTCTATATACTACATTTGGGATATTCTGCAGTTTGCAACTTGACAGGAAAGAACTTCTGAACATATTAGATTTGCTCCTTTTTGAGAAGTTTGGCTGCTGTTTAGAATAACTTGGGGAGTTGAAACTCTTGGTTTCTGTAAAATATTTTCCCAACAAGGAGAGCAGAAAAGAAAGAAGCAGCAAATAGGGGAAAAAAAAAACCCAACAAACCAAATGCCAAAAACCAATCAAACAAACAAAAAAAACCATGTTGGTTTCAATGTGGATAAGTGTATAGCACACAGACAGTGAGTAGGCTCTCCTGATGGACGCCAGCAGTCAGGTACACAGTCCTCTTACTTCTTGGAATGACAGGAATTTCTAAGCAATTGCTTTTGAACCCCGGGAAGCTGTGCAACATATGAGCCAGCAGCTGTTGCCATGCAACTCCTTCTCCAGGAAAAAACCTGTGTGCAAGCGATGTGAAAGGAAAATTCTCATTTAGGAGTATTTCATTCTAGTGTGAAAAGACCTCTTGAGTCACAAGGTAATGGAGAAACAGGTTTCTGAGGCAGAGTTTAAGCAGTAATCCTTAATGGATTCTACTGCACTTGGAAATATTTTGTAGACTCATAAGCATAAAGATTAAGTAATTTGGAAACAAGGCTCCCATTATCTTACAGATTAATTGAATAATGATATGTTTTAATAGGTGCTTATATCCTAATTCACAAAGTTTACAAAGATTTGCATTCCCTCCAAAGTTGCTCATCCCTCCATGCACTCAATTCCAGAGAGTTTAATGACTACGCTCTGATGACTTTTAACCAATAATTCCCCTGGAAACTCAGAAAAGCTCTGAAATGGTAACATAAAAATGAAACTATCTTATAAAAAAATAAAGAAAAAAAGCAAACAACATTTTACAACATTTTCAGAAGTAGAAATATCTCTTGCAATTTTTTCTGGTAAATACAGCTCCTCTGAATGAATATGCTTAAATCAACTGAACTATCAGAAGCAATAAAAATCTGTAACAAAAGAAAAGATAATGCAGTGGTAAAGGAGAACAATTTCAGCCCATCACTTAGAAACCATTAGCAAATTAAAAAAAATTAATGGAAGATTATTTTCAAGTAATAACCATTATTCTTACTCACTAAATTTTAACACACTCCCTGTTTCTCAACTACTCAGAAGCTTAACTCACAGGTGAGAGTAACCAGGGATTCTTAAGAAAGGTGTAACGCTGTTATTGGAAGCCTTTTGGTTTATATCAGAATAGGAGGTATGTGAATCCACACAGGAGGAATGGGAAACGTTTAATAAAAGATTAATAAAAGAACCTGAATGGTTCCAAAAGAGTAAGAATTCTGGTGGTCTGCATGAACTTGGGACAATGTGCACTGCAAATCCTCTTTGGCTTTTAGTTGTATTTCAAACTGCTACTTTTTTTTCAAAAACTAAGGAAAAGCAGATCCAAGTTAATTAAGATGAGCTAATTTGAATACAGATGCTAAAAATGTTCATTAACAGTAATTATTTTTAATTTATGAAACTTAAGACCAGATTCAGCTGAGGCTGGAGAACTCACAAAAATGCTCATAGGGCGCTGAGAATAAATTAACAGTGTTGTGCAACTGGTTTAGTGAATTATGGTTTGGGGTTTTTTTTTCTTTAGTCCCTTTTCTGAAACATTACACATTGATCATTGACAAAAGCAAGACACAAACCCAATAGATGAACACCTCTTTGACAAGAACTATCAAACCAGGCACTAGCTGGGACTCAGGCTGGACTTGGAACATGGATTTGGCTCAAGCAGAACACAAAATTGCAAATGATGACTGTTTTCCCCTGTGATTGAATTGCTAGGTATGAAATGGGTCACCCATCTACTCCTGTCCTCCTCAACAACAATGTAAAGGTAGCCTGGAGTGCTGGCACCAAAACCACTGAGGAAATGTATGTATGTTACATATGGTGGGGGAAGAGTGTGACCTAAGGATCCAAATTGCTATGAAAATGTCAAAGACACCAGGCTAGAGTCATAAATTCCACATAAAAGGTAATCTCACTGATTTAGAAGCTGGTTCCTGCTCCTGCCTCTGTTGTTAATTCAGGTACTTTGTGTCTGGTACTTGTCTTCTAGGGTTACCCTTTTATTGCTGTTTCGGCTGAAATACCCATTTCTAGTGAAAAATCTCCTCAGTGTACCTGAGGGACAAGGATCTGCTACAGCAGGCACATTTTGATAATAGGAACTTTCAGTAAGATGAATGATGCTGTGGTCCCAAAGCGTTCAGATCCACAAAAGCCCACTTGACATCCCTGGGGCAGAGTTAGCGCTGACGAGTCTATAGGAAACTGCAGTAGATTTTAAGTCATTCAGCGGCTCCTCTGAATTCTGACCTTTGAGGGGAAAGATATGCCCAATCTGGCTGTGCAAACCAGGAGTTCGAGAGCCACCCTACATCAAGATATCCAGTAGAGAGGAGATATAAATCTTATTAAAAACTTTGAGAGACTGACCAAGTCTATTAAGAAGACCCTGCTCATGAAAAATGACCATGAGCAATGCCAACGTGACCTCCATTGTTTCCAAGGATATAAGTAAACAATCCAAAGGGATTAGCCCTTCCTCATCTTATAGAACCCTCTACGTTTGCAGAGTCCTCCCTAAATCACCTTGACTCATTTATACTCTGAACAAGTCTTTAGGGTGAAAAAGATATGGAGGTCACTCCATCCTCTTTTCTCTTCCCCTTTCCTTTCCTTTCCTTTCCTTTCCTTTCCTTTCCTTTCCTTTCCTTTCCTTTCCTTTCCTTTCCTTTCCTTTCCTTTCCTTTCCTTTCCTTTCCTTTCCTTTCCTTTCCTTTCCTTTCCTTTCCTTTCCTTTCCTTTCCTTTCCTTTCCTTTCCTTTCCTTTCCTTTCCTTTCCTTTCCTTTCCTTTCCTTTCCTTTCCTTTCCTTTCCTTTCCTTTCCTTTCCTTTCCTTTCCTTTCCTTTCCTTTCCTTTCCTTTCCTTTCTCCTTTCCTTTCCTTTCTCCTTTCCTTTCCTTTCTCCTTTCCTTTCCTTTCTCCTTTCCTTTCCTTTCTCCTTTCCTTTCCTTTCTCCTTTCCTTTCCTTTCTCCTTTCCTTTCCTTTCTCCTTTCCTTTCCTTTCCATGGATTTAGGTCATCAGTTTGGCTACAGCAGACACACTCAAGCACTCAAAACCTTTACTAATTATTTTGTTTGGATGATAACTATAAATTCTATTTTTTCACGCTTAAGAATTTAAGAAGCCCCAGATGGACTTTGGGTATTATATTGAAGCTTCCATGTCAGGTATTTAGGTTTTCACTGCTCTAAGGAATTGGCTACCTCTGCCAGCTCTACATCAACATACACAGCAATAGTTCAGTGGCAGCGTGTTTTTGATGAGTTGAGTGATAGTTCCACAGTATCAATTATCTTTAGATTTGTGGAGCAGAGCAGAGGAAAGATGATGAAGCAGACTATAAGAGCTCTTAATGCAGAACTGCAGAATGTATAATTTAGCATTTATTTTATTGCCAGCGTTTTCTTTATAATGTGTTAGTGCACAAAATTGCCTATCAAATGCATTAGCAAACAAAAGCTATATAAAGACTCCTATAACCAAAAGGCAGCTTATGAATAATTCACATTTCCATGCATTAGGAGTCATCCAGATAAAACACATAAAGTGCACTTAACTTGTCCCTACAAAAACCTATAAATTATATGAATAATTATATATATATAATGTATATAATATCAACATAATATTTCAGTTACCTTAAAGGATAAAGTTGCTTTCTTGGATGACTTTGAAGACAATTTGCAAGCTTGCTCAATTTATGCTGACAGTAATTGCTGTACAGCTGCCTGATTTAGACAGAGGGGGAAAATGGATGCACTGTGCAAGTTACAATAGCAGAAGAAAAGCTGCTGGGCTACCTTTTGTGGTACCATTTGTACTCATTGACAGGACTACTGCCAGCTGTTCAATTATCTGTCCAGAATACTCCAGAATACACAGTGCTTTACTGGTGACTGTATTTAGAAAGAAAAAACCCTACTTTTGACTCATGTAGTACTTAGCAGTAGGTAAACACACATTTATTAGATTAACATGGAAGATTTGGGGAGTATTTCGAAATTATGGTGACAGTAGAAATTACATGTTTCATGCCCAAAAATATAAAAGTTATCAAGGAAATTATGGAGTACTCCGATTCTACACAGTTTTTGGTCCATTATCACTTAGAAAATAACATCAAACTACACCTACAAGCCTGCAAACACAAAACCACAAGGTTTTGTGTGCTTGTAGAATTAGCTGTACATATTCAATTTCAGAGGTGTTTTTTGCTTCCACACTGAAATCCACCCCTGCATTGGGGTAAATTAAAATGCAACAGCCACAATTCATGGCATTACTTCTGTGGGTTTCAAATTTTGCCAAGAAACCTTTAAGCAAGCACCAACCTACAACAGTAAACGATGACAGACATATCAAGTCATCAATGCAAGTGAAGGGAAATGAAATGGACAATTGTGGTTACAGGATTTAACCTTAAAACAGAGGTCACATTGCCTATAGAATATATAAAGTTCCCCTAATTATGGTTTTTGTAGGATGCAGCTCTTGAAAGAAGTGAATCATGGCTCATGATGTAAAAAGGGTCAGAAATTTTGTATTTATGCTCAGCTGTATAACTGAGACAGCATACAGCACAGACTGGGGACTCTGGCATAGGCACAGATCCCCCTAGACACATTCAGGACTGCAGGGCACTAACACGCTTCTAGGTAATCAGGAAATATTGCCATTATCCTCAGCTTACTTTCTTCTTTGGGACTACAGCTGACTAATTACCACAAAATAATTTAGGAACAATGACAGCATTTCTCAGTGCTCATTGTTTGAGAGCAAGTTCTTTGATGGAGTAATGAGCAAAGGCATACACTAATCACCTGTTAACTGGCAGGGTGCTTAAACATCATTTCATCTTGCTCTACAAAGGGTTGTGTGCCTTTGGTAGACTCAAGGGTTGAAGGCTGCTGAAAATGGGATCCAAATCTCTATTCAGTTAGAATCTCACATGATACAGCCTCATTTCCCTTTGACTGCAAATATTAAATATTTATGTCTTCTCTTTCATCTTGTGATTTTTGGGTAGGGTATTTATGCTCTAGAATGAGTGTAACAACAGCAAAATTAAGATGCCACATACAGAAGTCACACAAATTATTTTCACACTGAATATTCAAGAAAGATTTGCTATACCAAGCAATCAAGTCTGGGTTCTTTCCAGGATGTAATTTTGCTGTGCTTTACTGAGGGGAGCACAATAGGGACTAATTCTGCTCATCTGCCCTCAGAGACAACATATTTGTGATTTAGAGAAGCAGATCTATTACCAAAGTCTGTAAAACTAAGTATAGGGAAGAAGTTTGCTTGTCGTCTCTTCATGTGGCCCCAGAACACAGAAGGCAAAGAGCAAAACAGTGAACATTTTGTGGATCTCCAGCTTTACCTCATCTTTCAGTTGCTCCCTGCTCACAAAAGTTTTGCTCTACCTTTCTCTTTGCCACTCTCCAGCTCTCTGTACAGAGGATCTGTCACAGACAATCCTAAACAGTTTATGAATTGTTACCTACATCCTCTCTCACTGCTCTTGCTTCTGACTGTCGTTGCAAACTCAGCTGAGACCCTGCAAAATATCATCATGTCCTCAAAAACACTAGAAATAGGATTCACAGAACTCCTCAGCAGCTTCTTATCTTTAATCTGATTTTTTAAATCCAGGCTTCTAATGATTTTCTGGTATGACTATATGTATGTGTGTCTGCCCTGATCAATTTTGGACTTGTGGCTACTCAACAAAATTTGACAAAATAAAGTTCAGCAAATATATTAAAAGTCCCACAACTTTTGTGCAAGTGGGCAGCCTGGCAGGGAAGACAGATGAGAGTAAATCTCTGTACAGAATGAAGTGATAGATGACAAATGCAATCATGGTAGTAGGCACTGGAGAACTTACTCCAGAGATCATCCACAGCAGAGAGGATTCAGAAAATTCTCTGACTACAGAACTATAGCTTGTAAATAAAGAAAATTCATTTTTACAAGGTTACTCAGATACACAATACTTGGCAGGGAAAATCCTTAATCTTCTGTTGCAAATAAAGGATGCACTTAACCTTTACAGAAGACATTTCACTTGCCTTTACTTTTTTCTTTGTCAGTGAATCTGACTTTTAGTTAACAGATGAATTTTATAAATTACATAACCAAAGAGTAAATGCTTAGTGCTTATTACAGAGTGCAGAAAATAAGACACAATTGGAGTGACTCTCTGAAATATTTCAGTGAGATTGTCAGCTGAGGGCTTTTGGTTTTTTGAAAAGTGCAGGATTTGGAAAATTGTGGAAGGCTCTAGGTCTCTAAAAGTAAAAACCACATATATATCACAGAATAATAGTAAAACCTATTTTTAAACCTCTGGTCAGTGTAGGAACCTTCTAGTGAGTATTTGTAGACAGTTGGTAGGTATGAATGCCATGGATAAGCCAAACATAAAATTATGCTGAATCCTAGAGGGTGCATTTTTAAAAAAGCTACACTTCCTTCTGTTAGTCCTGCTGTTATTGACTTGGTACACGTGGGGTGGGGTTAATATACATCTCTCTGTTGGTGACCCTAACAGAAATAACAGTGGGGCAGATGCTGTATTCCTTTCATAGCCCAAATTTCTATGGAAATTCCTCCAGCCACAGAGTCCTAAAACTCTGATTTCCTTCATACTTGTGTAGAAAAAGTATCCCTATTGCACACAGTGATTCAGCAGAGAAATTCCAAGATTCCTCAAGATTATCTTAGCCTGTTATTCACCCAACAAGACAAAATGAGAACATTAGGCAAGTCAAATTTTGCTTTGAGGTAGAGATTTTTCAAGGGTGTTTCACTGTCGCTGATCTATGCACAAATCTAATCCTGATCACTTCTGTGTCTAAACCTTTCTCCCACCTCAGCGGATATTATTTTCCCAGTTTCTTTGTGCAGTGTGGGAGTGTTATTAGAGCAAAGGGACCCGTAGCCCATTGGTCTGGGGAAATGGTCTGAGATTACAAAACTGTGCAAGGAGGTGGTGACAACTGCAATGCAACCTCAAACCAAGCACCTCGAGAATAGGCTCAAACCAGCAGTGACCTGTTTTTCTTGATTAGATTTTGCAACAGCAAGACCAGACAGAATTGCAAATATAAAGGCATCTGTCAGGAAAATGAAGTCTCAGTATGGATTTCAGTGAGTCTGTAGCTGGAACAGGAGTTTTAAAATATTTATGGGACATTCACAATTCACGAGTTATAGGACATTCAACTTATCAAAATCTCCAAACAGATATTGGAGTGTGCCTTCTATTTTAGAAATACATAGCAATTGCTTTATGGTAACAACTGAAGTATGAGGATACTGGGAAATAAAACCCTAACAACCCCCAAAACAAGCAAACAAACAAACAAAACAAAAAACCCAAGCAAGCAACCAACCAAAAACCACACCAAAAGACAACCAAAAAAAAGCCCCAAGGCATAAAAGGTTATTTTGTCCCTGAAAAAAAAAAAAAAAAAGAAGCCTACCACAGGTGCTTAACAGTACCTCTACCCTAGTGTTATTTTAACTCTCTGCTCAGGCATCACTTCACCTTAGCTGCCTGCCACCATCCTTTAATTTTGATCAGACTTTTCTGAAATCTGGCATGTGGCTGTGATGGAGAACAGCCTTGATACAGCCCGAGACAAACTCCAGTCACAAGACTGGGCTTGCACAGCCTTGGGAAATGTAGCCTTAGGTCTCAAGCACAGTGTTGGGGCTTTGAATGAGACTACTGCAGGTGCCTTGTGCCTCTGGAGATGGGAGTAGGATGGTGCTGGTCTCTTGGCCAAAGGGATTGCAGAGGCCCAACTCCATTGTGAGAAATTTGCAAAACCAGAACAAGAGGGTTTCAACCCCTTAACAGGAAAACAGAGGAGCCTTCATCTGGGTCAACTTCTCTTTCCAAGTTCCCTATGAATTTTGCCATGCTCGTGTACCCCAAGCAGCACCACTCATGTATCTGATCTCTGCTCACTGTAAAACCTCTCTTTGTGTCCCTGGGTTATGAAGCTTTTTATTCTCTCACCCTGTGCCAGCCCACCAGCTATGCTGGTTGCCCCAATTCTGTGTCCTGTGGCCTTTTTTCAGTGTCAGGGTGGTCTTATGACACTGCATTTGACAGACACCTCCTCAGTGCTAGGGCAAGAGCTGAACACTGACATTGGGGCTGGAGAAATGCACAGCACAAAGAGAGAGCAGCACACAGCAATGGCTCGTGTTACACATCCACACTGATCAGAGCAGGTGGGGATCCTTTATAGGCTTCTCATGGACAGGTGGTTTTCACACTTCAATCATTCCCTCACAATGTGCAGATTTTTGCTTCAAAGGTTTGGCAGTGTTGAAAAGGGATTTTTCAACCTACACAGAGTTCATTTAAGTTAAGAGAGGTTCATCTTCCCCAAGTTTGTACTGCTGGAATGGCTTTGCTGCTACAGTGTTCAAAGTTCTCTCTAAACACCTTTTGGTGAAGCAACACAGCTCTCCTCCCTGAGGAGGACTGCTGCACTGGTACATCCATAGCCATGTGTAGTGTGAATGTGGGGTTTTCATGTCTGTGTGTGTAAGGAAATATATTTATGTGTATATATATATATATATATATACATACACATAAACAGAATTTAAATATTTAGGGACTCCACTTCTGAATTCACCTTTTGGTGAAGCAACACAGCTCTCCTCCCTGAGGAGGACTGCTGCACTGGTACATCCATAGCCATGTGTAGTGTGAATGTGGGGTTTTCATGTCTGTGTGTGTAAGGAAATATATTTATGTGTATATATATATATATATATACATACACATAAACAGAATTTAAATATTTAGGGACTCCACTTCTGAATTACATTCAGCACCAAGAACTCCAGATCTATGTCAAACTGCTATTTGTATATGTAGATGTATGTAAATTCTTTGCCTTTTTTCTATTCCTCCTCCTGCCCCCTGTATCAAGTTTGTGAGCATAAGAGGAATCCTTGCCTGCAGCACTGGGCTTGC
The DNA here is from genome assembly GCF_000691975.1 of Corvus brachyrhynchos. Taxonomy (NCBI): domain Eukaryota; kingdom Metazoa; phylum Chordata; class Aves; order Passeriformes; family Corvidae; genus Corvus; species Corvus brachyrhynchos. The sequence continues at coordinate 543,617 of NW_008237221.1, read as the reverse complement.
AATGAGGGGATTTTGCTATTTATGAAAAGCCCTTTTGCATGAGCCATCCCTCAGCCAGGGTTTGGCTGAGTCCCAGGCAGGCTGGAATTTCAGCTCCATTCCACTGCAGGGAGGCCAGAGGACAGATTAGGGTTGGTAAGTGAGTAATGGTCTTTGATACTGTGTCAAGCCATGTAAGAAAGTTATCTGAGCATGCCAGGAGATTATAAATGAAAGAACCACTTCAGAGATGTGGGAAGAAGAGACCTGTGAGACTTAATGATCCAAAGAAAATCCATCTTCTAGTTAGGAGATGAATCCTTAGATGACTGACCTAAATCCCAAATAATTCTGAACAACGGCAGAAAGACTGAGCTAAGTGCAGTCCTATCATTTAATCTTAAGTCTTTCTGTAGTACTCTATGTCTTAGTGAGCAAAAGATAATACAAGGAACAACAATCAGATATCCAGAATAATGTAACGATACATGAAGGAGCTTAGCATAGGCAAGTAATAGCTGTAGGCTTCATTTGCTCTGTTTAGTTATGCTAACAGAAAATAAAGATTTCCAGAAAAGATTAGAAGCAAAGAGATTCAAAAGAAGTGGCCTGGAGCTTTCCATAGGCAGAAGTCAGAAATCCAGCTGAGTTACAAATCAGTGAATAAATATATTCATTATCTTACAGAGAGAAAAATCATATTAGCAGAACGGGTATTTGTTTACCATGGTTGTATTAAGATAATTTAATAATACCATATTTAGCTGCCTTAGAGAAATTAAGCTAACTTCATACAAGTTTTAGAAAATAAAAGGCAGATTGGTTTGTACCAAGTCGGTATTCCTCAGCATTGAACCTGCTTCACATCAGCAGATGGCCTGAAACTTCTCATGAATCTTAACATAGACCTCTGAACTGAGGTAAGTCAGGAAAGATTTTCTCCACTATTAAGTTACCTGGTTGTTACTGTTCTTTTCCTGTTCTGAATTTAACAAATTCTCTTCTTTTTTACATTTATTTTCTTTATCACTTCCTATCCACCTAATCACACATTCACATATTCTGTGTGACTGTAATGCATGTATCTGCCACATCATCTCTGTATGACCATCTACTAAGAATGTGAAATTCAAAGTAAATTTGCATTTGCTAGTTCAAGAGCTCCACTTCCTTAGAATCTCATGGTTCCCAACTCATATCTGGAGTCTTCACAGCAAATTGCATCCTGGTGTGCTATTTGACTGATAAAGGCACTTTCAGACTGCAAACCATGGGCAGGTTCTGGAAGCCTTGCCCAGGTCCATCCCTTCTCTTCCATTACAGCACATCTCCCCACCTGGTGAAATGCCACTCCAAATTACTCTCCATGCCAGCCCTCTGGGCAGGGACACATTGAGGCTGCCAGGAGCTGCTGTGCCAGCCCCCAGCAGCGTGGTATGATTGTACTTCATGTTTTAATGCCGATTTTGCCCTCAGTTCCTTTGGGCTGGAGTGTAAAGGTGCAGTTTTCGAATCTAGAAGACTCGTGCAAGGCATCTAAGCCCATTTGTAGGCACTCACGAACGAGCTGGTTTTGAAAGGTGCTGAGTAACTCCATTGCACTCAGCAGTGGATATTCACAGCTCTGGGAGAGCTTTACCATCTTTTCCAAGGAGCCTAGCCTGGAAAATGAGGTTTGCCTGCCTCAGTGGACTGCTTCAGGATTAATTACTGCTTGTGTCGTCCTGAGAAATTTCTAAATGAAGGGCTGAGGAATGAATTTTGCCATAGGTGGTCTAAGAGATTGGTGTCTCTGGACCCATACCAAGCACTCTGCACAGACACTGTTTCTGCTAAAACAACATTAGCACTTCTTTATCAAAGCACTTCTGGTTCAAAAAGGAATTAAGAAACTTATTTTTTTCCTAAGAGGCATCAAGCTAAAATATAATAGAGTCTGCAAAGCAGTTAGATGCAATACCATTGCAGGCTCATGAAGGCTGGAACTCATTGCAGCTGCTGCTGTTTAGCCTCACCGCATAACACAAAAACTAGAAACTACATCTCTGAGATTGTTTGCCCTCTTGTCAAATTCAAAGACTATTGGATCTTGGGAATTAGTGAGGGAAAACAGCCCCAGCCACTCCATCATTCAGACCACCTTCTGAGTGATGCAAGACTGTTCTCCTAAATCAATATTTTAGTGTTTCGTCTAGGTCAGTTGAAAATTTTTATATAATAGCAAAGGGATTTAGTTCCATCTCCTGTGAAATATTTTATAGCTGAAGTGATGTTATAGGCAGTACAATTTGCTTTATATTCAGCATACATTATTCCATTTAAAGTTCCATTCCATAAGTGTAAATTAGACTCCAACTTGTTATGACAAATATTTTCTTGTTTTCCTCATGTTTACATCTTTCCTAAATATGTAAACTGTTATAAACTCACATCCACATCACTTGTCGTTAAATCAAAGTAGTTTATGCATATTTTAATGTTCTTTCTTACACTAATTGTTCCAATCCTTTGATCATTTCTTTCACTCTGAGTGTATTTCTATGAAAGTGTGCTGAAGGAGACAAAAAAAAAAATCACAGCAAAAAACAAAACAAAGAGACAAACATGATCTCTGGATTTGATATGGTAGGAAGAGAGGCCAAGGGGATCTCTTCAAGATATTTTTAGAATCACTTTTATCACAAATCAAAAGGTAGAGTCCTCTTTACTTTGTGCTGGTGTGCAACAGGAAGACAAGAAATTATGTGAGGAGAGAATGAGGAAGGAAAATAGGCACAGTTTAGATACCTGAAGGGTACCAGCAGCAACAGAGCCACCCAACATCCCCTGCAAGGCAGAAATCCCGGGCACCAGGCTGAGCCCAGACCTGCTTCACCCTGAACACTGCTGGTGGGACTCCCACAGGCCCCTGAGCACTCAGTGACAGGGAAGAGGGAGCAGAATCACCATCAGGGCAGTCCCAGCAGTCAATGAAAGAGCCTGAGAGTCTTTAATAATGAATTGCACAGAGCTTACTCTCTCTGCAAAACCTTCACGAGGTGTGTCTGGCCACTCAGACGTGGCCCTGGGAGCATCCCAGTGGTTTTAAAGTGCTTAGGAGCAGAAATATGAAAAATGTTCTCTGTTTGTACTATTAGAAGTAGTGGGGAGATAAGAAACAGGAGGAAGACTTTCCACAGAAAGAAATAGCTGGCCTGAACCAAGAAAAAACAAAAAAAAAGCTAGTTCACATTCAAAAGGCAAAAATTGATCGAAGAAGAATCCATAAAGAGTTTATAAGTCACCACAAATCCTATGGTTTGTGGGAAAATAGCCATGAGTCTTTAAAGAAAATAAATCTCAGCTTCATTTTATTATTTTATTTCTTTTAAAATAATCTGAATTTATTCTAAGTAATATATGCCATTATTGCTTTATTTTCTGAGCAAACAAATGATTCTGGCAGGCTTGACAGGGAACACAGCTACACCTAAACACTGGAAATCTGTATGTAACATCTATTTAGGGCACCTCTGTGAAGAACTAAGTGTCAAAAACTTCAGTCCACCCTACTGTGTTTTTCAGTTGCAGCTATCTATCAGTGTTCAAATACTCCAGATGGGATTGCTCTTCACCAAAAAAAAGACAATGCAAGAAGACTTTTTGCCCCACCAGTTGCTGTACACATCCTGAAACTGCAGCAGGTGTGGAGAGCAATATCCCATCTCCTTATTGTCAATCAAGTTACTATTTCAGAGATACTTATTTCTCAGGAGCAGCCCCACAAAGGCAGTAAAACCTGAAATTCAGAGAGCAGCCATAAACCTGTTTCTTTTGTGTGGTCCAGAAAGTGCTTGCTCCAAGCTTCATGGGGAGCAACAACAGGACAAGAGAAGGAATGGCAAGAAATGCTCACTAGAAACCCTTTCCAAACTCTGCACGGGTCAGATCCTTCAAACCAAAAGATCCTAAATTTTAGCATTCTATTGACTCCTCAGCCAGGAGTCTGCCCATATTCCCAAAGGCAACACTAAGGCCTTCCTCCCTCTAATCATTCAGCTCTGTACAAGTCCAAAATCTAGATGGGAATATGATCGTGGGGTACACCAGCATAACTTCCTTTTTTGTCACTGCACCTCTTTATCCTGTGAGAACATCAGTGGGATGCAGCTCAGCTACTCTAATGCACTAACACAACAGAGGTGTTCAAAACAAATGGGTACTTTTAATTACAGAGAGCTTTCCACAACAAAAAATTGCTTTCCCAGATTGTTGAGACTGGGTCAACATATTAAAATAGACCTTCTCAGTCTCTGAGGCTGACAGAGTTAAGCTAGATGCTCTCAAATGAATCCCAGAAGGTCTCGTCTCCATCCACTCTCCTGGTTAGATATCTGTGCCCTCTTGGTCTTTTCACCAGCAGGAGGGTTTCTGCTGACACCGCTCAGCTCCAGATGTTGTTCTTTCCTTTGTGCAGAAAAAGGAAAGAGCACTTCCTTTTTGTCAGTGAGCAAGAATGATGGAATTAAGTTACCTCAAAAGGGTGCAAGAAACCTCCCTTCTTTCCCCTTGTAGGTATTAGAAGGGAACAGAGTCAGCATACAGAAGTATTTTTCCTGCTTGCCTCCCATATGAGCTATTTGGAAGCCAATGGTAATAAAAGGAAATCATCACAGGAGAAAAATGTCCAGAAATTCAACAATGGTATGGCTGAAATGAGGAGAAAAGCCATCTAGGAACTGCTCTGGTAGTGAAATGGAAAGGAAAAATCTTCTGGATATTAACTTTAGAAAAACCGTCCAAAACTCACTGGAGGGGAAGGAAATGACCACCTTCCTGACCAGTTCTCCAGATTAAGATAACTTCAGCCTTGGCTGGAGACCACTCTGATTTTCACCATACATGAGGTGTGGGCAACAGCCAGTCATCCTGCTGGAAGACAGGAACTGGTGACACCTTGCCACACAGCACCCAGAGTAAAAGGCAAAGGGAGTGAGTCCTTAGATTTCAGCAGACACCAAAGTCTGCATAAACAAATTCTTTATGAACTGAAAGATGTGCCATTTTATTTACTGCCATCAGAAATCATTACTTTTACACGGCTTTTACACTCACCAAATTTGTGCGATTATGCAAACTTCTGCATTTGTGGAGGCATTCTGAATTATTAGCACCGCTTCTCTAATACATGCAATCTTTTTGCCAGAAGGACACCACACCATTAATTCTGTACCCTCTCTAAATGCAGCAATTATCTACCAAACAGTTATTCTGTGCCACGCTTCAAGGATACTTTCACCTTGCCACCCTCCAGTGCTGTTGCTGGGCAAAAGAGGAGAAGTCACAATTACCCTCTAGGGAAAG
>NW_008237221.1:529145-538181 GCF_000691975.1 Corvus brachyrhynchos | reverse complement strand
TTCTTTAAAACAAAAAAAAAAGAAACACACACAGAAACCCCAATAATAAATTATTATAAGTAGGCCTTTACTGACTGTGTTATTTGCCATTAAATCCTGCACATTGGTTCCCATGAGTATAACCTATAAAATTCTCAGATTAAATATTCAATTTAGCAGGGCACATGCAAATTAACCAGCAGCAGTGTTCCTCAAGTGCCAGCCTGGACCAGGCTCACATACTTTCTTGCTTATGTAAGCTATTTGTGGGATCAAAGATGCAAGAGCTCTCGGGTGATAAACACTTGCCCTCCACTCAGAGGAGGCAAACTCTAACTGAATTGGGTAAGAAAGCCTCGGTAAGAAAGGCCTTTCTCAATGGAGATGCCAGAAAAAGGGACAGGGCTGCTCCCTGCTCGGCCCTTTGTACTGGGGAGGGGTCCAGTTGTGGTGCCAGCAAGCTCTGTCACAACACAGCCCTGTTCCCACAGGGACTCCTCACCTCTTTGAGGGATGGGGAGGTAGCAGGTCTACCAAAAGAAGATCTGCCTTGTTTTGGGACCATGGCCCAGGGATGAGCAGGACAACCCATCTCTCCCAACAGGCTCTCAGAGGACCATGAAATTGCCGGTCAAGAGTCACTCTGTTCTCAGACAGAGACATCCCCACATCCCACCAGTGAGGAATTCATTGGTTGTATTAAAAATATGTGAGATAGGAGCTTTCTTTTGACATCAGTATTTTGTTAGTCCTTTAAACACAGGCACTAAAAAGTCCATATTTTTTGCATAAACAGATAATTTTGCTAAATGTAAATGCATTATTACATTCAGCTTTTGCCCCATTGACACTTTTTGGAAGACAAACCTGTTCACCAGTTTGTTTGGGGTTTTCCTCTGCTTGGAAGAGGTTAGGTCCTATTTAGGAACCTAAATTAGCAAGCCTAGACTCAAACTCCAACATCCAATAGTGCCATACAGACCCTTTATTTCAATAAACCCCAAGACTCTACCAAGAAGACCATTGTGGCTGTAGAAAATGAATCAAAGGCCAAGTCCTAGCTCCCCATTATTGCTTTGTTGGTGCTGAGAAGCTCAGTCCGTGCAGTTTAGGATGTGCTGATGTAAAGAATAGAGCAAAATGAGACTGAGCTGTGGTGGGAAGAGGCCCTTCCACCCTGAAGGTAAATAATGATGATCTTAAAGGTCCCTTCCAGTCCAAATCATTTTACGGCTCTATGAATGCAAAATCAGACAAGTTTCTCATGTTGTCCCTGAATAGGAGGGCTGAATTCTAGTGCTGTTCTCCTCCTCTCCCCTCTCCTCATTATTTTAAAATAAATTATATCAATTATGAATATGTTGCACCTCATTTAAATAAGAGCAGAATATTTGAAGCTACCTCTCTGTGCAAGCAATGCAGCTAACTCCCCATGCCCCATGGCTGTCAAATAAGATGCCTTCATACAGAAGATCCTCAGCATCTAAGACTTGAGCCATGGTCACTATTGGAGGTCTGCTTATGACTACAAGGATTTTACTCCAGAAACCTCAAATCTCATCATTCACAGTGAAAATATTGACTAGAAATGCTAAAGGAAATTTCCTACAGCCTGCTGTCACTGCTAGCAGTGATTACACACAGCCATCAGCACAGCATCAGTGTCTTATGAGCAGATGCACAGTCAACTTCTTAGCATGGTCTATTGTGAAAGGAGAATCACAGGTGAAAAGTGATTTACAAAGAAGAGTCAAGCTGGAAATACTCATTTTCATTTTCATTTGCTTGCTCAATTTTCCATTTTAGCTTTAGGTTGCTGAAGTGTTTGAATTGCAGTGTGATATTCTGAGAGCATAATTTCTTTTGTAAAAATTAGGTTAAAATGCTGTCCCTACATCCTGTGCTATGACATCAGGATATCTGTGCTACAGACATCCTGATGTCATCCCTGGTATAAAACAAGCAGCCTCTCTGATATCTTCAGATGAAATAACCTGAAAGGAACTTGCTAAGGCAGCAAAAATGTTGGGGGTGAAGGGCTTTTTAACTCTGGGAGGGTCTCCTTTGCAGTTTATTGCCAGGGTTTTACATCCCACAGGTGAGGGAGATGAATCCAAGTCCATCAGAGGACCACCCTTAGGTCCCTGGTCTGTGTAGCTATGGCTCAGCTGCATCCCAATCAGCTCTATCCAAAAGCCTCACAACACTGCCAGGACAATGAACACCTAATGCCATTCAGTTTTCAACAATTTATTATTTTTTTTTCTGACAGGGCAGTAAACATTTATAGATATATTTAATTTTATAGGCAGTTACCACAGAAACCAAAAGAATTCTTGCCATGAATGGAATCACTCACCTGAATAAGGGTTTGCAGGATCAGTGTGTTAAGTTTCAATATTGTTTTTTATCCACAGGAGTTTGCAAAATTCAAATGGAAAGCAGAAGAAGCATTTTGAAATAGCATGTCCTACATTTGTATCTAATGTTGCAGTAGGATGTATTTTTAGATTGCTTTACCAAGTCCACTTAAAACCTTAAATCAAGCAATTTAAAGCCTGCTCACTGAGATTTGCAAGCATGTGTAAATTCTCTAATCCAGTTTACACTTAACAGCTTTACCACACTTGAGAGTTCCCCTGCTGACCTTGGGGAATGAGCAGTAAAAGAACATGAAGTGAATTGAGTAGTTCCCATACTGAACCAATACACCACATACTAATAGTTAAGTATCATTAGAAAGCTTGTAAGTGCTATAAAAGGAGCAATATATAGCAAAATCTGCAATGTACATTTCTATTGATTTATAGGGATTTTTTCACTAGTTTTGCAACACAAAGGACAGTCCCTGAATAACTAAGACCAGTATAACCAAACTCATCTTTGCAAGGAAGACCTCTGTAGGTAATTGTTATGTTCAAGAACATATTAAAATGTTATGTTCAAGAATGTAATAAAATATTTTCCCTTATTATTTTAAATCAATGCAGCTTGTTTTCAGCCACCCTCACTAGTAAAATGCATCACACAGAGAGCAACAAATGGCCAAATGCCTCCTGAAGGTGAACATTTGACCTTTTCATAAACATAAAGTCTCATAAACAGAGAGTTATAAGTGATTGATTCAAATTTATGTGCAATTGGTTGGTTTTTAACAGTTTTCTTGGTTCACTTCTCTGAGCACTTTCCAAGTGAGCCCTTTGAGCATGGCTGAATCCTGGGCCAGGACAAGAATCTCCAAGGGGAGAATGGTGGAGCCTCCTGATTCAGCCATGAGAAGTCTTTGAAACTGCAGGACTTGAAGTAGACACGGCCAAACCCTTCCCCAAACACAGGAACTAAAACCCACAGAGAATCATAGAAACATTAAGGCTGAGAAAGTCCTCTAAAATCATTGAGTCCAACCATTAAGCTGACACTGCCAAGTCCACCACTAAACTGTTTCCCTAAGCACCACATCTAAACATTTTTTGAACACTTTCAGGGACGGTGACTCCACCACATCCCTGGGCAGCCTGACAGCTCTTTTGGTGAAGAAATTTTTCCTAATATCCAATCTAAACCTCTCCTAGAATAACTTTGGTCTGTTTTCTCTTGTCCTGTTTCTTGTTACCTGTGAGAAAAGAGCTGACCCACACCTGTCTACAACCTTCTTTCACTATTGCTTCTTACCTGGGGACAAAGGAGTCAGAGGGACTGGAGCTGGTCCCAGCAGAAGTAGTGCTTCTGTGAGTTGTTCCATCCAAATTTCTCTTTCCTCCTCCTTTCCTTCACCTGATCACAAAGCCATCAAAGGGAGGAGAGGAGAAAGCAAAGAGAGAACAACAAAAGCAGAAATCTTGACCCCACTGTTGCCCTCTGCCAACACAACAAGCAGTTCCCCCAACCTATCTGCCACCCCTGTACCTCAGATTTGGCGGGGGTAGGGGGGTCTCTGTCCTATTTGCTCCTCTCAGACTCCATTCCTACCCGCCGATACTAACCAGATCATCCTCAGGAAGGTCCCCGCTGCTCAAGTTGCCAGAGAGCTGCTCCGCCTCTACCCGGGCAGGCACCCATGGGTGCTGCAGGCTCATCCTCTGCTGCAGGAAGGGAGGATGTGCTCCCTACCAGGGGACCCGGAGGCTGCCCAAGCCTTTTCCCACCTGCCTACGCTGAGGGTCATCCTCAGACTTTCAGGTGCCTCCTCCCTCTTTCCCACTCCTCTCCCAGTCATCCTTCCCCCATTAGTGCCTGCTGCAGAGGATGGGAGCAGCATCCCGGAAAATGGAAAGGGGGGAGTGCAGTAATTGATGGACTTTTGCACCCCCATTAGTCTCCTGTTAAAAGCTACTAGAGGGAGAGGCAGAAAAGAAACCATCAAGAAGTTTGCTGAGATGCACATTCCTCTCCTAAATCCATCTTTGCTCGTTCAAATCTGGGGCCATCAATGCTTACATCAGTTCTTGCTTAGGCAGAGCTGCTGCAGGATGCTCTGACACAGCACAGCCCAGGAGAAGCTGCCCTGCAGACTGCAAGGAAGAAATGAAATTCTCCAAAAAGGTTTAAAGCTGCACTGTATTGCTGTCTGATGGATGTATACAGGGAGCAAGGAGAATATAGGAGCCCATACAAGCTGGAACTTGCACTCATACCCTGTCCTCAGCACTGAAAGGGCAGATCACTGCCACTTGAGGGAGGGGGAAAGCCCTAAAATCTGGACACACATTCTGTTAACAGCTTAAAACACTTCAGCCTTGTTGCCTTTAAGGCTGGGGCTCAGGCCGTAATTCTTTTAAAATAAAATGTATTTTAACAGCAGTGAAGTAAGACATTCTTTTTGCATCTCAGTCCCTCAGTCACAAACCACCTAAAACAATATTTATCAAGATAAGTATTTAAGAATCAGAGAAACTTAAAAATTGCTCCAGAATCAGTGCTTTTATACCAATTTATAGCCTGAAATACAAAAATTATGAAGTAGGAAAGTACAGCTGCCTGATGGAATCAGTGACAGTTCCAGGAGATGCTCCTGAAAAGAACAAATTGCTCCAGCCCACTACCATAAGCATTTTCCAGAGCAAATTATAGGGATTTTTAAAGAAGGCATATTTGCTTCAAACACTTACCCTGAAAGGCCATAATAGGGTTTTATAGCCGTCATAGTCTGTTGGGTCAAAAATGCATTAAATAAACCCAGAGCTTAAACACTTACAGGTATGATGGATCACAATGAAGTGTCCTATTAAGTAAATAATGTCTGCTCCAGACATTTTCTAAATAAAGGTTTACACGAGAGGATCACTGGCTTTGAAGTAGCCATTATATACTTTCATATCAATTTTCATGTTTCCATGACAATTGCTTTACTTTTTTATTCCTAATAAAACTCAGCATGGTGGTTTTTTCCAAGCTTGGGGGAAGTGTTAACCATATGTCTCTGCATCAGGAAAAACCATTACTAACAAGGTCTCAAAACAGCCCAATACCTAAGGTAAATATAACCCTCAGTCCTCATCATAGCCCAGCATTCCCATCAAATACCATAATCTGTATATTGCTTTATAATGACTGTAGGTAGATTTTTTTTTTGAGCAAATGCACTCAGAATTGAGTACAGATTGAGTGCTTATTGTTTCTGCTTTTTTGACCCTATACTTCATTTCCCTGTTTTGTTTTGTTTTGTTTTTCTGGTAAGTTTGGCTTTATGTCCTTATTGGGATGAGTTGGCTCTATCTTCAGGAGTGTAGAGTAACTTCTCCAGCAGGAGTGCATACCTGCCGAAAACTTTGGAAGATTTAACTGTCAGTGATATATTCCAACCCTTTGGAGATCGGCATGAAACAGGGGCCAGATCAAGAATTAATTAAAAACAATGAGAGGCTTCCCGTGGATGGCAGACACCTCTGGAGAAACAAAAGTGAAGTTCCCCTGCCTTTTGCTGAAGGACATTCTATTTAGTGTGAAAAATGACAAATACTTTTCAAGCAGTGCTATCTTGGAGTGTATATAATATTTCAAAAATATCTTGAAAGCTTCATATTTTAATAAACAGTTCCTACATCCATTTTTTATTAATATGTTTTTAAAAGAGGAGCAGAAAATTAACAGTGTGAGTCAGATCATCAAGCAGGCATAAATCATCACAGCTCCACTGGTTTCAACTTCTACTGCTTGTGAAAAAGACTCTCTATACCTTTCTGGAATCACAGAGTGAATTCATCATCCCCAAATAATTAAGGATTTAATTTAATTATCTGTTAATCTCTTCATTTTATGACTGGATTCTGAAGGATGGCAAGAACTGCAGAGAGCTATTGCAAGGGATGTTAATGATAAGTACAGTGTAAATCATAATTTTGATATATCCATAAATACTGAGCAAGTTAAGTGCTGAGAGTTAAGTGGAGGAAGGGAATGTGTGCCATATCATAGACATGTAATCTCCTGCATAAATATATTATGGCTTATTATAAAAGCACACTCTGCACAATATAAGGTCTAACCCTTTTGGTTTAATCCCAAACATAAAAGCCCTCTTTGAGATTTTGATGTGCTTCTATCCAGAATAGTTTGAAGTAGGAAAAAAGGAAACAGTAGTATTTAAAACTGACATCTGATTCTGAAGAAATTTAATTTTGAGCTATATTACCCTGAAATACCAGGTACCACAATGATGGAATAGGGACAAATGCTTCAGGGAGAAGAGCAGAAAAGGCATCAATTAAAGGAAGCCTAATAGCCTGCAGCTAAATAGCTTCCACAAATAGAAGGTAAAGGACAAAGTGTTCAGCTGCACCACAACATACACGGCTATATGCAAATAAAATACTTCTATCCAAGAAGGACATTTTGTCTCTCACAACTAAACCGCTCCCAGAGCCCATTTAAGTACCGTGCTTTGACTACAGTAATTATCTCATGTCACTTAATATGATATAATATCTACTTATGCTTAATGGATCTGTTTTAATTTCTAAGGAAACTGCCTGTTTGCACAAATGAAACTTGTATGATGATTAAAATATAATTTTCACTCAAGCAGTAACACTTTTTAACAAACAAAACCATAAATAGAGATGTTACATCTATTTGAAGACAGACTTATAAATGTGAATATCCTCTGCTACTCAATGCCCTGACTATAAATTGCTGTATATTATGGGAATTAACCATTTCTCATCATTGATAGAATAGCAAATCAAAGCTAATTTAAAGTGGTCTAATCAATGTTATCACTAAGCAAGTCAGCTGAGCTTCAGATCAGGGAAAATACATCTTATTTAACTAATAATGCAACATAATTTACATAATTAACTGATACCGAAGCCCCATTTTCTGAAAGCATCCAAACAAATGTATATTAGGACTTTTAAATTCCTTTTTAAATGGTTAATCTTTGCAGCAAATTTAACAATGAGAAAAACTAACCCCAAACTTTTCAAGGAAACCCAGTTCATGAGACATCAGAGAGGCCAGTTTCACTTGTTGCACCAAATTAACTTCACATTTTTTAAAGAATCATCTGTTTATTTTCTCTTATTTCCAACCTATAAGACATGCAATTGTTTATAAAGTAAATATGACAATCTATTATTATTTAATTTTGCCATAATGCTAGATTCCAGTGCTGCAAGGGCTTTAAATATGTCCCATTTCATTCAACTCTACAGTATATCTCAGACCTAAAATACAGCCTGAGGGGAAAAGAGGTTTGGTTTTTTTGTAATGCCTTTTTTATATTCATCCAACCTTAAATGGCATTTTTAAAGGCCACCGAGGAAATCAGTTTAGCTTAGTTTCCTCAAGAGCTCTTACTGTAAAAACGTTGTTGTTGCAAATTCTCTGAAACTTTTCTCAAAAGTCAAATAAACTCGAATGCTTAATGTCTCAAGAAATTTGTGAAGATGCAGCTAATATGCAAAAAAAAAAAAACAAAAAGAGCACACAATCAAACCCTGCAGTGAAGTCTGATCAAGTAACGTGCATGCAGCCAGACAACTTGTCCACAAACACCAGAATTATCTGCTTGCAATTCATTTGCTACCATTGCAATATTTTTAATAGACTAATGCATACTTTTCACTCACCCTCCATATTTTTTTGAATCTCTTCATTCTGGACAATTTGGTTTTGTTCATCTCTGAGGTCTGCAGATCAAATACATATCCTATATGGCTGTAGACATATTTTACAACCAGTCTGGAGCCTAAAACAGTAGAGTGATAGATATTCTTGAAAACAGAGGCACTCCCTGGCTTTTAATGCTGCTTCCAACAACCACACAGTTCACAGCTCAGCACAAAGTATCCAATAGCTGAACATGGGCACAAAAAGAAAGCCAAAATCCCTTGTTTGAGATGATACAGGGAGAAGTCTTGATCCATCCAGTGCTTGATTTAGGTCAGTGAAAAAAAAAAAAGTGCTATTATGTCAGCCATCCAACTTTAAGACGACTTGTGAGCTGACAGTCATGGCACTTTAAAGCACCGTCATGATGAGTCTTTATAAAGGGATTGTTTTAATCCTATATGAAAAAAAAAAAAGGAAAAAAAGAAAAAAAATCACCCAAGCTACTTAAGGAGTATGGAAATCACATGGTATAACAAAAATATCTCCAATGTGCTGCAAGGGAATGAAGCTGAGAAATACCTCATGTAGTGCTTTCTACTTCATTTTTGTGGTTTTCTAATGGTGGGAGATTTTTATGATTGTGGGGATCTACAGACCTATCATTCCTCCCACGTTATTTTTAACCCTTTGTCCCTCTTTAAATAAAAAATAAATATCATATAAAATAGAAAACACAGAGATGTTATTTTTTTGTCTCCTGAAAATCAATCAATTACTCAGGAAATTGTACCAATGTTTATTCTAAAGGAAAGATATCATTGAGAGAATCTATCCAGAAGGGAGTTCCCATAGAAAGTCCTAACCATAAAAATTTTGTTCACAGTTCATGCTATCCGGCTCATAGGGCAGTATAAGAGCGAAGGACCATTTGCTTTTATTGTTCATGCATCTGGTCTTCTTATGTTCCCTTTTATAATTTCAGGAAATGGAAAAGAAAGCAGACAG
>NW_008237221.1:511812-529133 GCF_000691975.1 Corvus brachyrhynchos | reverse complement strand
AAGAGTGTGAAATATCCCTCTCTGGAAAAACATAAAACCCCCTACCATATCTCAAATCCATTTCTGAAATGAGAAAATAAGTTTGTTTGACAAACACTGATTTATTACAGGCAGTTACAGCTGTTAAAGCTGATCTCCTGCAGTGTGGTGGAGCATAACAGGCCATCTCTAGAGATGTGACTATGCAGAGGACACCCTTTTGAAGTGTCAGCTCTGATTGAAAGCCTGGTGGTGTAACCCAGGTGCTGGAAGGAACTCATCCAGTAGAAATATATAAAAGAGATTTGCTTTGAATAGCTGGTGTGTTGCCTGGCTCTCTCAATAAGAAAGGGGGTAGCACATTCTTATGTGACTTCTTTCTTTGCCACATTGTGCTGTCACACATCTTCATCTTTGTGTTACAGCATCACAGAAAACTCCTCTTCCTGTCTTACAACACAGTGCAGTGTGTACTTGATCAGACTGCACTGAATATAAGACCACATTTGATATTCTGGTCAATATTCACACAGTCCTTATGAAACCTTTCCTTTCTTCCCTTCATGGAAGGGCAGAAGTGTTTTGGGTCTGAACCTGTAAAGTTCTAATTGTGCAAGGTGTCATTACTCACATGGTACAGCAAACCCATAGGGGGATGTGCATTGACCAGCAATTTGGGACCTGACCCACACTTCCTAATGGCTGTGATATGTTTCATGAAATGCAAAGCTCCATTTCAAATGTGAATACCAAATTTACTTGACTCCAAGAGCTGTTATGTGCTAATTCCAGAAATGACAGACTGGTCCTGTGGATGTATTTGATTATTTTATTCTCACATTTGGTATCAGAGTCCTAATGTTTTCCCATGAGGAGCATTCCCATTTATTTTAATGGCAGTGGAATCTGACCTTTGTTCAATAAAGAACAAAAGTGACTCATCTCATGTTTATCTGAAAGGACTAGCTATACCTCATTAACTTTTTTTCATACCCCCTTAGTAATCAGCCTCTCAATTAGCTAACAGTATTCCAAACTTTTTCAGACTTAATTTTCTGTCATTCTGGCAATACACCCTTCGTCTGACTGCCATCAAAGTGACAGATAAGAATATTTCAATTTTCTTAGTGTTTATTGTTAGTCAGATTAGTTAATGATTAGTTAGATGTAAGGAAATGTGTAGAAACCCTTCTTGATGTTATGCAATTAGTATTGAGGTCCCAAGCACTTCAGTCAAGCTCAGTGCAGACAAGAGCTGTTGTGGGAACACGTGCTCTGACTGCAGGCACAGCTGCATGGAGCTGTTCCTCTGAGCAAAACCAGAGTGACAGCTTTATGCTGACATGTGCCTGCCCACTAAGAGCTGAGTCACGATTTGAGTGCTATTCTCCTCTTTTCCATCTTTGTTCATGCACCACTAGACACCTACAGCTGAAGGTGCACTTTTCTGGACTTCAGTGATACCCAAAATGAAGTGGAATCCCTCCCTGAAATGGTTCCTCTAAGCAGTAGAAGAATGTGCTTTATATTCCTTTGTCCTCCAAAGATGGGAATGAGTTTTGGGCTTTCCATGCTGTAAGAAGTGAAATTGTTCAGCAGATTTCTTTTGCTTGCTGCGGGCAGGGCTTATAAACAACACAGCACGTCCAGGTCAAGGTCAAGCCAAATGTGACTCTACTGTGTAGATTTCTCCTTTGTGGTTTGAATGTTATGGTTAGGAGGGAGGGAAAATATTTCTTCTGAAATATTCTGCCACTGTGGAATCATTCAAAATGCTTCCACCAAGTTAAGGGCTTTTGACACTGTAATGTGCTGAAAAGTGGCTTTCAGCACATTTTTAACATGGTTTCATGATAAAATCCTAATTCAGAAATAAACTGAGGTATTTCATTCACTATTCTCATTACTCTGACAGATGCACTTTAGGAGAGCAGCTTCTCTCTAGACTCAGGAAGTCTGAAGCCCACAAATGTCAAAGCACTGGCATTTCCAAGGTCTTCCTGACACGGTGAGGGGGTTTGAGGAGGTCGGAGTAGAGCCCAGCTATTAATGACCAAATCACTCTCTCATGTCCTTCAACTCCTTTCCATAAACTCTGACCTCTATATAAACCTCCCTATGGCAAATATAAGATGTAAGTCTAATGCCTGTTCTCTCTTCATTGAACCATAAAATTTCTCCTCCATGACCTTCACTTTGTAAGAAACAGATGAAGGAAAGGAGACAAACAGAGGTACAAAAAAAGTCACATTGATGTTTTGGGAAAAAAAAGCAACCATAACTGTCAAATTTTCCACAAGTCCTTACAGATGATCCTTCAGTATTAACTTCCTCCGTTTGGATGCCTGTCATGGGTTAGCAAGCATAGCCTCAGAAGTGAGTCTTTTGCAAAGAGGTGCTTACAGCTTCCTTACAGAATCTATCAACTGGCTAGTTTGAATATTGACAAATTTTTAAGCCACTTAGAATTTTGACTGCCTCTGTGGTCCACATTTAAGAATGGACAAACCCTGGGAAGGTCTCTCTCTTGCTTCCAGCCGGGGGACAGGTAACTGGGCTGGGTCTGTACAGGGCCCTGCCGGGCCCTGCTGGGTCCACGCCAAGAGCTGCTTGGGCTGGGTGTGGGTCGGGACACAGCCATCCTGGAGCCGATGGGCCCTGTTCCACCTGCAGCCCCCCCAGCCCTTCTCTGTGCAGATGGCGTGGCCCAGCTCCCCCTCTCCAGTGAGGCCAAAGATTCAGCTGAAGCTGCCCCTCTGCCCAGCAAAGATCATGTGACCAACAGCGATAAGCAAAATTCCAGCTGCAAGGCCTGGGTGAGATCAACCCTTTTTTAGTGCTGTAAGTTTCCAGCTGAAATTCTGTTGTGAAGCTATGATATATCAGAGTACCCATTGTAATTTCATGAAGGCATGGGGGGTGGAGCGTTCAACTTGTGAGCAAAAGCACCTGCGCTGAGATAGGCAGATGCTGAAGCAGCTGTAATTTGATGAGATGTTTGAACAGGGAGCGATGGAAGCGATGAGGACTCTTGCTCAATCGGAAGGAGAAGACCTCAGTTCCTAGAGATACTCCCAGAGATAGTCCTAGAGATGAAGATGAGGGGGACCCTTTTCTCCCAGGGAAAGGGGAGGGCCTCTATTAGAGATGAAGATGCTCCCAGAGATGGGTGAAGAGAACCTTTGTTTTTGAACAGCTCAACCTTAAAATTGTACCCCAGTAATTCAAGAGTGGACCCTCGAAAGCAGTTGTGGGAAAAGCTGCAAGTCGTGGGAAGGGACTCCCACATGCGAGCAGAGAACCAACCTGGCTGGCTGTCTTGCTGTGATAATGTCTCCACAGTATGAGCAAGAGAGACTCCTCTCCCTAAGTGAACTGAACAACGTTATTTGGAAGTGGTAAACAGACTGAACATCTCAAGTGTTGTCTTTTTACAGTGGGAGAAGGGGGAAAGGTGGAGGGAGGAGAAGAGTTCTGAAGGTGTGGTATGATTTTTTTTTTTTTTTCCTTCTTTTAGGTCTATTAATAAACTTCTTTATATTCTTTCACGTTTTGTGCCTGCTTTGCTTTCTCCTAATTCTTATCTCACAGAAGGTAAATAGTAATGAGTATTTTGGACCAAACCACTACACTGCCCTGGTGGGTTACACATTTGTGCCCCTGAGCAGTGACTGCTGCTGTGGGTTTTGCTGCTTTGCTTCCAGTAAGGTGAGATGCTCAGATTTTACCCAGTAATTTAGTTAAACATAATGGAGTGAAATCATCCAAGAATATTTACTGCAAGCTCAAAATCCCACCTCAGCTGCATTTACTGAGAGCAATAACACTATGTGTGTTCCTGTAAGTATAATTTGGTTCCTATAGCAGCTCTCAAATTAACAGAAGAGGAAGAAGATTTGATTGCAGTAATCGATCACAGGATTATAAACCACTGGTGTGGAAGGCAGCAAAAATGAAATCCACACTTCTAAGGACTTACTGGGAAAGTCTTTGCTTTCCAGTAAGGGCTGAGAAATGTTAGTAGGGAATCACAGAGTACTGCTGACACCTCATTTGGATAGTGGGTACAATTGTGGTCACTCATATTCATGAGAAATGAAAACAAAACTGGAACAGATGCAAATAATGGCTGGCAGATGACTGAGGAAGTGGACAACTGTCTTGTGACAGAAACTATAGGAGCCTAATTAAAGCAAGGCTGCCACCTATAAATGTACTGGGAAGGGAAGCAGAAATGGGGAAGAGCTGTTTAACCCCAAATTTAACACTATCACAGGACAGATATGTATAAACCAGAAAGAACAAATGCAAGCTAAAAATCAGAAAATGATTTGTGACCATCTAACTCTAGGGTATCTTCCTAACAAAAGTAGAAAGGAATAAATGTTACACAAATCTAAGATCACTGTTGAGTGGTTTATGAGGGGGACAGGATGTCAGGGTGCCTGCATTAAGAAATCCTGAAAAGCTGCTACCAATTTCCTACTCCTTGCAGAGCTCTCTTGACAGAATTAGGCAAACATCTTTGCAAGTTGGACCTGATGCTCAGCTGCACTGTGAGCAGCTGTGACCCTTTTCTGCTCCCAGTGAGAGCACACCGCCCCATGAAGTGGTCTTAGGACTGCTCTAACTTTCTCCATTTACCTGTGTAAGCCCATAAGTCCATTTGGCACCAGGGCATTACCTGCTCACCAGGACATGATCTGATCATACCCCTGCACTGGGGATCAGTCACAACAGCCAGATGCAGGATGTTCTGACAGGTAAAGAAAATATAAAAATCCACTGCTCACCAGGACATGATCTGATCATACCCCTGTACTGGGGATCAGTCACAACAGCCAGATGCAGAATGTTCTGACAGGTAAAGAAAATATAAAAATCCGAACAAACAAGCAAAAAGTAACAGAAAATCTACAAAAGAGGAAAAGATGGAAATCTGTAGTCCTGTTTGCTCATAATGTCCTCAGAAGTGAAAGCAGCAGAATCACACTCTTCCCATCCCACCAGCTCAATAATTGATTCTGGAAATGGATATGGAACCCCAGAGCCACAGCCCAAACCAAAGAAGGAAAGTGAGATACCAAACCCATGGAATAAAAACAGACCAAAACAACCCTCTGTATTATTGTAAGAGGAAGTAAAAGAAGCAGGACTGAAACGCCCAGCTCTCCACCTCATTTCATGAAGATCTTATAATGGCTGAGGCTTGGACATGTGTCAGTATAGATGAACTGTGATGAAAACAGGTGCAAACACACGAGGCCACAGCAACAGGAAGATGCTGTGCCCGGCTCTGCCCACAGACAGTTGTGACTCACGGATAGAAGCCTGGAGAAAAAAAAATCCACACCTCCAGCTTTCCCCTATCTCTCCAGCCTGAGCTGCCTGTTGTAGACTCCAAAGACAACAACAGCTTTTGGCCAAAATACAGAAACCTGACATGTTCCATTCTTCCCTTGCCTGCAGGACTGGTTGTACTCATTCTGCCACTCCTGCTGACTGCCACTATCAGGAGAGCAACAACATGCCCATTGGTATCCCACACTGCCCTGTCAGATGGTGCTCATGTGAGCCACACAGATGTCTGAACATGAATTCCTGCTTGCTTTATTTCAATAACAGACAAATCCAGGAGATACTTTTAATGAAGTTCCTCCCTTAAATATGTAGCACACTGCAGTGTGCAGACACCTTGGTTGTGGCAATAAAACATTGTGAGGTGGATCAGAAAATTCATCTTTTTTTACCAGGTTATTTTCAGGGCAGGTCATTTCACTTATCAGCGCATTGATCTGGCTCACAGCAGGGCTGTACAAGCCATTGTGTGGGCAGGCCGAGGACAAGCAACTCCTTTCTCTGGCATTGCTTTCCAGCCCCCCATGCTGGGAGCTTCAGTGAACTCCTGAGCTTGCCCCCTGCTCCTTGGAAGCACCAGCCCTCACAGGGAAAGGAGTCAGCTGTTTGCAAGCAAAAAGCACTGGGAAGAAGCCACAGTGCAGCAGTGTAAGAGTACTGAAGATCACTAGCAGGAGAAAATAATTTCTATTTAATGGTGTCTACTATTTGCATATATATTAACTCAAACGAATACTTCAGCTACGTCCACGCACTGTGCTAGAGGAATATGAAGGTGGAAAAAGTGTCTTTTCTCATATGTAAGTGCACATAGACAGGCATGGACCCTTTGCAAAATGCAGCACCTATTTCTGCTCAGTTATTCCGAGTCACACTCAGTGGCTGATTTCCAGTCTGCAGGAGATGGAAGAGCGAAGGCTTGAAAGCAGCATGGGCTCTGGGTGGAACAAGATAATCCAAGACAACCTGCCATCTCCACTGTCTGTCTCAGAAGGCCCCATTTATTATAGATTTTATATTTTTTCAAGCAGTGTCTTCATCAAACTCAGCTACACAGATTTTAGGGTCCCAGTATGAGGTGTTTAACAAGTTCTCCTTCCCTCCACTACGTGTGTTCTGTGTCTCAGCTTATATAAAAGCTGTAGAGAAGAAAAAGCAAACCGACCCATCTCCACCAGCATGTTTTGACCATAGCATACAAGATACCAAACGTCTTCACCAAAATTCAGTGCCAAGAGCCAAAATCTTCCTACTCAAATTGAAGGTAAAACCAGAAAGAAATTAAAGAGTTTTTTCCATTTCAATGTCTAAATCTACTACCTGAAAACTTCCATTCTCACCTACATGGCAGATTTACAGCAACACCTAATCCTGATTTGCACTCCTGATTTGTTCACTGTGAAGTCTTGACTCCTTAACCAGCAGCACCAATGATCCATGACATGCTGTGCGTTCAGGAGCCTAAAGTCTTGAACTTCTGGACTGCAGCAAGAGAGACTTAGGTTTTTGGGGTCTCCTGTCCTCTTTAAGGGACATTTGGATGAACCCATCTTCTTGCCTGGGACCAAGAGGGCTAAGAAAGTGAGTAGGAAAGAGAAGTGGGCAGAGAGAAACACAAAAACCAGTCAAAGCAACCTTCCTGAAAGGCTAAATTTGTTAGAAATTGTCAAATATGAATAGACAAGAGATCTGGGATCCATGGGAAGATGCACTGGTCAGAGTTACCAGATCTCTCTTGGCATCTCAGCTTTCCAGGCACCCTGCAGCTGGGGCAGCCCAGCTAAGCAGTATCTTCCAGGACAAGCAGCTCCAGGGCTGTCCTCCACTGAATTTTGGTAGTTTGACAGCTCACTGCAAACCTGCTCTACGTATAATAAATTACAGTGAATTATATTACACCTTGTTGTAAGAAAGCCTTGATTCTCTGGAATTAAATTAAAATAAACCAATTTACAAAGTAGGAGAAAAGAGTTTAAAAGTTCCTGTCAGATATTTGTCCAACCCTGGTTTAGAAACTTCCACTGATGGAGATCTGACAACCTTTGTAGGCAATCCAGCCCAGCTGCTACAGCTGGAAAGTTAAATTTCCAAGCTCATTATTCTATGCCATGCCTACATCAAGACCTAAGGATAGTTTTCCCCTTTGCAAGTACTCTTTAGATAAATAAAAACTGTCACTCTGTGTCCTTGTGAGGGCAGGCATTAAACAATACCTGGTTTTACGCTTTAAAAATTTATTTTCCATCCATGGTGTAGATTTATTCTCAGGCTTAATAGATGTTATTTTACAGAGCCAGTTTCTATTTCTCTCCCTTATTAGGTACAGATAAAATAGTCTACACTGTATTTAATGGTGTGTTGCACTCTGGGTGAGTGGTTTTTTTCTTTCTAAATTATGTTGCTCTCTGACATTGATTGGTGATACAACACTGTGCCTTGAAAATTTCTGCTTTTCTTTATCTATCCTGTGTATTCCTGGGTTGTTAGGAACAGTAATGTTTTCCCAGCCCTGGTATTATTTTCACTAGAATTGTTCAGTCACCTGAAGTCAACTTGTCCCCAGTCACCACAGGCAAAAAATGAAATGAAAGGTCAACAAATTAGACTCAAAGAAAACACACAGAAATATTTTGTACCCCTAAGAATATAACCTGTATTTTAGATAAACAAATATTGAATTTCAAACAACATGAAATATAAAGCAATTAGGACAGAGACAGAAGTAGTGACTTTGGAAGATGCCAGGCATGGGGAGGACAAGTCACTCTCTACATCCAGTGGTTGTGCCACCATTCCCTCAGGGTTTTTCCTCCTTTAAAGGACAAATTCTACAAGGGAAGTAAAACCTAATCATTGTCCCTGTTCAGACAGATTTTTCATCTGAAGCTCCCACCAAGGTGACCAATTAATGTTAATCCAGGGGGCATTTTGTGTGATCAACCATTAGCGATGCAATCAACCCATTCATGGCCATCTACTGCCAACACATTTGGGTCATTATGAAGATGGATCATTTTGAGCAGCTACTTAGAGGGAAAAAGCTCCTTATCCCACTCCCATAATCATCCAGACTGTGTTAGATGTAATTACTGCTGGGCGATAAGGGAGGCTAAGGAAAGGGACAGACTGAAATATGTCCTCAAGAGCCTTAACTGTTTTGGATCTTAATTCCTTAAAGCCCCTTATCATTCTGAAAATATTAGCTTTGCCACCAAAGGTGGGACTCATTTGGTGAAATGCAGACATGTGAGGTCTGAGCAAAGCCATCCTGGACACCTTTGGAAGTCAATGGAGCTCAAGTCTGTGAAGTTACTGGTTCCTAAAGCAGGCATCTAAACCCACATAGAAGAGGCAGGACCTGGAAGTGCCATTATTGCTCTTTTGGTTATAAAGGGATTTTAAGGAGACTGGATCAGATGGAAATGTCTATTCTGCATTAAAACAAATCCTGCCCCATGAGCCTCCTGAGCAACTTTTCACCTCCGACAAAATCCTTCACGTTGCAACCCTTGCACATTTTTTGCACTTAAAAGAGCAGGATTTGTGTGTGCATCTGGATGCAAGTGAGCACTCCCGGAAGGAGGAATGATAAATGTTCCCAGGGCTGGACACAGTGGATGCCAGTGTCCCACAGGGAAGTGCATTTCTTTGCTCTATTGACTAGGAAAGCAGAAACGCTGGCAGGCTCCTTCTGCCACTAGATTTCCAAGCAGCTGCCCAATGACCATGTTAGTGGCTGGTTAGGGCACTTATAACATTCTTTAAATGTTTAATATTTTATTCCTCCCTTGAAGCATCTGGTGTAAGTCACTTCTGGAAACAGAACACTGGACCAGATGGAGCATTAGTCTGTGACATTCTGATCTGGTAATTCCTATGTTAATTTTTATGACAGTTTAGATGGGCACTGGCCACAGGGTCCAATCTGAGTCAATTTATTATAGGAAAATTCTTTTTTTTCCCTTTTCATTTTCTATTGAAAAGTTTGGGGGTTTTTTAATGTTGATTTTCACAGTGCAGCACCTGGGGAGAAAAAAGAGGCATTGCAGATTTCAGGAGTTAAAAGGTGGGCTCCTACTGCTGCCTCAGATACAGAATGAAAAGGGGAACATTTTTCACAGTAGTTATCTGCAGATTTGGCAGATGTCTTTTGAACTATTTAGGAGCTTAAGTACTGTGTGATATGCACCAGTAAATGCAATGTTTAGTGGTATTACAGTCAGCATCATAAAGAGGCCTGAAGGTTCCCTTATGAACCCCAGTTGTGTTGGCTTAGAGGGATACAGAAAAAAAGTCTATATTACAACATGCTACATTTTTAGAAATGATCAATAATCCTGAGCATATCAGAATCCAAAAGGCCCAGGACAAGTGATTGTAAAGGGAACTGATTTTCACCACACTTCTGAATATCAGAGTTCTTTCCATGGTACACTCAAGAATGAAGGCATCCCAAACTATCAGGCACCATTGAAATGCCATTCTGACATAGAGATGTCTGTTCTAAACTGCAGAAACATAGTCAGGTTATGCTGTGCCCCCACTTAAAGACAGTTTGATTGATCAAGGTCAGCTATGAATAATACTGACAACTTTATAGCCACATAATTTTCTCTAATTAAACCTCCAGCTTCTATCTAGGTACTTCTCCCTTATGTTGTTTTTGCTTATACATCCTTGTGATGCCAAGCTGTGAAAAATTATGTGGGTCATATAATCTTGTCACTGTTCTTTTCTTACATTAACATATTAATTCCAAAAACATAGAGCAAAAATATGAACAAAAAGATTCATGACTACACTTTGGTGTGGTTAGATGTGAGTCCTTTGGAGATTAGCAGCGCAACAAATTATTAGTTCCTCTAAATATCTGGTTCTGGCTAAAGAAACTAATCATATAAAACTGAAGCATTAGCCTTTGGCAAACTGCCTCTGTTCCTGTTAGAACAGGCTGGTACAAGATGAGAAATTGAATGAGGTGGTTTGGTTTTCTGTTTTGGGTTTTTTTTTAATAGCACAGGAATGTAGATAATTTTTGCCCATTAATTTTTATGTACTGAATAAGGCCTGAAAACCAGTAAAAATAGATCTGTTGTTTTCCAGTTGGGTTCATGAAGGATTCCTTGCCTCTGTATGGCTGTTCAAAATATACACTGTGACTGCACTTAAAGGTTGATGGGAAAAATTCATATGCCATTTTTTGTCAGGGTTGTTTCCCTTAAGTTACAGTGATGAAATGGCAAAGGGGTGACTTTTCCAATGAGTTTCATGGGGCTGCACCAGCAATCACACACTCATCACTGCTTACATGGAGTTTTCTGCATGAACTTACTCTGGGGTGGGTTTGTACCAATAAGGTATCTCATGGAGTAGAGAGGATGCAAAGCTGCACCATCAGCCAGAGGTACAGCACAGCACCCTGGGGAAGCCCGAGGCAAATGTTACCCTTGTTCATAACACCAGAACCCAGAAAAGCCAACATTTAGGGACAAGAGGGTCCTGCCATTTCTGTCCATTCTATGAAAGAGGAACTCATTGCTCAGAGAGCTCCGACAGAGCACAATTTCTTGCTGAAATGCCTTTTTCAGCTCACCCCTCACATCTGTGTGGCCTCTCTTCCATAATAAGCCTTTGCCAGAATTGTTTTTCTGCTTCACAATAGAAACCAGCTGGACTAAACCCAGTCCTGTGAGAGTGCATCTGCACAGGCAGTCCTGAGAAGGGGAATGGCCAGTGAGAGACCGTTTAGCTCAAAAATGTCACTTGGAGAATTTTTTTCTGTTATCTGAGTAGCCAAGTGTCTGATTTACACTGAATTGAATATTTTGATGGCATTTTTTCACTTAAAGAATTAAAGAGGCTTGAGATAAAGGCCTGAATGAATACAGTCTCATACAGTATGTTCACAGACTCCACAGCAAGCCCCCACATCAGCAATGGAAGCACCTGCGGATGAAGAAGGGTCAGAGGATGCAAAGACACGCAGAGCCTGTATTTCAGACAATTACAGGATCACAGAATCATTAAGGCTGGAAAAAAATCTGCAGTATCATCAAGCCCAACCTTTGACCAAATACCACCAGGACCACCAAACCAGAGCACAAAGTGCCATGTCCATTTGTGTTCTGAACACTTCCAGGGATGGTGACTCCACTACTTCCCTGGGGAGCCTGTCACAGTGGGCTCTTTCCATATCAGGGGGCATAGAAAATTCAGTTCTAGGACTTTCTCCAAAATATGGCAAGAAGTTTCTGGTTGCCTCATCATGCCACCCCATATCTCCCCCAAACCATCCTGGCAGCAGCAACGAATTGCCAGTGCATAGGGAAGTAGAACCAGGGCAGCAGCACAAGGCTGCAGTGCCTGATGGAAGGAGACAACCTGCCAGGAGTGCTGCTCCTGGGGACATCAAAGTCCAGGCTGAGATGGGCAGGGTTCCTTCTGGAGCGGCAGGATCATACAGCTGCCTCTACCTGAGCCATCCCACAGAGCTGGGAGTGTGAGGAGGCTGAGAGAGAAGGAATTTATAAGTAGGGATAGGAAGGCAAGCCTGGAGCTGAAAGATACGGGATAAGAAAGATCCTCTTAGAGCACATCTGAAAAGATTGAAGGCCAGGGAAGAAAGAAACAGAGAATCTCAAGGAAACAGTGATAAAGCAGCCTGGTGAGAAGGATGTGAATAAGAGAAGGTTACAGGAGCAGGAGGTTGCTGAAAGGCAAAGAGAGGTGCCAAGAGGAAAGATACCTGGTCCTGACAAAGTGAGGACAGACAAGAAATGTTGCTATCTGGGGCAGAGTAGCTCCCAGAATAGAATATTATCTTCTCCCTATTTGGAGTAGGAAATGACAATTCCTATCTATAGGCATGTTTTAACAACTTCCAGATTCTTTTCCTTTATTTCCCCCTGTTGCCTGCATCAAAACCTTCAACTGTCTGAAGTCACATTAAGCAAGTTCTAATATTCACATGGAAGAGTCATCATTTTTGTGGGGGGTAAGGCACATTTGTGACATTACTTTCACCTGGCACACTGGTGTGAGAGAGATTTGTGTGAGATGAGACATAACCTCTGAGCTGAAGTGCTTGTGAAGGTCATCAAAGTTCAAGGAACAATATATTAGTTAGCAAGGCCTGGTTTGGAAGAGTTCTGGCTCTTTTGTCAAGACAGATGGTTTTTCTGAACTGATTTCTGAAAGGAATAAGCCTTTGAGAAAATCATTAATTCCATCCTGAATACAATGAACAATAATAAGAAAAAAGAAAAGGCAGCATCCTGCTGAGTTCTCTGAAAAGATATACATTTCATTTTTCTTAAAAATTAATATCAGAAGCATTTCTGGGAAATTTTTACCACTTCTGTTGATTTTTATGGGTGTCTAAATTTGGATGCAATCTATTCAATAAACAAGTAGGACGATTAAAAAGTGCTTCCATGTTGCATTTCCCAGCCTGTTTGTTTCTTTGAAGATGCCTCTCCTCTGTTACTACTTGAATTAAGTGAACGAGTTCAAGACTTTGGGAGCTTCTTGCATGTCTATGAGAAAGAAAGTTGAAGTGGTATCATCAATCCAGGCATCTTTTGGTGAGGAAGAGGATCGTAAGAGAAATCAGTTCTGTCACTGGAAACTCTATCCCACACTGCTCTCTCGCAGTAAACAGTGAGTTTTGGAATGGCTCAAAAAAACGTGGGACATCTGTGCTGTGTTTAAGGCCCTAATTTATAATGCATTCAAACTCTTGGACAAGCAAATATGTACTTTTTAGGTCTGGCTGCATCCACCAGACCTCAATGATGACCCTGAGGCAGCCATCACACCTGAAGGGTATTTCCCATTCTTTGAGAAGGAGATAAAACTCGTCATTAAAATGGGCTGACGAAGAAAATAACCTATTTTGAAAATATGGTCAGTCAAGAGGAAAATCAGGCCAAAATTATTCACATTTCTTCAAAAGAACTGTGCTACTATAACACTTTCAGTAAATTAAAATAAGGGAAAATATGACAGAGCAGCAAAACTTGATGAGCTGATATTAATGGCTCTACCTCTTGTAATGATCAGAGGGAACTGTCTAGACCAGGAGACCTATTGAGTCTCTGAGAATAAGCAATACCTTCTTGTGAGAGTGAGAGGTTCAATTAAATAATCTGAGCGACTTTTTGGAAGTTTGGCCAAGGCAGCTTTTCTATGGGAGACTGCCTCTGAAATGAGCTCCAGGCCCCAGAGGAACTCACTTGGCTAAAAGGTAGCAAATTCCATCAAAATCATTAATGATGTTACTTTCTGAATTCTGGAGTGCAGAGGATAGCCCTGGGCTCAGGGGGGCCAGCAGTGAGATTAGTTGAAATAAAGTACTGAGTCTGTCAGAACTCAGTCTGGCTTCTAAAAATAGCAGTCAATGTTTTATTCATTTGGGTAAATTATTTAATTTCAAGTCCCCTCATGGTGTTCAGCTTCCAGCAAGGCAGGGATTGGCCTTCAGCCATATGAATGACCCTTGTCTTGACTCAAGCATGGGAGCCTCAGGAAGAAACCAGTGGGAAGCAGCTCTGAAGGGAAACTGAGGCACAAGGGACTGCAGGCAGAGTGACAACAGAGAGTGCAGAATAACCACTGGGTGTCCTTCCAACACTGACTCTTTAAGAACATTTATTTATTCTAAAAATAGGTAATATTTTTGAAAATTACTGATTTACCCTTTCCTTTTTTCCCCCCTGATGTTCAGTTATTAGTTTCCTGTATAATTGATGCATGAGTTAGGTACATTTAAAAAGTGATTATTTTTTTAATCTACTTTTGAAGGTACAAACACACATCCCCTGTCAACCTCTGTACACATACCCAGGAGTCCCTTACTGTCAGTTACTTACAAATTTCACCAGATGACTCAATAAAACCAAATGCTATAAATCAGTTGGCACAACGGCAGATCATTG
The DNA here is from genome assembly GCF_000691975.1 of Corvus brachyrhynchos. Taxonomy (NCBI): domain Eukaryota; kingdom Metazoa; phylum Chordata; class Aves; order Passeriformes; family Corvidae; genus Corvus; species Corvus brachyrhynchos. The sequence continues at coordinate 514,860 of NW_008237221.1, read as the reverse complement.
CAGATCCTGAAAAATTCTTACAAGTTTGATTGGAAGGAAGAATGTGAGAGCTCATTACACATCCCAGGCTATAATCTGTTGGTTACACTTCTTTAATATTAGCTATAGTTCCTTGTGTTAATATTTTTCCCTTGTAGTGCAGGTTTTTTTGAAGTCTTTCCAATATTATTCACTAGGCCTGGACAGACAAAAGATGCTTTGGGAACTTTTTTTTTACTCTATTTTTTTTTCTTCTTTTTTTTTTAATTTCACTTTTTGCTTTTAAACGACTACATTTTGCCCCAGGAATTCCACTGTCATCAGGATGCTAATAAATTAGGGGCATTAGGGAATCTCTTTGAGTTTGCGGTTTCAAAGGGCACCAGCTCTACTGTGCTTATTTTTTGCCTTTGTTTCACTAATAGCTGCACAAGTGTTCTACAGACTTGATGAAAAAATGCACATTCTTCTATTTTCTTCAATATTACAGAAGCAATCATATGAGTTGTTAAAAACTAATCCCTCAATATGGGTTTAAGTTTTCTAAAAGAATGAATACTCTGAAGAAGAATGGGTTAATAAAACCATTTTAAATGAAGAGAAGCATGAAAAAAATAATCAACCAGCAGAAATGGGATGGAAGGAACCCTGGACCTCAACTCACCAGATGGAAAAATATTTCCATGGTAAGAATAGCCAGTATTTCAGGCTGAAGAATAACCTTCCAGCACATTTCACACTAAAAAACACTTCAAGATATTTACAACAGAACTGGACAAGACATTGCACAGCAGGGGATACACAAACTGGATAATCTAACAGATAGTTTCCAATTCCAATGCCTGATGGCTTTGGAAAAGGAAAAAAACAATTGTTACAGCAAATACAATAAATCTCCTACAATATCAAGCAATAATGCAGCAATTACTAAAGGTCATGACTGTAATTAAACAGCATTATTTACATTATTGCCAGTGCCTCATTTTCTATTAAGTTAGATGCTAACCCAATTAAGCTAACAGCCACACTTACCTCTAAATATTTTTTTTTAAATCTTTGAGAAACTATTGCTGGAGATTTGAGTCTCTTTTGCTCATGAAATGGTTAGAATTGGCACCTTTGCATACAAATATAACAATATATAATAGTTAACATTTTCTTCAGTCTCAAGGTTAAAATTAATTTTTAACTCTTGCCTTGTTGTATTTCTAGCTGTATTCATTCATTTTTTCAGGCTCACTCATCTGAATCCTACTTGCATGCCAAGTTCTCTAAGTCACATTTTGTTAATACATCTCATTTACTACTGAAAGTACAGACCAATACCATGATGCTATTTTCTTCTGTTTGAATTCCTTCATTTTAAGAATTGGGATGGGGACAGTTTTCCACTTGATGATGTGTGAACACTCACTAGTAGACTGTACTGTATAATTTTGTCAAATACTGCTTCTGACAATCACATTTGTGCTACTATTCTTCAGCATCTTGATTTCCAACTCCATGCTGGTTTTTTTATCCATTGTTTACGTCAGGTTTACTTGCAGATGTACCTGGAGTTTTTCCTTACTGCTCCAAAGGTAATTTCTGGATATGAAATTCACATCCTCAGCTTCCCATTAAAGGCTGATGAAGAGAAAAGTCGTTAAAAGTTCCCTGTGTAGAAAATCCTGAGCTACTGTGGAAGATAAGAAGGAGTGGAATGGCTGGAGGCCATGAGTCCTACAATGAGAAATACACAGACCACCCATGGCTCTGCTCTGGCACAGCTTTAAGGAGGATGTCACAGGGCTGTTCCTGCCCTACATCTGGACCTGGGAGCTTACTCAATCCTCCTCGTGAATTTAGCCCAGAGATATTTACAATTGGAACTGATCCAAAGTGAGGATCACCAAGGAACTCAGCTAAGGTCCTCACTCAGTTTAGCATCCAGCAGTTTGGATGCTGAGTGAGCACAGAGATTTACTACAGAAATTACCCATCAAACTCTTTCCAGAGTTGCTGTCCTGAGCCAACCTGTGAGGCACAGCATGGCCTCATGGTCTCTTGCATGAAATACATATTTTAACTTTCCTCAGAATCATCCAATTTAAAATGTTTTCTAAGTGGTCTTCAGCCACGGGGGATTTTAGGTTTATAATCTCCATGTGTTCAAAAACATAATTCAGCACTGTGAAACACTGGGTTCTCAGGGACTTGGCTGCAGGGGCAGAAAGTTGTCCTAGAGGAGGAGATCCAAAAATGTCAAAGGTGATAAGGAGAGAGATGAGGCTGGAGAGGTGGCAGAAGCACACTCAGGCAGTGCAGCCTTGGAGTCAGACAAAGCTGGGGATGGAGTCCCAGGTTACAGTTCTACTACAGCTTATCAGGGTGACTTTAGACAACTTTGCTATTTATTTTGTGGAAAAGGAAAAAATCCTACACTGCCATGGGTTTGGTGTGCATAAGGCACTGTGACACCCAGCTGAGCAGCACCCCAGACATGGAATTGGGAATTCCTGGTAGCTGTGAGCAGGGCTCCTTCTGGGCCAGAACAGAGAATTGTTCACTTCCCAGCACAGCAGAGACAGTAGCATTACACAGCTTTTAGTTACATCAAGAACTGCAAATATGATGACTATTATTCTAAGCTATAGAAAAGCCTCCCCTATTTCAAATGTTTATCTCAGCTAAACAGAATGCTTTTAAGTCTTTGAATCCCTATTTCTCAGCTAAACTATGCAGACTTTCAAAGGCATCCATGGACTCAGGAAAGGGGAGGAAATGACAGATCTGAGCCCCCTCTCTGCTTTTCAACATTCACCCTGTGCAATAAATTTAAACAAGTTGCAGGATCCAGGACAGCTCGAGAGTTCAAGTTTTGCAACTTGAAATTCCAGTGCATTGCCCTTCTATCTCCCATCTGCATTTCAAATTGTATTTACCAAGTGCCTCAAATTTTTCTATATAACAGGTTATTAATCTGACACATGATTTTGCAATACTTGTGCATTCAAATTCCTGCATGGTTTAGCAGATACATCTGACCTTGCTATTATCCTTCCTTTAGGAGATTTATACAGCATTCCT
>NW_008237221.1:494182-511801 GCF_000691975.1 Corvus brachyrhynchos | reverse complement strand
AGCATGCCAATAGAAAAAATGAAATTGCCTGCCATCTCCTACGTAAATGCTTTCCCATCTGTTCCTTTCTCATTTCCTCAGCATAGACTCCACCAAAGGTAGCTTTAGTTTTTATACTGCTCTTAGAAAATAGTGCATTCATTGTTTTGCAATTTAAATCTGTTAAATTGTGCTGCACTGTGAAATGTGGCTCTATTAAAGTAATATATGGATTCATGCAGTCTCTCAGAATCTGAGCAAACTTCCAGCAAATTTTCTGGATTTCCCTTCCTTAATACCTATTAATTCAGTTTAAGGTCTAAAGAATCAGACATTTTTGCACCCAAGACTGCTACTAGTAATAATTCTTAAATTTTTTTTCTATTTATTAATTAATAACAACTTACAGCAGTATTCCTGTAACAGCCCAGTGAACTCCACCAGGGTTTCCACAAGGTCCTGTAACACACTCCACAGCTCTTAGTTCTGCTGTGATAAGAGAATTTTAGTCTGAGGTCCAAACCAATGGACTCTGAAGTCCTCCACCGTGCACTGAGCACTCCCTTCCCGATGTTATGCCCTCAAACCATGAGGAGCTCACGCAACACTCAGAAGATCTCCTTGCACAACGTAAAATGCCAGGAGTGTCCATCCCTGTTCCTGGTTGCCATCCTCCACCAGAAAGGGAGGGGATCCAGAAGGATCATCAAGTCCAACTCCTGGCCCTGTACAGGACCATCCCCAAGAATTCCACCATGTTACCAAGAGCGTTGTCCAAACGCTTGAACTCTGTCAGGGTTGGTGCTGTGACCGCTGTCCTGGGGAGCCTGTTCAGTGCCCAACCACCCTCTGGGTGAAGAAACTTTTTCTAACATCCAACCCAAACCTCCCCTGCCACAGCTTCAGGCCGTTCCCTCAGATCCTGTCACTGGTCACCACAGAGAAGAGATCAGTGCCTGCCCCTCCTCTGCCCCTCACGAGGAAGTTGCAACTGCAGTGAGGTCTCCCCTCAGTCTCCTCCAGCTGAACAGACCAAGTGCCCTCAGCCACTCTTCACACGGCTTCCCCTCAATCAGTATTTTGTATTTTCTTTGGAAAACAGCCATATTTTTCAGAAGCATGGAAGAGAGGAGGCCAACACAATACCATTACATTTAAAAGCAGTGGTTTTTAACTGCTTTTTTAACATTGTCAATGTTTCTGATTTGGGAGTTCATGGTTTTATCTGACAGCTCGTCACTTCCCACCTGGGCAATGAAGCTTTGCGTCATCATCACTGCAGAGTGCAGTGTGATTTTGTGCTGTGTCTTTGCTTTGTGTTTCCTCTTTATTGCAGGTTGAAAACAGTTTCTGGCTCACTTGTGTTCAACAAAGTTTTGTACCACATTTCCAATGAATTTTCTGGACATGGAATTTTAAAAAGTAATTAGCTAAATATATTACTTAGTTGTCTTACTCATAACTATCAAATAGCAACATAAAAGAAGCATATGCCGTTGTGGTTCTCCAACTGGGTGCCAGATGGCAATACTAAGATTCAGACAGAATCTCTGTTAGAGTCAGTTGGGAATAGACCACCACTCAGATAACTTTCTTTGCAGTAGGAAACACAATTTCCAGAAAAATCAACATTTTCTGTGTCTCTCACCTCACATATTTCAGTTTTTCATAACAGCACTACTGAAAGACAACATTCTGGTTTGTCAAAATGAAGGCAAACATCTTCATGTGGGTTAACCACACCCTGCTCTGTCCTCATCCTGACTGTTTGTCACAGGTCAGATGCCCAGTGTCCCCTTTTTCATTGCAGACCTGGTTCCCAGGTGTCACAGTCTTGTCTGAGGTTGGTCTGACAGAACACCCAGCTGGCACAACACCCATGTGTGTCCTGGATGTGCCTGGGTGTGGGATCAAGCACAGAGACCCTGTATAATAACGTTTGAATGCACCCATCATCATTCACTCCAGCACCTGAAAAAAAGCTGGTTTAAGGACACTGAGATATTTCCCTTCAGCCAAACAAAATGTCTTGCTTGTCAAATCAGAGATATCAGAGGTTCTGATTTTCCAGCCAGGTGTACACCACTGCTGAGGGAATGGGAAGATTCTCTGGTGTTTACACCTCCAGATAAGACAGGATGTCTTCTTGGATGACTAATTGCAAGAATTGCAGGGTTTGACCCAGAGACAGATGAAATAAAAAAGGAAAAAAATAAAGTTACATGATCCCGAGGTCTTTTGGGGATTTTAATCTTATAAAAAATAGGAACTTGTAAAGCACTACACCTCAAAATAAGTTAAAAACAGGAACTACAAATAACCTGCAAGGGAAGACAGTGTTTTTAATGAGGTTTACTAAGCTTATTCTAGGGTGACATGTGGAAAACGCAGTGACAAGACTCCCAAGCTTTGATCACAAATGTGACACCTCCTGTCCAGACGACTTATCTTGTTTATCTTGCCTGGTAGCTGGCTCATTAGGCTGCTCACTATCACACTGCCTGAACCCAAATTTAAATTCTTAAAATTATTGAGCAAAGTTATGGATTTGGATCATTTTGTAACTGCAGCATGGCATGTTTTTTTTCATCTATTAAAAACAGTTCAATGATTTTGAGTTTCTTGCTGTTTGGAACTTGCTGCAGAGTTTGTGCACTGCTTTGTTTGCCTTCCCCTGTACAATCTCTGCCTCTTTTTGCAGGTATCATCTTCCTAGAAGTTCAATATCTCATTCAAGTTCATTTTTAACTTCTTTAAAACTCTGCTTTTCCAGACTGAGAAGAGGAGCTCTGCCAGCTCCACACACAAACAATGTCACACCAGGTTTCTCCTCTTTCTTATCAGTGTTACTAGGAAGGTACTTTCTGCTGCTATTGTCCTTGCTTTCCTTGAGTGTTTAACCACTTCCATTTCCTTTTCTCCCCCACACAGACACGGTGTTTTGTTTTGAATAAGAAAGCCCAGCAGAGTCTTCGTTAATTCAAAAGGCTTTCAAAAAAGGGCCTTATATTTTAACTTCAGTCACTCTAGCCAAAGGCAACACTGGCAACTTCAAGGAAGAAGTACCGATTTAAGCTCTTAAGAATAACCTTCATCTAATGTTACCTCCCATTTCTCCCTATCAAAGTAAAGAAGAAAACATTTTCATTTTGCAGTGAACAGATTATGTTTTTATGATAAGCTCATTAGAAAATGAGTCTGCTCCCCTAGAACAGTTTTGTTCTGCATATGCTTGATTTCCTAAAGTTGGAGAATGGAGGAAATTTGATGTGACAAACCAACTGAGCTGGCTGCAGCCATGACATTCCACTGATTGCACCATGCACACCCTGGCTGAGAACATTCATTCTGCCTTCAGAGGTGCAAATGCATTGGGACATCACTCTTTAACATACCAATATAAATCTTCACCCTCCTTTTCACCCCCAAATACATGAGCCTTCAGTAGCTTTGGACCCTGGAGTCCTCTATACCACAAAGCAGCCTGCTTTCAACACCTTTCTCTCAACAAATAAAATGAAGAGGATTGGAGTTATTGAACTTTCTGTATTCTAAGCAGGAAACTGATTAGTCAGATGTGCCAAAGAACCGAGAACATGAAGTAATCTCAGATGGTGTTGACAGAGCCTCCAGAATATCTCTAGAATCACAGCAGTAGTGATCACAACACATCATGTCTCACTGTGACCCCATCCGTTCAGCTCTCAGGAGATACCAGAGGGGCCTGGAGGGAGACATAGGATCTGTAAAGCTGCTACTGCAGAAGGAGGGTGCTATGTGGTGTTTTGGGCCATCTGCTCTCCTAAGTTGTTCTCTGCATGTCTCATGAAGACACAGCAAAGCATCCAAAGATACCACAGTAGTACAGTGTCACCTTTCCTTCAAAACTGCACAATGATTTTGCAGAAGTTGGGAGTAAAAATTACTTCTCCTGGATATTTTGGCTTCATATAAAAATATCATTGTACAGTGTCTCATACAAATAAATTCCATATTTCATATCTTATAGTTACATTTTATAGTTGGTTTCTTTTTTCTTTTAGCAAGTGTTTGCATCTGAAGAAATATGTTGCATTTCCAGAGCAGCACAGCACAAGCACCAGCCTAACTTTTCAGCTGAATGTCACTTCAGCATATACAGACAAGAAAGCCAAAACATTTGGGCTGCACCAGAGACTGAACTGCTGCATCCAGGACCTGAAAACTTCCCTGGAGTTGATGCATGCTCTCTACGTAAGAGAACATCCTTCAACGCACTCATGCGTGGCGGCAGCACAGAGGAGGACACGTTATCATCTCTGACTCATCCATTACAGCAACCGACACCAAAAAGTTTTCCTTCTGCAAAGTACAGGAGTGCTTCGTGTGTCTTTGATAAAATTCTCCACACTGAAACATGTTGAGGAAAGAGTAGAGATCATCTCTACTTTTATTTAACAGGCTGGGGATGTAGCCACAGTGGCCAAGACATCACTTTTAAGCTACACCCAAAAGCCATAGCTGGGAATGGACACTGCAAGGGGCACTCGCTGCAGATGCCTCAGGAGAGTCTTGGAGGCATGCAGAGGGAATGCAGCAAAGAAAGGCAGGTTCCCTCCCCAGGTGCCAGTGGTCCTGATGCATCAACAGACTCTGCAAAACCTCATCCCCACTCTGAAGGTTTGGCTGTCTGAAGGTTTGGCTGTCTGAAGGTTTGGCTGGCCCCAGGTCAGCTCAGATGTGGCATGGCTACAGTCTGGCACCAGGCTACTGGGAACAGGGCTGTGAGACCATCTGGGAGAGGCTCCACCAGGGGCTGACCCCTTCACTTGGGAGAGGCCTGTGCTCCAGCCCTTGCCCCAGGTCCTTGCCTCACTGATGCTGTAGCTATGCCTGAGCCTGGCCATGCTGATTGGAATTCTGGCTTGACTGTGGACCTATCTTATCCTATTGTTGTGCCTGGAGATCTGTCCTGTTGCCAGAGCCTGGCTGCCATCCCTGGGCCAGCTCTGCTTGCCTTGCTCTGCGCTGCCTGCCCCACTGACTCCCCAGCTCCCGCATGACTTTCCCTCGCTGAGCAAATCCACTTTGGCTTCTCCCCAACATATCCCTGCAGGATCCCACAGCCACCTCCTGCTTAAAAACAGGGATGCATCACTTCAGGATGGATTCAGAAATTATCTAATAATGCATAAAAATAGCTTTTAGATCTCAAAAGTGCATTTCTAGAATTCCCAAGCACCTACCAATTCAAATGGCCATTTACATAAGTACCATGGGGTAGTGAGACATAAAACCACTCACAGTTTTTTTCTGCATTCAAAACTACCTCAGAGGCTTTAGAAATTCACCTGCCTACCTCACATTCAAAGAAAATAATTTCACAGGTTTCAACATTGTATTTAAACTGAGAATTCAGTTTTATTTCCCCTTTGAACGGAAACAATAGATGCCAGAGGAAGGAGCATGTGAATGTCACATCACAAACCTTCCTCCTGCCTGCATTTCAAGGACAAGCAGAAACAGCTTGGTCCCTTGCTGACCTCAATACTCACAGTCTGAAAAGAACTATCACAGCCCTCAAAGTAGACCAAACAGCTGAACAACAAAGAACCTCGAAAGTATAAAATCAAACTCTTTTCATAATGGCCACATGCAAATCCAAAGTCTTTGATACTTATGGTGATGTTTAAATTCACTTAAGCGTTGTGGAGATCAAATTTCAAGTTCCAGGAGTGGGAAATACTCAAAAAAAGCGTTCAGCATCACCTCAGTGTCCCTGAACCCTTACATCTCACAAGAACCATTGTCCACTTCATTGCAGAGCTGCAATGAATATGGGATGAGGGGGCACAATCCACCACAAACCCACCACCAGAAAAGCTGCTGGTTTTAAACTGAGCTGACTTCAGGAAATAGTTTCACTTGAATCAACAGTGCCTAAAAAAGTAAAGAAAGCAATACAGAACTGGTAGGTTCCTGCACTAACTACTGTATCCTTCAGATGCTCCAGGGCAGACACTTTTCCTGTTCTTTACATTTTTTAATATGCAAATGTACTATTATTTAGCAGACCAATAGTTCTGCAAACAAGCTACTCATCCAAAAAAATGCAATTACTTACAGAAGGGATAATTAATGATTGTTATAATTTTACCCAGAGCTCTTTCTGAAATTGGAGCCTGTGGACTAGTTGTCACATAAATATCTACCAGGAGGCTCTGCTTGCCATTGAGTTCTACCATTAAATAAAATAAAAAAATCAGACAGAAGACTAGAGAAGAACAAAGGGACATGGAAAAAAGTGACTTCCCAAGGATAGCTGCAGAGCACATATGTCCTGCAACATAAACCTTCATCTTCCCTGCCTCCATCTCTCTTACTATATGTAAATACAGACTCTGCATTTTGAGCAGTTGTTTCATTCTAACATCATTACTGGTAACTGTTGAGAAGCCCAGAGCACAATCTGTTCGTACTGAACTTTCCTTAATTATCACTAGATGTAGTCTTAATGGGTTGCCTGGAAGTGTCAGTAAAAATGAGAGAAAGGAATGTGGTTCAATGAGGTTAAACTTAAATTAAAATCAGGGCCTTTATAAAGGATCTGAGAAAGACAGAAAGGTTCATTCTTTCCTGGTTTTATACTTTTTCATTAAACATTAAACATGGCTTGTAAAGCATCTTGCACCACCTTTGAGTTCCTCATTCACTCACTCTTCAGGCTTAGCTGAGCTTGCAAGACAGGCAGCTAACACAACAGAAAGCCAGTCGCTACTTATCAGGGCAATTTAAGGATGAGCAGGAGTTTCCACTCTCTCCACAAACCTTCCAAGCCTCACAATATAAAGTCTGAGAGGCAGCCACAATGATTCATGCACGGAGCAGCGGGATGGCAGTGCCCGGTTGCTTGCAAAAGTGGGGGGAAAAAGGACGAAGAAAGAGGATTTCTGAGGAGAAGAAGAACTGTGACTAATGGAGGCAAAGAGATCCAAAAGTGTGGAGTCACGCTGTGGAGTCAGTAATTCTCAATCATCTGCAGACATTATTATAGCTAGGAAAATACATCCTAAACAGTTTAAACTACCCACTGCGACAAAAGCAGGCGCTGCTTGAAACAGGGATGGCTCATTTTCCCTGTTACACCTGTTACTTTCACTGGAGTCTAATCAGTGTTTAACACTCTACCAAACAGGGCAGAAATAATGCTTTCCTGTTTCACATCCCTAGGCAGAGCTGTGATTAGTGACGTTTTCAGGTTGCTGTCACATTTATTTCCCTAGCATGAAATAGCATTGCAACTCTCGTTCCGAGGTGCTGCTTCTAGCTGCAAGGGCTGTAAAAAAACCTTAAATATGTAATCTAAGCAAAACCACTGAATTCATCCTCAATGTGTAGATGTCTGTAAGACAACAGAGTGGGGGGAAGACCTTTTCTGGTCTCCTCAATAGATTCTCAACCGTAAAATAAACTCTGAACTGGAACAATCACTTCATTAACTTTCACTTTTGATGAGTTCTAAATGAAAACAGCAAGTATAATTATCATACAGTACCCAAATCCTTCACAAGCATTTTTCCGGACAAATGCCCCATTTATTGCCACTTCCACTATGACAACCTCCACAAGGCTATAATGAACTGCATCTGCAGAGTCTCATGCAATGCTAAAACCAAGAAAGGTAGAGAGGATTATGCAACATTTGGGATGTGATTGGCCTTGCAGAGAGATATCTGAGTGTGACCACACAAACCACATCTCCAAGTTCCCACTACAGACCATGGAGATACAGTCAATTTAATTAATGAAGTCCCAAGCACAGTTCAATTGATGAGACATAGATTTCTGTTTTAGGGTGATCTGAATTCTTATGACTCCACTAATTCAGTCAACAACCTCCACTATCATGGGAACTTAGTGGGCTGGCTCACATTTAGGTGCCTACAGTTCAGATTTCATCCTTAGGGTTTGTTTCAGTTGCCTAAATGCAGGTAATGGCACCATCCAACAAACTGTAAGGAGCAGAGCTCCAGCTGTCTCCTGTGAAGGGCTTGGTCTGTGGAAGATGGCCTTTGCTATTCAATTGCACTAACGATCTTATGACTTTCCTACTGCATCAGTATCAAACTCATCTGTCTGCTATTTAATTTTTAGAAAAATACCTCTTTCATCACTCTTGGAGCTGTAGCCAAATGTTCTCCACTGGGTGGAGTAAAACCAAAATTTCTGCCCTCAAATTTTCAGTCTAGTTTATCTCTGAAGTACAAGCCAATGCCAGGGCAGGTCAATGAGCAGAATTACAATTTATTATGCGAAGATCTATTTAAGTGGTTCTCTATGCAAATGTTCTGAAAGGTATTGTTACATGCTTCACCATAAAATCTCTGAATCTGTCAGATTTAAGGTTGTTGGTAGGTATTAGAGAAGTATGGTTTGCCAGGGATCCCTAAGTTCAGAAACTGCCTCTCTTTCTTAATTCTTATAGAAAACAAAGAAAATTGAAAAAAACCTCCTTGCTATGTTTGCCCAGCAACTGAGGAAGATGATTGGGCTTTTTTAAAAATCTGCATTTCTACAAATGCTGCTTTACATCAAGAGTTAGGTAATATGGTAACCTCAGTGGTCAAGGAAAATGCACGGATAAAAGCTCACTGATTAAAAATGCTAAAATAGGCAGGTTCATCAAAATGACTGTCAGGAATAGCACCCACCCACAGAATGGTGGGTTTTCCTGAGTTTTGCTGTTTTAACTGTATTGTCTAGGTAGTGCTCTGGTCTGTTTTTTCTTGAAACCTCTGTAGATAAAACATATTTTATCTGGTTGGAATGACATTGTTGCTCTTTATGTCTCTGCTTTCTCTGGAGGTGTGCCAAAGAAATGTCCCTACGTCATCTGCAATGATGCATGGTCACATAAACTCCAGTGTCCTGAAGCTTATCCTTTACAGTTGTATATGCAGACATTAAGGACTCCTGAAAGAAACAGCAGAGTCAGTGCCTATGATTCTGAAAGATAGGGATCTTCTACTTGGTATCCTGTGGCTTTATTTGAACTTGTAACTTGGGCCTCAGAATCAGAGGATATTTTAAAAGCCACTTGTTGTTGTCTCACCACAGAACAAGTAATGCTGTGCTTTCATTTGTTTGCTTAATCGAGGTGTGGATATCAAATACACAAAGAATGGAAAGACACATCTCCTTTCTCTAAAAAAACACATGGAGAAAAACTAAACTTCTGGAAAAAAAGGAATAAAATTCAAATTTCACAGGTATTGGGTTGATTTATGTTTACAGACCTACTGTCAAGGGCTGCTGCCTGTACATTATTTCTTTGTCCTGAGCAGTGTCTAATTTCTTCTGTGGGACTTCCAGGATCAGAAGTTACCATCTGGGTGGAAGCAGGCTACAAACTCACATCATTTGTAGCTGGTAGGAGCCAGATTACCTCAGTGTGTTCTACATTACTCTATTGCATTAGGAATATGGAAAGTATTAGAAACTCATAAATCAGTATCTGTGTAAAGACATGCCACCAAAATATACTCCACCTGTAGCAGTGAAAAGAGTATAACCCACTTTTAGGTTTGTTAGAGTTATCACTTTGAAAAAGAACCTAGAGGAAGGTGCTGCAGGAGCAAATCACTTTGACAGCAGCATTTTCTACATCCTATCAGTCCCATCAAGAGGAGCCCATCAAGAAGAAAGGCATCACTTGAAAGCAGATGAAAGCATGATAAATAACTGACTTTCTCATAAATTTTTTATGCTTAGTACAGTACCAGAACTGTCACAAAAATATTTTGGAAAACCATTATATCCATTCAGTTTAATTAAATACCTAACTTAATTGAAAGAATTCACTGCCTAGTTCCAGATGGTATGTGAAATGTATTGGCTTTTATATTAGAAAGAGTGATTGTTAAAATATACTGGTTTTAATGAACCCTTCAGATACTTTTAAAATAGTATTGCTAGTAATGTTGGCACTTTTCTATAAAGAAAATCCAATTCACATGAGAAAAGTACAAAGTCAAAGGTCTACCAGCCTAAAAAAAACCCACCCCAATCAAATATTGTAAATACAAATAAAAAGCTTAATCTGAGATTATTTTTCTTTGTTGTCTCAATTGAGGTGGTAACTCCTTAGAGAAAGCAACTGGAATAACAGCTACTTCCCCCCAACCGCAGGGAAATGTTCTCTGATCTGACAAACCATGTGTGCAGTGTTCACTTAGGTCTACATGGGAAGATACTGGAAGTGAAGACTGAGTATTTCACAGCTAGAAAATTCCTGGCACTCTCTGGGAAGCCACGGAATAACACTGAATTTGCTGCAAGGACAGTTTAATTCTTCATTTTTTCTCATCTGCTCTGTGAAGAGGGAGTCATTGTGTTACTAACACGATCCTGTCCTTGCTCTCCTGGCAATGTCACCTGTCCTGCTGCACCTCTTCTAGGGTGGGGAGCAAAGTTAATCACAGTTTACTCATAAAGGGGAACAGGCTGGAGGAAGTGTCCAGACTCACCGGTGAGGGCAGAGGTAATTAATGATCTGGAATATCAGAAATAGAAACAACTGTATGGCTGATGAAGGCAGGGCACAGCTTCAAAAGGGGAAAAGCTTGAACTCTCCACCTCCTCATCCTTGATGTGATTGGTATGCTGTTCTCAGAGCTTCCCTGCAGCTCCCTAAATGTGGCACCAGATACAGACAGGGCAAGTGCACAGACCCACAGGTGGGTGCAGTGGGGTGGAAACAAGGCTAAAATTTCCACAGCTCCTCTAGGAAGTTTGTGCCTGGTTGTTAAGGACTGTCATCAGATGGTGGTGGGAGACCAAGGGTGGAATTCAACTTGCAAATTAAAACACCTAAAATTAAGGGCCTATATTAACCTGAAAATCATCTTTATTTCTCTAGGCACAATTGGCTGTATTGGCTGTATATGCACAGGATGTAATGGGAGTTTAGACAGTCCTGCAGACACTGATATTTATGTGTCTTAACCTGTGAATTTAATCCCCCTCCAGAACCTAATAATATTACCAAATGGGCTGGCACATATGGCATGGAGTGGCTTTCAGAGTAGGCATCCAGGAAGACTGCAATGAGCAGACAACTACTCTATTTCCCAACTCCTGTTAAAATTCTGTAAGAAAATAGAAAAAATAAATCATGTTTAAAAGGACAGTACATTTTTTGTCCATCCACAATACCACATTGGAAGGATACATGATCATATTTACAACTACAAACCAGACTTACCTACTTAGCATTTCTTTTTCTAAAACTTTAGCACTTAGGCCACTGCAAAGGAGCTACACTGCATCTGCATTTTGATTCCTTAGTTTTGCTTTCCCAGGTATGTTTTAAAATCTGTATTGGAAGTCATAAGGATGAATACAATGATGTCAGGTGAGAGCTTAACGACCTTTGCATTCAGTTCAGATAAGAGAATCCTTTCTGCCCCTAACATCTATAAACGTGGTTATACTCATGGTGAATCTTATGGTCAGCTACAGCACAGAGAGGCTAAAAGTTGACATACTGTTTGTGACTTACAAAATCTCTTGACTTTGAGGTTACTTCTTTTATATGTAATTGGATCTAAGGTGTTTACTCTTATCTTCCCAAATCCCTCTGTTTACTTTCAGTACAATCTACATCTGCAAGCTGTAAAATGGATTTGATGCTGACATGCCATTTTTGACAGAAAATCTCCTGTCCCACTTCTCAGGCATTCTTACAGAAATGTAAAATGAATATCCAGAGAATGCCTTAAGTCAACAGGATTAAGGACTGTCAAGTGTACTGCTTAGTCCTATCTACGTGCTAAGGATTTTATTGCACTTTCATGAGAATATTTGCACTGGAAGTTAGGGATGTCTCTAGGGTTTAGCTTTTTTTTCTCTTTAGAAATAGCTAGGGAGGTAAAAGAACTGCCAGTTAGGATAAGAAATTGAACTCTTGCCTCCCCAGCTCTCCACTGTCAGTTTAATTGAGTTCATTGCATAAGCTTTAATCTGACATCCTTTACACTCAGTGCATTATTTTACTAACCCCTTAATTATCAGTGTGTACCAGTGCTGACGACTCGGACACCATGACCAGGCATCTCACTGCTCCCTGGGGAAACCACTGCAGTGCAGGGAGATCCGTGACTTGGAGAGGCTGAAATGGAAGGTGGCAAGGAGAAGCAGGGAAGGAACTTGACTTTTGGGGCTAGATGAGGCAAAGGAGGCAGCAGATATCAGGATAGCAGAAGAGCACGGCAGCCACTAAGGAAGAATAGGCACTCAAAAAAAAAGGAGAAGAAAAGAGAAAATATAAAAATTAAGAATAACAAGCTGATAAAAAAAAGCCTGACAGGCACAATCCTGGCCTTAATATATCCTACCATGTTGGTGAGGTAGAAATAGGAGGCAAATGATGCAGATTCTGCCCCAATAAAATGAAAATCTGCATTTAATTCAGACACATGCAGAGAAGTATGGGAAGCACCTTCTGCACTTTGGTACTCTACAGCCCAAGAGTATATTGTGTGATGTGAAGAAAGGATGACAGCAGGAAGAGAGACAGGCAGAACCAGAAATAAAAGATACTTGGGGACCACTCAGAATACCCCAGAATACTGACACATAGAAATAAGAATAGAAAAAGATAATCATTTTTAGCAGCTATATTTTGAAATAAAATATAAATAGTGGGGATTTAAAAAAAAAAAAAAGATAATTTCTGTGTTAATATTTCAGACAAAAATCAAGATTTTAGAGAAAATCATAGTGAATCAGAAAGTTTCCCTTTTTTCTACCCTCTTCCTAATCTTCCCCTTTATCCTGTCTTCCCTTCTTCCTCTTCCCCTCTTTTCCAGTAAATCTGAAAAAAGGGAAAAAGGCACAAACCAACCTTTTCTCAACTCCAGAGAGGTGATGGCAGAGAGAAAGGAAAGAACACAAGAACATTGGAACAAAAATGCCATGGTTAGTTTGGAAAAGGTATAAAACTTTATGGCCAGCTCAAGTAAAAAGGATGGGAAAGGGAGGGAAGAGAGGGAATTTCTTCTCCACAACAAAGTGCAAATCACTTCCTTTATATGTTTCCATCCCACACAAGAAATTAGCCTATTTAGAGACAAGAGTAAGGCCTAATTTATTAATAAAAGATAGCAAGTCTGCTAATATTATATCAGTGTTTTATTAACATGAAGCAGTACAGTTGCAGATCTTACAATTTACTCAACATCAAAGAGTAATTTTGAATAGTGGATTATGTATTGAATGTTTCTACCTCCATCCAAAAGGCCAGTTTTTTCAAGGATGAAAATTGATAGAGCTTTTATGGGATGCAATAACAAGGGAGGATTGCACTGACTTGGCCCCATTTAGAGTCTGAGTTTATAAAGTAGTACTGGGCTGTGAAAGAACAGGACAAAAAACCATTTAAAAGTCCGAATCTCTGCTGAATGTTTCATACATAGGGAGGAACCTGGGGGAAGGAGGATCTAACAAGGTCTCCTGGCCTGCCAGTGCTTATATTCTAATCAGAGAAAACACAGAAAGTCACCAGGAGAAATGCAAGGTCTCAGAGTCCAGCTCTCCATGGCAGGGACCATCTGTCTGCTCTGTGTTTGTACAGAACTACGCCTGTTTGGATCTTTGTTTAAAAGGTTAAAAAATTATATTGGCTTTTACCTGAAGATAATTTAGATGCTGTATTTTGGGACTACTGATGGGTAAACAATGACCTTGACTGCTTTATTAAGACACCATGCCCATGGACTAATGGTTCTGGCAGCCAGGATTTTCCCATTCTGGAAATATTTGCGTTTAACCAAAGGACATGCTATTTACTGGGTCTTTAATGCTCTTTAGGAATACATCCCAAAGCACAATGGTGTTACTGTCTTTTCTAATTCTAATTAAATACCACTGTCTTGCTTGACCATGAAAAAATTGGAGATTTCATCCTTCTCAGCTGTTACTACCAGAGATGGAGAGAACTAGAAGGAAATCATCAAAGAAACAAGATCTGACATCTATAAACCAGAGAAGAAAAACTGAAGTGTTGTATAGTGTGAGATGCCTTTATTCAGCTGCCAGCTTCTTTGATGAATTCACTCAGAGAATTTACACTGAACTGGGGCTGAAGGTTTTGTTTCTTAAACATCCCCTTCACTCAAGTCAGACTGTCTCAGTGCA
Source organism: Corvus brachyrhynchos (assembly GCF_000691975.1). Lineage (NCBI taxonomy): Eukaryota > Metazoa > Chordata > Aves > Passeriformes > Corvidae > Corvus > Corvus brachyrhynchos. Next base: position 497,647 of record NW_008237221.1, on the reverse strand, counting down.
GTTCCCACTTGGGCCCTGTTCATTACCAGAGGAAGAAGGAAAGAAGGAAAAAACCTCCCACTGTCCTAATCTGGATTTATGACTCATGGTCTTCTTAAGCAGGCAGTTATCAGAAATGCTGTAAGGTTTATCTCAGTCTCCTCCCATGGAGACAGATGCTGACCATCACTTAACCCATTCCAAGATATTAAAAACAATGGGCACTATAGCAGAGTCGGCATATAATTAAAATCCTCAAACAAGGCAGAGTTCCTCCTTCTGTTGTAAACTGGCATCTTTGATGTTGTTTCTAAAGATGATCAAGTATGTTCAAGGCTTTGGAAAGTCACAAAGTGGAAAATGCGTTGACTGCCAATACAACAAGGGTTACAAACATCTTTAACAGAAGGCACAAGGGTGAATTTGTCTCACCACAATTTTTGGCTTAGGTGCAGTAATTATGCTGAAAGATACAAAATGTTCTCATGAAAGTTACTTTTTAAAGTGGTTTATAGTTTTTAGGGCAAACAAGTACAACAGGAAGGGCCATCTAATCCAAATGGAGTAAATCCAGTTGGGTAAAAAAGCCTGCTCAAGTCAATAGGCAGTGGAGCTGTCCGAGTGAAGCAGATGCAAATGTTTAAAAGTCCCAAATTTGGCAAATCTGTCACAAGACCACGTGTGGACCAAGAAGGGTCAGATCCTTCTCTGAGCAGCTGTCCAGGGACAGCCCAGGCTCCTCTGGCACACACAGAAAAAGCATTTCACAGCTCAAATGAGGAGTCTGCACAGGGAAAATTTGGGGTTCACTTTTTGCTTCCAAGACACATTTGTTCTTCCCCTTCAGATATTACAGTCAGGCTGTTGGAGAAAATCTGGTACATCAGACTTTCTTCCAGAGGGACCAGAGGTTTGTTCATACTGGTTGTACATTCTTTGAACCTTTTAAAGTCAAAGTAGACAAAATAATAAGTCATCAGCAATGGCAGACTTAAAACAGCACATCATCATGCTCTCAACATAATTATTTCATCAGAGAGAGGTTAACTGAACTGATAGGTGTGCAATGCATGAATATGAGCCTATGACAGAGTGTTTTGATCACATTTTACCCTATAAGTGCCTGCTGTATGAATTTCAGAAGCTTTTCAGACGTCTGTTTCACTGAAGTGGAACCTGCTGTGATTTGTTGTGGTTTTCCTTGTGTTTTTCTTCTTTCAGAAGGAATTCTTTACTCCTGATGGAATAAGACTACGCTGAGATTTTTAGAAAAAATATTTCTTTACCATCAAGCTATGAGGCATGAAATATGGCTCTCCAAATTAAGTATCTGCCATAATCTGTGCTTTAGTTGCTTTTGATATTTCATTGTGCTTATGCTCTGAATGCAAACATCAAAAGTGAGATCCATGTGTTTCTAATGGTGCTGCAACAATTTCTATACCCTGACAATTAGGAGTCATAAAAGAGTGGTCTAAGAATGCTCTCCACAGTAAGAGTGACAAACCTCAAGTGATAAAAGAGATTACAAAAAGAAATAAATTCTTTCCTATTTTAGAGGACGCACAAAGTATTCAATCTTGTTCAGACCACAATGAGAATTTTGTGCTGGAAGTAAGGACTTTCAGAGTTTGAACCAAGAAAATACTCTTCCTCATTTTCCTTTCGTTAAGCTTTCTCCACTTTGTTTCTACAGAAAGCATGAGGTACACCTGAGTAGAAATAAATACATCAGTATGGCCAAACTACTTCCAATTTGATGTGTGTGTGTTTTTCTGACTAGTGGCAGATAGGGAAAAAAATGCCCACACCTGCATTTATTTTGATCAATAACAGTGAAAAGCTTTATAAAATCCCTCTTTCACCTGAACATGCCCTTGAATGAAGAAAATATAATAAAAGAGGAATCAAGTTCCTTCTGTGATAAAGCTATGAAATAACATTCTTTATTACTTGTTCTGCCAAAGGAGATTGCAACCTCTGTATTTTAGAATCTGTTTTGGGTATTTCAGACCACATGTGTGTTTAAATATCTTTTAGGCTCCAAATAATAATAATAATATAGACAAAAGCAAGCCTGTTTTTTTCATATCTACTAAAATACAACTATTGAACCATGGCTTGCTTGCAGGTAAATTAAAGCACAAATTAACAGAATTAGGCATGAGCTTATTAAATACTGCGGATTTCAAAGGGACAAAAGCCCATCTTCAGACATGAGTAATTCACCTTGCTGGGCTTATGATGACAAATGCATGTTACAATTCCATGATTTATCAAGATCAAACTACATTTGGGAAAGGCACAATTGTGTGCATTTCAGTATATTTGATTTCATAAATACCAACTTCTCTTGATGCGTGTGGAATACATTTAGTAGACTGAGAACTTCAGTGATGAGGATGCAGTAAATCAGCAGCTCAATCAATGATACTAACACAAGTCCCTTCTATAATGAGGCTTTACAGAGATTTCTGTTTAGTGATTTATATCTCAATATCAACTTGTGACAAAAGTATGGAGTTTAGATCCAGGCTTTAATGTATACAGAAGCAGGGGTGTTTCTCATATCTATGCTTAAGTTTAGAAGAAATGATTGAGTGCATGACCCAAATCCATAGAGGCTTTCTGCTTTCAGTGCTCTGAATCATTTGTCCTTCAAAGGTATTAAATTTTATTTTTTAAAGTTTACCAGTAAGAGAATGAAAATACCTAATTTATTTCCACATTTTCAAGCTCATATTTAAACTTCAGGATATCATATCATTTCTGAAATGGAATGCATTTCAATTTCAAACAGAATTTCCACCATATAAATATCTATGCTGTGTTATTTATTTGTTTTCTCATAAACAGGAATGTTAAGAAAGGGACAGTCTACAAATGGAATTAGCTTTCTCTCTTTAAAATGTCATAAACCCCATCACTTTCTCAAAGTGTAGCCAATATTGCAGCCTGAAGCTAGGACCAAAAGAATGACAGAACTGATTGTAGTTTTTTTCATTTACTGATCAAATGAAATATTTTAGATTCAAACCAATTTTGGATCAGAACAGCTTTCTTTATTTTTCCCCACAAAAATGTATGTGTTTCAGTGTTTGCTGAACTCACCAGGAGCAGTGATGCACCTTTTGCAGAAAACCTCCCTTTGTAAGACATCTGTAGGATGCAAATTGTAGATATTCCTGACAATTATTAACAGTGTATTCTCTACTAAGGGCATAGAGATATTATAAAGTTGTTTAAACCTAGCCTCATACCTTCCTTGTATATAGGGGGGAAATAAAAACACTTCTGTCCCTATGCAGGGCTGCAGGTTAGATCTTTAGCTTCACTGAAATATTGCCTGTGACCTCTACACATTTCAGCAGGCAAAGACCGCGAGTGCTGATCATTCTGCAGCGCCCTTCACACGTCCTGCTATGAAGAGCAGTAACTCCTCCTGCCAGTGGCTGGGGGAACAGACCCGAGTCACCCACGCTGTAG
>NW_008237221.1:474818-494026 GCF_000691975.1 Corvus brachyrhynchos | reverse complement strand
CCCCCCCCCTGCCAGTGGCTGGGAAAACAGACCTGTATCACCCAGTCTGGTGCATCCCTGCATCCCCAGGCTTTGCAAACATGGGTGTTTATTTTGGGTATCTAATTTGGAGACTTCAGGCACAGCTGTTGTGGCTTCCTGTTATTTGCAGGTTTCAAACTGGCTGCATTTCTTTTCTTTTCTCTACTCCTTTTGGTACAAGTTTCCCTTTGAAGAAGGCACCAGAACTGATCACTGATACCAGCAGGACCAGGTTTTCATTAACCATCTTTGGCATCACACAGTTCCACTCACACACATCCACCCAGAGGCTCACAGGACAATGGCACAGAACAGAACTAGTTGCCATCTCGAAACCTCCAGTGCAAACTGCCTTTGTTCAATTATTTCAATTCAAGTTTCATGTTAGGCTTAATATTTTTATTATGCAATAGTAGTATACAAAATTACTTGCACTATAGTATGTATAGTTGCACTGTGTTTTGATTTTTTTAGTTATCTGTCATTAAACAATCACTGAGCATCAGGCATCAACAACTGTAGGGGGTTTTTTTCAAGCTTTTTAAAAGGCTTAATTATTCTTAGAATCACATTTTTTTCCCTGCTAATAAACTTATCTTTTTCTTACTGAAAATAAAGTCTATTCACTCCTTTTCTGCTTCTGACTCACTACTCTCCATTTTCTAAGAAGTTCTTCTGGACTGGAGATGCCTTGAAATCCTCTCCTTTTATATCAAACAAATTCAGCCTTCAAACAAGCTTAGTTTAGTTTTGTTTAGTTTTTAAATCTTGTCATTCTTGCTTTCCTTTGGATTCTTTTTGATTTGTACTTATAGTTCTGAAACTGGGACTCAAATCACAAAAAAAAGTATTTATAGCAGAGTAACTATTTCCAATATTCTATTAATGCTATTCTTATTAAAATTTCCCTCAAGAAATTCCTTACATCTTTACAACAGCATTAACAATGTCTATCTATGATCTAACACCAGTTCTTTCCATGCTGCCCAGTGAAATATATCTCTATTACCATTTTATATCTCTGTATTTGATTCCCTTCAGCCCTGTAGATAGTATTTTGGTTTATTTAACTGTATTTTAATGATTTTAGGCTATTTGACAAGCAGGCCTATGCCACTCTGTATTCTAATCCTGCACTCTGCAGTGTCTGTAACCCATCCCAGGCTGGCACCAGCAAGAAATGTCAGCAGGGCAGATTTTCCTCCATCAACTGAATCCGTGAAAATATTGACAACAAGTCCCAAGGTTTGATGCCTGGGTGCATTTCAGTGAAAGCTCTCCTAGCTCTACAGCAAACCATGAATAGGTTACTCTACTGCTTTTCAGGCATCTCTACACCCATTTTGAGATGATTGAACCCTAATGCATTTTCCTCTACAGCTTTTGGGAAGTGCCATTTGGAATGGTGTTGAAAGCCTTGCTGCATTCAAGATGTGTCACACTTAGCACTTTTTATCCACTTGGCAGATCCCATCCTTTTACAGGGATGACAAAATTTATACCTGACAAATCCACAGGGTCTATTTTTATCTCCTTATTATGCTCCACAGGGTTATTAATGAATAGATCCATTCTCCTTTGGGCTATTGGAGTCAGCTTGACTGCTTGGCCATTCTCTCAAGCTTCTTCCTCCCTCATGGTTCATTCCCCAGGTGTGGTTCACTCTCACAGGTGATTTTAGCCAGACACTCCTAAACTAAATAGGTTTGACTTATCTACATATTTGATAGTGTTTTCTCCTCCCCTCTTTTCTCCAGGTGATCTGTCTCCTTGGTAAATTTAATCACTTTAATTAAAGGGTCACACATTTATTTCAGAAGACTGAAATAAAGAATAAAAATTTCAGCCTTTGTTAAGCCATCTTGATTTTTCTTTCCACATTATGCAATTGGTGTCACGTTTTTTGCCTTTCACATGTTCCTAATGTATTTATAGCGGGGTTTTTGTTGTCTTTTAAGTGACTTGCTTGCTGCAAGTTATTCTGTGCCTCAGCTCAACTTCCTCTTGTGTATTCCTGCATGTTACCATTTGAAACAGTCTGACCTCTGAGAGCTGAACCTTATGGAAATTTTTGCCCACACTAGAAAATACCAAAGAACCATCATGTCACAGAGTTTCCCCCCACAGCATGTTCCAAGCTATCTGCTCAGATGCACAAATTTTTATGACCACAGAAATATCCCACCTGGGAGCCTATCCTACCAGACCACACAATTCCACTGCAAAGAAAGTTCAACTAATTTAAAAATCTGATCAAAAAGTGTGCTGTGGTTTGGGTTTTTTTCCCCTCACTGTGCCCAGTTGTGTAATTGCCAAGTCTTTTGTAAGTCAAAAAACATGATGAGCCAAAGCCACAAGGAAAGCACTAAATGAGCTATCATTTGTGGCTTTCACATACCATTCTTTATTTCGATAATACAATTTAAAATTATAGTGGTGAACATGCATAAATGTCAAGTATAATAGCATTTGGTGGCAAAATGAAACAGAAACTGGCAATCTAACTGTTAGGATCTGCACTGGAGTCCTGTGCTACCTTTGGCTATTCAGCTTTTACAGCTGTGGGGAAGGGCTGTCTGTCAATGCAGCCGTGTGTTATTGTCAACCTATTTGTCCTTCCGATCAAACCAACAGCAATTTAGGCTGATTGCTATGCAGCCCGAGTAATTTGGGCCCTGCTCTCCCAGACACTCTTGTGGCAGCTGCATTTCCATGGCTTCCTGCAGCACACCTGCAGAAGGATGGCAGTCCAGTGGCTGCAGTGCTACAAAATACCATTATTAGACCGTATTTATGGCTGAAACAGAACAGTTTAATTACAGGGGAACTGGGATTGGGCATTCATGGATAGCTGGAATGTTACCTGACACAAAAAGGTGAATGCTGCTACTTCACATGCAAAGCAATCACTCCAAGCACTTAACATGGCGATGGATTTTGCTGTAACACACCCACACGCTGCAACCAAGAACCCCAGCCTGAAACCGGAACGGAACCACAGCTCTCTCCAAGCATCCACGTGCTCCACTGCACCTGCACATACCCATTAGAGCCAGTCGGAAAGGGTTTGATTGCAAGGGAAAATCCTGTGCTTGTCTGTTATTTCCCACCCCTTGGCAGCAGAGCAGCAGCACCCAGCAGGGCTGTGAATCAGAGCCTCATTTACCACCCAGAGCTTAATGGGAGCTGTCGCCTGGGATTGCTTTCAGGGGGAGATATTTGCTTTTAAACTGGGCTCTCAAACAACCCGGGGTCATCAGACAAGGGCACTGGCAAATAGCAGGGGGAAGGGCACCTCTCACCTTTAAAACTGTTGCTGGGTTCCATCAGTTTCGAAAAATAATGAAAATTAACCAGACAACCTGGACCTTCATACACATGCAGGGAGATGGAAGCCTAATCATTGAGAAGTCTGGAGAGCAGCATGAAGAAGTAAAAGAGGGTTCTGAGAGATTACAAAAAACCCACTGGGTTCACAGGAATAACTCACTGACTGATAATTCATCACTGGGAAATAAAATGCTTTGTTTCCAATAAAAATCCTTACCCTATGCAAAATGAAAGATGATCCTGAAAACGGCTGAAAGGAACATTTTTTAAAACCTCTGAACACCAAAAATTGGTTTATTCCACTAATCCACTCTGCAGGAAGCAGCCTGACTTCATGCTATTGTTCGTCCAATTGACATATCACTCTACTTTTAAGACTACTACTGCTTCAAGGGGTTTTACTCTGGCCAGTGATAAATCCTTAAATGCAGTAGAGGTAGCGGAAGAAACAGTTCAAGGACTAAATAACTAAGCTTGATTTTGCAAGCAAATATAGTCCTAGGTAACAAGTTAAAAAAAAAAGAGGAGTCCTTTAATTATTTGATGTGGTGCACACATAGTAAGACTTTGAGGCAATTATTAAAGAAAATTCGGATGGCCAGAGTCCATTTCCTGTGCAAAGCTCCCACTCCCCTGAGACTGCAGGCAATTGGGCTATGTAGCCCCGAGCACAAACCTCAATAACTTCATCTTTGGGGATTTCAACCCATTTGATCACTTTAATAGAAAAAGTGATGTGACACCTGTTTGTAATCACCCGGGTTTCCTTATGTAAGTCACTCGGTGTCATGTGAGAGGTGTGACCCCACAGCTCATTCCAATTTGTGTCACAAACTGGGCCCCCACAATTTGAGAAACTTTGCATCTTGCCTCTCAATATATCCCCCAGAAATAAATAATAAAATGCTCAGCACTTCTCAGGAGAAATGCTCTGATGTGAAAACATGCACCATACACCTTCTGCTCCTCTGTTTCCCTCCAGTGCCTAAAACCTGGGCAGAGATCTGAGAGAGCAGCTGGAGCCCAGCATAGTACTAAAACTGAGTATTTTCAGTTCTAATCCATTGGATTCTGCGCCTTTTGCACCCTCTCCAATTGTAAGTGGCTTCTGGAAAGAGGCTAAAGGAAAGGTAGGTATGAGCACGGCAGAATGAAAACTATCAAGTAACAAGGGCTTGCTTAAAACAGAAGTTACTCCAGAAAGGGCTGTTTTAGAGAAGCTGTTCCAAATAACTCACTATGTGCACAGTCTTATACAAATAAATATACAAAGTGTGTTTCAAGGACCCACTTGTGTGGGTCACACTTGTGTGACAACACAGAATACATTTGTGTATCCTGTACCAAGGACACACTTGTGTATTCTTGGACCCACACTGAAAGTGAGCAGGACCTGACCCTACAACAAGCAGAAAAAAGATCTTGCTGATGTCTTCTTTTCATTTTTTTTATTTTAAATTTCTAGTGCATAAACAGTACTTGGACCATGCCCTGAGGTCCAGAAGAAGCCAGTACCACAATGTGCTGGGCCCACATTTAAAAAACATTAGACGTAGCAGCTACAGTGTGGCACGAGAAGCTTGGAGCTGTAGCGTGGCAATGGCAAGCATCCATATGCCTTGCCAGGAGCCTGGCAGATTCCCACTCTTCTCATATGGGGATCAGCAGCTGTAGGATGAGCAGCTTGAGCTCAACCTACCTGAGAAGCCAAGAGTGGCGTAAGTCAAGAGGAAAACCCTCTGCTGTGATGAGACTACTGAGATCCAGGAGCAGATCCAGCTTTGGGCCATTCCTACCCGAGCACCTTCTCTTTGATGCCAGATTATGCCACATTGTGGTTTAACTTTAAGCCCAACCCAGTGGAATGGGCAGGAGAATCAGCAAAAAAGTAAAAGTCATGGGCTGAGATAAGAACAGTTTAATAATTGAAATTAAGTAAAATATAATATTAACATAATAGTAGTAGTAGTAGTAGTAGTAGTAGTAGTAGTAGTCGTCGTCGTCGTCGTCGTCGTAGTAATAATATGAAGAGGAAGAAGGGAGAGAAGTAAAATGTAAAAGAAACAAATGATGTGTAATACAATTGCTCACCACCTGCTGACCAATGCCACACCTGTCCCTGAAGCATGACTGGCCCCTCTCCTGGTGAGTAACTCACCCAGTTTATACACTGGACATGGGGTTCTCTGGTATGGAATATCCCTCTGGACAGTTGGGGTCACAGCTGTTCTGGCCATGCCCCCTCCTGGCTTTTTTTGCAGTTTCTCTATGGCAGAGCATGAGACACTGAAAATTCCTTGGCTTAGGGTAAGCACTACTTGGCAACCCAAAACATCAGTGTGTTATCAACATTATACTGAATCCAAAACACAGCCCTGTACCAGCTACTGAGAAAAAATGAACTCCATCACAGCTGAAACCAGGACACGCTGACATGAGCTTGCTTGTGGATCATATTTGTGTAAGGCTGTCTGCACCTCGTAGCTGACAGGAACCGAAACTGCTTCTGTCATTTCTTTATTTCATTTTCCAGCAATTTTCCACCAGTGTATGTGGGAATTTAAAAGAGTGACAAACTCATTTTGGGTTTGTGCTGCAAACCTGATCAGCCGAGGTTTTGCTCACATACCACGACTGAAAAGATTTGGCAGAGATTCAAATCCAGCTAGTGCTGGATGGGGCTTGGGAAAGTGATGCACTTTCCAATTGACCTGATAAACTGGCAGTCTTGGATGGCTGCATTTTGTCTAATTTGCAAGAACTGCTATATGGAGCTTATTGGAATCATAAATTCTGGCTTTCTGGAGTTTTCACTTCTACAGGTGATTTTGCATTTGGAATCTTCTTGATGAAACATCTTGTTTTTCTAATCCAAAAGACACTAGGATTACAAACTAAAGGCTAGAAATCATTTGAGACTAGATTCCATAATAGAATACAGGGAACACAGCTGTGTATACAACAAGCACTTTTCTCCCATCCTGCATTTCCCCTTCTGAACAGTGGGCTTCACAGAGACGGGACTCTACTTTTTCCCAACACATTTTTAGAAAGCACGAATAATATGGATCAATATTCATAAAGAGTTTCTTTCTAAATATTGCTACACTTCATGTTATTTTTCTGCCTTCTACAGATAGATAATTTGCTATCTATTTTTTACAGCTCTTTTATCCTTCCTCTTGCCCACTGACCTGGTTGCTACCTGCATCTCTACCTTGTCTATATTTCTTTATTGCTTTAATTCTTTAGATGTAACCTTTAAAACAGAGCTCTTTGTATTTCTTTACTTATTAGAGGGACAGAGAAAGCAGCAGAAGTGGTAGAAGTTTATTTTCAAGTTTCAACAGAACTATCTGGAAATTTTAAAACATTTTTCTTTACAAGAAAATTCTAACACATTGTTGCCTGCACTTCACATATTGACAGACAACATCCAGCGACATCTGCTCAAGGGAGGTCTTAGGAATAAATGACTGGTTTAAGAAAAATGAAAAACCTGGTGGCAAAGGCAATTCTCCAGGTCACAACTTGCCTCCCAGTAGCTACTTTTCCATGGTAAAACTTCACTGCTCAGTCTGAAGGGACGACCCAGCTATGCTCAAACAGGAGAGGTTGATATTATATGACACGAGACAACTCTCAGGGTTTAAGACAGAAGACCAAGCACCTGTAAGGTCAATGTGATACACTCTCCAGGAGGCCTCACCTTGTACCTGCTCATGGGTGATGCAATGAGCACCAAGCGTTTCATGGAGAAGATGACTGATGGGCTGAGAGTCCCTGTGAACAGGCCTTTGGGTTGATTGTAACACACAGGTCATGGTCTAGCATGTCCTACAATTTTAGGGAATTGCTTGACTTCAGTTCTCTGGCATTTGACTGCCTCACCACTTGCAATGTATTTAATCTCTCCAGGATGGAAGGAACTGATAGTTACTCTTTGAAGGGTGAAAAAAAAGCAACTGAGAAATTAAATGCACTGATCAACACTGTAAAAATAGTGAAACAGAGCACAAAGACTAATTTACTCACAATTAGCAGTTGCCTGGCCTGCAGGAGCATCTCTGTTTGCAAGGAAAAGAGACATGGGAGCTGTAAGCCCCTTCTTGCAGGACCTGAGCAGACCATTCCTTTGAGTCTTGCCATTGTTCCCTCTCCTTGCTCATCTCAATGATGCCCTTTTAGCACACACTCTGGAAAAGCCTTTAATGTTCACAATTGTTGAAAAGAAAGCAGAAATCTCAGAGAAGAAAAGACGTGCAGAAAAGTGAGTAATGATTTTGTGTAGCTTTGATTTATTGACTAGTGGAAGTTATGTATGTATGGTTATTTAATGCCTGTGGCTGGCTGAGCAAATTTGTTACCTAATTCAGAGTGCTTAATGCTGAATGGCCATTATGTTGCTGTAGGCTTAATTAACTGGTGGGTGGACTATGGATTTTAATATAGATGGAAGGTTTATTTGGTTTTAAGAAGCAAATGTTTTATTAATTTGCCTTTTTTTTTTTTTTTTTTTTGCATACTGTCTCAGTATTGACTATAAAAAATGTCAGAACACACTAAAGTCTTCCTGTCATGGCCTTTTTCAGCAACAGTCATTTTATTTTCTTAGACAATTCTGAAATATTCTCTCTGAATCCCTATCCAGGCATAGTTAAAAAAAAAAAAAAAGGATTTTTGAATGCATTTATGTCATCAGAGCCTTTCACATTTATATTTAGTTGGTACCTTTAGAGATTTGCACTGAGCTGATTTGAAGGTGGAGTGTCAGCCCAGCCAACAGACACTGCTCTGGGTCTTAGGGCATGCTCAGTACAAACGAGGTGATGAGCTTGATGAGTTGACAGCCCCCTTTGCTTCCTGATTTTCATGTTTCTATGTAAGTGTGTGACTCAAACCTGCAATATTTCCACAATGACCCATGTCCCCATGACATTTAAGGGACAGTCACTCAGACTGCAGGTGGTTTGTGCTTTATGTCTGAACAAATGGAGCTATTCAATTTACCCTGCATCCAGCACTTCATTACATAAATCCTAAACTAATCTCCTCTTTGTCAGAAATTAGAGTCTGAGCTACCTATCTGGAGAACATTTACCTTTGCAGCAGTGGGAAGCAGCAACTTGGAACAAAATTTTAAGCTGCTGAGTTATTTGGACAGGTCTAGAAAACAGCTCAAGGAATCTTTCTCCCTCACAAAGGTAGTCACAAATGCATCTGATGCAGCGTCCCACAGATGATGACTGCTGGTCCCCCATTTCTCAGGAGCATCCCTGGCTGGCTCACAGTAGCCATAAGGAAGGCCCTTGGCATGTGGATAAATTTGTGGTTTATTCATCAGAAACTTTCCCTTCTGTAATCCAGCAACTTCCCTCACCACAACCCTGATGATGAGAAAATCACACTGTTAAAATTCTAAAATCCATCTGCATCTCCTCAGCACAGCACTCAAGACAGCATTGTGTCTCCTCATCAGCTCTCTCCAAGGGAGAACAAAAGCAGAGGGAATGTCACCATCTCCCCCAAGGCTGACTGTGGTGGGCAGCAGGGAGGACCAGGACATGCACTCTGGAGGCACAGTAGCAAGATGTGAGAAGATCAGTTTCTCCATGGAATTAACCTCTTCACAAGCACCTCTGGACTGGCTCCACACCAGTCCTCACTGCTGTGCTCTGCTTCAGTGGGTCTTGGTTCCATGTGTGGCTCCACACTGGCTGAGTGAGCACTAAAATATCACAAAAAGATTTGAAATAATGCTGCTCCTTTTTATACTGTGTCACTTCATTTATTACTATGTATCATTTAGCATCATGTATTTGCCACAAGTGCATCTGGTAGCAATCACTTTGCTACTGTAGACATTTCCTATTACCTCATGTAGATATTTTCTATTACCTGCTCCTCAGTGAAAGCCACTCTTAACAGCGCAAAGTGTCAAGGAATCTGAGTTCTGACCCATGGGGTTTCTTGGAAAGCACTGAAGTTGTTAATTTATGCAGCTCCAGTAAGAATCAAAGTGCTTTGCAACAAGAATATCATATAAACTCTCCTCAGCGCAGGTATTTAATTGAGTCTTGCAAATTTTACTTGCCTGCTCAGCTGGGATGAGTAATTATTTTTGATGGACGAGTAAATTGCCATTAGTATTTCCATTCTGCTAAAGCTGGAAGATTAGTCTTTGTGGCCAAGCTGATAAATTTCCATTACAGTTTTGCAAGTCTGAATGAATGGATGTAGCTGTACTTTCAAAACCAGACACAAAATCTGTCCTGATGAGGTACAGCCTCAAACCTTACTCAAACACAGAGCCCCTTCAACAGGCAGCAGGAGTGAATCCTACAGAAACACTGACACCTACTCAGCTCAAGGTCATCTTATGTGAAATGCTGCACAAGCATCCAATAGCTGAGCAACATACCATGAGTACATACATACACCAGGACTGTATTTGCTGTGTACCTAAAGCTCCTGTTTACTCCATTCCCATATGAGGCTTGATCTCATGAATCACATCTCCTAAAGCTGTCCTGAGCAGTCTCTTGAAATGCCTCTCAAATCATTGCCACTCTTTTCCCTGATCTTAGTGCTAGTGATTCCAGGCACCCAATACCCAGTGATGCCATGAAGATTTTTGCCTTTTCTTTCATACCCCTTTTATACGTTTTCACAACTTCTGTATTCTTAGTGCTTTTTGCCTACATTCTTGGACTTGTTTGTTCAGCTAAGAGACTAAACATTTTAGAAGCTTCGTAGGTAGGGGTTAGTGTGCCCCAGACCCCAAGGTCTTCTCCAGAACACATTCTGTAAACTAAGACAGAACCATCCAGGAGAGGGGGGGGGTCATTCAAGCCTCTCATTGGGGAATTTTTGATAGATATGCTAATTAGTATGACCTATAATGTTATACCAGATCTTTTGGGGGGGGCGCATTGCATTGTGCATTTCAGTGCATTCGAACAGGATGTAGTGCACCTAAGGATCCTTAAAATAAACACCAAGGTAAAATCCCTTTTTCCCCTCTAACCATGTCTGACTCTTGATTTTGAGACCAGGAAAAGGCATCATCAGCTGAAGCCTGGCACTCAGTGGATGTGGGATACAGCCGGGCCACGTGTCACAGAGGCTGTGCAAGGCTGATGGAGGACACAAAACTCTCCATAGAACAGGCAGGAGAGGTCACGGGTGAGGAGCTGATTGCAGGAGAAAGACTTCAAAATTGCAATAGTCATCACAATTCTTTAAGAAAAAGCCTTTTCAAAGGAAACTTTTGGCTTGAGAAATAGTAATAAGGGCCAGTTCTTAGGATTACATGGGAACTTGAAAGGGAAGGGGGTCACAGCAGGGACAGCACAAAGTAACTGGGAGAACTGGCATCAGGTGTCTGAATTTGATGGCAGCAGGTATACCTGCCCTCATTGAGACACATTCTCTACTTCTGCAAGTCTTCCCTGAGCTTCCAACATTCCCACCAGCATTCACGAGCATAGAAGGAAACTTTAAATAAACTACACAGCCACACCTGTGCCTTGTGCATCAGAGGGCACACCACAGTCCCTCACTAAGGCAAAGGCACACGCTGGAAAGGGTTGTTTGCACAACCAGGGGGTGAGGGAGTCAACATCTTTCCCCCCATGCTGACTTTCTCACCCCTCCTGCTGATGCACCTACACCAGCAGGTCCATGTGTCTTGTTAAGGACTTTCTGTGTCCTCTGATAGAGGAAGGTCAGCTGGCTGCACTGGCAAAAAGCTCTTGCTGAATTTTAAGCTGTATCTTATTCTGGAGGGCTCTTCAGGAGACTTTTGTTATGAAGTCCTCATAGCCCTTATGTTCTCTAAGATGCTTTTCATGCACTCCATGTTTCTCTGTTCTTCTTTCTTAATAAGGACTCTGGAAATCACTGCCAGGTTTCTCATACCCTTATTAACAAGTGGATGCTGCGACATTGTTTAATTATTAAATAAATCTGCAGTCTGAAAGTAGCTAGAGACAGAGAAGGAAAAAAAAAAGTGCAACAGTTTTTGAGATGCACTGAAAAATGACAAGAAAATCTGCCTAGCAAAAAGCCTTATGAGGATATGATACAAAAATGCAGATATTAGCTAGATATTTTAAACTGATTTCACTGATATTTATAGATGCAGTAGAATTTATGTGAGAAAAGATTCTTTAGAAAGTATTTAAAACATAAATTGTAAAGCACTTTATTTGGAGAGAAAATTACCAGTAATTTTAGCAGCTCCAACTCCTACAGCAAAAACCACTAATATAAAACAAAAGAAAATAGAAAAAAACATCCCTGGCCACTAGTAACATTCTCTCTTCCCTTTCCATAGCTGTATTTAATTGTAGTTTATACCAACTGCAATTCTATCTTACTACCTTAGAAAGAAGCAGGCTCACATGCTTACATATCAATGTCCTGGCAGATAAAGCACAATGTGGGGCCCTAAAGCTCAGAGGAGGAAATGAGCCTTTCATTTGAAGCTAAAAATGGATTTGTTTTCACATATTGTAAAGCGATGCTGTGCTACTCCCAAAGCACAGGGGTGCAAGCCCAGAAACGGGCACAGCACCATAAGCTTGTTTGATTGCTTGGGACAAAAATGAGGACTTTTTCTGGTGGCTGTCAAAGAGCATCAGGCACACCTGCCTGCTGTACTTCTGAAAAACCTCCCTCAGGTATTTCTAAATCATAGCAAAACATTCCTATGAGGAGTGGCTGAGGGACCTGGGGGTCTTTAACCTGGAGAAAAGGAGACTCGGGGACTTCACTCTCTCCAACCACCTGAAAGGAGACTGTGGCAAGGTCAGGGTCAGTCTCTTCTCCCATGTAAAAAGCAACAGGACAAGGGCAAGGGCAAATGGCCTCAAGTTGTGCCAGGGGGGGGTTAGGTTGGATATTAGGAAAAATTTCTTTACCGAAAGGATTGTCAAGCATTGGACCAGGCTCCCAGGGAACAAGTCCTGGAGGCCTGTAGATGTGGCACTCCACAAGATTTAATGGTGGACTTGGCAATGCTGGGTTGGATTTGGTGATCATGGAGACCTTTTCCATCTTTAAATGATTCTATGGTTCCACAGGGATACATAATTTATTAACTGCAAGATGAAGTGAGCGATAGTGTTGATGAAATTTCCATCAAACACATAGAAAAGGGGACACAGATATTCCCTGAAGTTACTGGCTTACTGTTAAAAGAAAGGTAGGTTTTTTTGGTTTCTTCTTACCATGGAGTGAATCTGCATTCTCATCACATCGCAGATGCAACCTAAACAAGTGAGAGCAGTCCCAGGCTTTAAAGCATATGCACTCTCCCACCTGCACTGCATTTCCTAAAGCCACTAACTTTCATATTTTTTTCACCTTGTGAATTCTCCAAACAACCACTCACACATCTTTATTTTGACTTATCAAGGTAAGAACTTATTCAGCCATACCTGACTGAGGGAATTTATCATCTGGCTTAAGGCTGCAATTCAAGACATTCTCAGAACATAAAAACACAGCAATATTTTATCTAACACCTTTTTCAGCAATCTATGCAAATATATACATTGCTCCTTGGGTTGGGATTTTTTTTTTAAATTTTATTGCAACCAGGCACAGGAAACTATCACCGTGGCATCAGTGGCATGAAGAGATACAATCTAATAAATGTGCTGGATCAGAATTGGTCTGACAAGGTTCAGTGTAATAAATATAGATTAAAATACTTTGTTAATCACCAAAACACATTGCCTTATAGACACCAAGGCTTAGATGGGCTTATGGGCAGCATAAGCCCAGCAGGATTTGACGAAGCATTGAGAAAAGAGATCATTAGTTTTTCAGAGCCATAAATCTCACATATACAATTTTTAAACCACTGACAAAGTATCTCCATAGAGTGACTCTATTTTTCAGATGGCATAATCTCCCAAGTTCTAGTGGCAAAACTGCAGGAATCATAAAAAGAACCCAAAAATGCCAGTTTAGTTAATGATTTATTATTTAACTTGTAACAAAATTATTATCTTCCTGAACTAAAGGACTGCATCTCTGGTCCTGCTGGCAGGTAGAAAATGAATACTATCAGCTACTAAATCAAACCAACAGGTTAGAGACCACCTGGAAAGGGAATTTAACATGGCATGTGAGGGACACCCATCTGTCCCAGTGAATGTATCCACCAACTCCAGTGGAGCTAGAATTAATGGCAGTAACCAGCTCTAACAAGACAGAAGAGCCACATATCACAGACAGTATGTGGGATAGGAAAGGAATGACACTGGGATTTGCTCAAGTGGCTGCCAAGTGTCTTGAGACTAAAGCCTCGTGGATGAGGGAAAGATGGAATGTCCCACAAGAGCCCAGTGTAAACTCATGTAAAGGGATGCACAAAGAAGAAATGGCCCTAAAGTTTACATAGAGAATGATGGATTTTGAGCAATCAGAACTCAGGGGGGAGAGCTTGGGTTAAAACAAACAGATCTATGAAAATGTCAACTGGTGATCAGGATCAGTCAAGGATGCAAGTCAAATGCTGCAAATCATTAGTCAAGAAAGAGGGAACAGACCAGAAAAAACAGACAGGACAAGGGTCTAAATAAGGAGGTGTGGAATGCAGAAGGTAATCTGGGAATGCTTGTTTATTCTATCTTTCAATATGATAATTACACAACAGTGCATAAAATGCCCTAAAAAGTGACATGGATTCAAAAGCTAATGGACAAATTCATAAAAGAAAAATTCATTTAGGAGTACTAAATGGATGGAGAGCTCTGGCTTATGAAATTACTAGAGGCAACAAGATGTACTTGGAAATAACTAAGAGCATGTTCCAGAAATTTGAAAATCTGTGAATTTCAAAATACTTAGTTAATATCTAAACAACCAAACCATAAAAGACTGTGTTGCTTTTACAACATTCTTTTTAGAATTCATTAATCAGCCACTGAACAGGAAAAACACTGCAATTATAATTTGCAGAAGATCTAGATACAGAAATGTGTTTTGTGCTCAACAGCAAAGACAAATACACAAGAGACAAGGCTGATCTGAAAACAGCTTGAGAATAGAAGAAAGGGCCAAGTTAATTGGATAAATTTATTTAATTTCTCATTGATCCAACTTAAGCAATACCATAGTACAGCATTCTCTTATTTCCTCTTACTTTATTGTGGAAACCCAAGCAGTCTGATGTACAGTCATGATCATCAAGGGAATAAATTGTTGGTTAGGCTGCTTTATTCCTTCAGGAAAAAAAATGTTAGATAGCTGTATTCTAATGGCTTTAGCCCTTTTCATGCTTTATACTTGAGATCTGGATTGTCACACCAGCAGATAATCCAGAAGAACTCCATCAAAGTGGTCAAAATATATGACATAGCAGTGTGCTTCTTAAAATGTCAGTTTGCTCTGCTAAATCATCCTTAAGATCTAACAATCTCTCTTCTCAGCAGAAAGCTCTCAGTTGTTCATGTTTTGCATAACAACCTTGCTAAATAACACCAGATTTAGAAATCCAGGAATACCAAGCTACCAGCAGCACCCTCATTTATATATCAAAGCAACAGAATGGTTTGGATTGGAAGGGACCTTAAGGACCATTTAGTCCAACCCCTCCTGCCATGTGCAGGACACCTTCCACTAGACCAGGTTGCTTCAAGCCCCATCCAACCCAGCCTTGAACATGTCCACAGATGGGGCAACCTGTGCGAGGACCTCACCACCTTCTCAGTAAAGAATTTCTTCTTAATATCTAATCTAAATATAACATCTTTCACTTTAAATCCTTTACTCCTTGCCAAATCACTCCACCCTCTTGCAAAAAAGTCCCTCTCCAGCTCTCTCATAGCCCCTTTATACACTGGAAGGGGCTCTAAGGTCTCTCCAGAGCTTTCTCTTCTCCAAGCTGAATAACCCCAGCTCCCAGCCTATTTTCACAGCAGAGGTGCTCCAGCCCTCTGAGCATCTTTATGGCCTCCTCTGGGCTTGGTCCAACAAGTCCATGTCCTTCCTATGTTGGGGGCCCCAGGTGGGGTCTCATGAGATCAGACTAGAGGGGTGGAATTCCCTCCCTTGACCTGCTGGTTGTGCTGCTTTTGACGTGGCCCAAGACACAATTGGCTTTCTGGGCTGCAACCACCCATTGCCTGGTCACACTGAGCTTCTCATCAACACACACCCCAAGTCATTTCACTCAGGGCTGCTCTCAATCCATTCCCCACCCAGCCTGTATTTGTGCTTGTTTTCACTTAAAGATTTTGCTAGGTTGTGACTCACAACAAAAACTCTTTGCCTGCTACACAAGAGCTACAGTTCTTCTCCTAAAATTGGTTGGGCAGATGACAACTCTCGATCCCTGATTTTGTTTAATGGAACCCATGGGGAAAACATTTTTGGTTTAGCTCTTTCTCTGCCAGCCAAGCAGTAAAATGGGACCTTTTCCAGGAAAGTAATCATAGGAGTTACCCTTGAAGTTCTCTCTGACTCACTCTCCTATTTACAAGTCCCCCAACTCAACACATAATACAGTGAAATATCCTCCTTTTAGATAAAAACAGGGATAGTTCTAAAATAATGATCACTAATATGTGGGTAGGTAATTCTGTGGTAGGGACAGGTGGTTACCTGAAGTTAGAGGATGGCATCGAGCAATGTAGCATCACTTGTTTCACTTAAAGAACCAGAATTCTTCCAAAAATGGGAATTTACAACCTGCTGTTTCATTAGTAAGCCAATCATCTGCAGGTGTATAGGAATGCCTCCTCGGCACTTAACACAAAGGACAGCAAGAGCAGCACTTCTGTCTTTGTGAGAAGCAGCCCTGACATCCACACCCTGCTCCTGACTCCTTGGGACCTTATTGATAGCACCTACATATCTCTTGTTTCTGCATCTCTCTTCTATACCACCACAAAATTCCTCTAAAACACATTTTAAAAAAATCCTTTTTGGGCATAGCACATAGCCTGTACTTTCCATAGCAATGAAATCTACACAAAGACTCTGCTGAAGATAGCCCAGGGGAATTTCCAGTCCCTTACACTGACAGATGTTTGTCTTATCTGTTCTGAATTGTTCTCTTCACAAAAAGTACTCCATATTCTTCCTTAAAGCCATGTATAATTATAAAGTTTCTTCTTAAATCTAACCAACATATTATTGTTGCAAATTAAGATTTCCTAGTAGAAAATTTTATTACAAAAAAAAAGCCTTTTCATAGCTAAGACAATTTTTTTCTCTTCAGTTTTCTGTTTTTTTCAATTAAACAAATAGAGTTTTTCAAATTTCTTCCATGTTCCTCTGCCCTTCTGAGTTTATCTGGACTCCTTCCAGTTTCTCTAATTTCCCTCCAAGCATTAGGCCCAGCATTCAATTTCAGACTTCTCTGGTACCAAGTAGAACTGAATAATTACTTCCCAAAGCTCAAATACAACCATCAATATACCCTGGAATGAGCACCACCTTTTCTGCAGTTGCACACATTTTGGATCTATATTTAACTTGTCAGCAACTATCTACAAAAGCCACAAACCCCCTTTCCTGCAGGGAGCTGCTTAGCCAGTTATTCCATTCCCCATTTTGTCCTGGTGTCAAATGACTTTCCTTTCTAACTACAATACTCAGCATTTGTTTTTCTTGACTTTTTTCTTATTGATTTCACACTGTCACTTACATTTATCATGATCATCTGAAATTCTATGCCTGTCCTCTTTGAGAGTGCTTGCAATTACCAATTTTGCAAACTTCAACTGTACTCCTCATTCCATTATCCAAAATGCTTACAGAACAAATATGCAGCTATAGTGCATGCTCCCTCCTACTCATATTAAAATATCAGCTTCTGAAAAATGACTGCAAACGTGGAAATCTGTAGAAAGGTATAATCATTGTATTAAAAGAAAAACACCAAAAAAATTTCTCAGTTCAGAATTTCAACAATTCAAAGCCAGTTTTCTCCAGTTCCTGCTTCCAGGAGTACTTGTAAAACAAACAGCTGAATATAACCCTTTGTAGGGGTCCTACAGTGCTGACACACCACTCCCAAGGGAAACTGGCAATTAAACAGGGCACTTGCAAAGTCAAAAATTCCAGATAGACACTAAGTTCAAATCCTGTTCTACTTGGCAGCCGAACACCAGCATCAGTGGAGAGGAAAACAAGTTATCCAGCACAAGCAAATTGTCCATACAGACTGAACTATAAGCTTACGTCTAAATTACTCAAACCTGCTTAAAGAAGTGGAAGCCTGTCACTGATGTGCCTACTTCATTATTTAGCACAGGAATATAACTCCTCACCCTTCTCACAGGTACTGTCAGCTATCCACTACAAAAAATTGCCAAGTTCAATGTACACCTATTTGCCAAATTGGTTTAGAAACAACACGGTTTCACTTCTAACAAAAGTTGTGAAACATGACATGACTTTGCAAAAACTAATCTTCCATTTGAAAATATTATCATCAGATGAATATCCTGAACATTTCTTCAGATCCACTGAACAAGCTTAAATTCTTCTTCAACTTGTCTAATCAGAGACACAGATCTCCCCATCAGGTCCAAAACACCATTTCAGGCACAAAGTAAACAGAACCTACCCATTTAGGGCCCTCTAACGTAGCTACGGTCCATAGCATCTGGCAGACTGATGCAGTATTTATCCTCACCACATTCCCAGGAGGTAAGCAATGCTGTTATCCCACTGTAACAGTGAAGGACTGGAAGCCCAATAGATGAATAGCTGCCCATCCATGCAGTAGAGCTCAGGATAACGAGTCCCGAAGTTGGTGCATCCTGAGTCTGCTCTTGAGTACCCTGAGGACTGTGGTTTTGGGTGAACCATCACTTAAACATAAAGTCCTGCTTTGGCAGCCAGGCTTTGCACCACTGTGGCAGCCACCAGCAACATCAGATCCACTCCTACTGGCTGTAGATTTCTCCTGTATTCACAGCTTTACCTGTCAATACAGTGTATGCACTGTGTGTTCTCAGCTGTTATCTGGGTTACGGTCACTGGAAAAGTGTGGCAGGATCTGCTGCTGTTAATGCTGCAGATGTTTTCAGGAGTTACTCAAAGAGCAGCAAAACTCAGCCCACAACCCTTGTGTGACCAAAGAGAATAGCTCATTTCAAAATACGCCTATCAGTTAAAGCAGCTGGTTCAAATAATTAGCTTTTATTTCACATTATTTTCCACCCTGTATATATCAGTTTGTACACTTACATCTTAGAAAACCCAGTGCTAATGCTCAACTCTTCAAACACAGCAGCATCAGTCTGGTGGAATGTGAGAAGTGTTACAGGCATCTTCTGCAGCTGTCATTTTTCCTAGTGGAGAACACACTCCCCAAATCGGGTTTGGCCTAAAGAACCTGCAACAATAACAAGTCACCTGCTGCCCTGAATCCTTTTGGTCAAACTCCACAGCATTGACCAGCTTCACATTTCTGCCCCACGCAGTGATTGCTGTGAATCATTTTGTCCAAGGCTATCACTTGCACACAGATATGTCTGTCTAGGACAGGGCTGAAGGAACAAGAGGGCTGGCAGAGGTGTGAATAACCTAAAGAGTAACCAACTCACAAAAAACCAACCAACCAACCAAAAACAACAACAAAAAAAGGAATCATATAGGAAGGAAACGTTCCATGTCAATATAAGGCAGACAGGACAAATCCAGTCCTGATGTAACCTGTGCTGCAACAGTGTCCTCTGTTTTCTGCATCCAACACATCATGAAACAGAAAAGTCAGAGAAGCAGTAACAGTGCCAGCAGACCCATCTGAGGGCAGATCACTGAAAGCCTCCTCATACCCAGGCCTGTACAGGAAACCTCTAGCCTGCCTGCTCCTCTCCTTCCCTGCT
>NW_008237221.1:471350-474749 GCF_000691975.1 Corvus brachyrhynchos | reverse complement strand
ACAACACCCACCCCCATGAACAAAACACAAAGATTTCTAGTCACATAAGAAACTTTTTAGCCTTCTCCTGATGGACACCAGGACATCTTCCTCCAGAATTCCAGGCTGCTCTCGGCCACACCTGCTGTGTCTCTGAGAGATCCTATCACCCCTGCTCCCTCACAGGTAGCAGGAGCTTGTAAGCTGTTTGGATCCTGGGTCTGTTGGGTTTAAATATTGCCAGCCACCACAGCACACTCAGGGCATGGAGTGCCCACCCCAGCCTGCCTACCTGTTTCACTGGAGCTGCCTCCTCTACAAAGAAGTCTTCCATTGCTGCAGCTGCTCACGCCTGTGCGAGGAACCGGGGCAAGGGGCGGGGATGGGGGTGGAGGGGAATCCTGGAAACTGGCACAACCTAGATACACAGGCTGGCAGAGCAACTGTTTAAAAAAATCTTAATTAATTACACAGAATCCAGCAAAATTCTGAACTGAGCCAGCTCTGGGACTGGTGAGGTTTTTTTAAGTGCTCATTACTCTGATGAGGCAGAAGGTACTTTCGAAGGCTCTTTGCTCTCTGCAGAGAAGTAAGCAAGGATGGCAGCCATCCTTTGAAGAATACACACCACTGCGGAAGGTATCTTTTCAGCTTTATACCGGCTAGCGCTTGTATTTCAATGCCTTAGAAAGCCTCGAGCAGCCTTGAGAGGTAGCACAGGCGATCTACAGTTGGGGAGTGAGGAATACCTGTAACATGTCGAAATCCCCACTGCTGACGAAAGTTTTTAAACTCCTGGGAGGTGTAGGCAGGTCCATTATCAGTTTTTATCTCCTCAGGTATACCAAGCACAGCAAAAGCTTGGACAAGATGTTTTTCAACATCCTTAGCCTTTTCACCTGCATGTGCGGAGGCATACATAGCACCAGAGAAGGTATCAATAGAAACATGAACGTATTTTAATCTCCCAAATTCAGGGAAATGTGTGACGTCCATTTGCCACACTTCACCACTATTAATGCCTCTGGGATTGACCCCTATGCCCAGTGATGGAAGCTGTAGCTTCTGGCAGTTGGGACATGTTGCCACTATTGCTTTTGCCTGTGTCCGCGACAGATGGAACATGCGGATAAGAGCAGGAATATTTTGATGGTACATGGCATGGCTCAATTTTGCTTGTTCAAAAACTTGGGGGAGCTTTGCTAAGTCGGCTGATAGAACTATGTCTGCTGGCATAGCCAGAGCATCAGCTCTACGATTACCTTCTGCAATAAATCCTGGCAGGTTTGTATGTGACCTCACATGCATGACACACCACCAGCAGCCAGCAGCGTGCCTTGGCATGAAGCTCAAACAAGACCAGAAGGAGCTTTTTATCAGTAGTGCTATCTAAAAAGGGGCAGTTATTTAACCATCCCAGTGCTACAGTGGGGTCTAGAAGAGATATTGGGAGTCTAAATGTCCCTTTCCCTTTGGAGCAATGGCAGGTGGGAAAAGTGAGACAGAGGCATCCTGAAAGGGCACCCTGAAGGTGGACAGGCTCTGCAAAGGCTGATCTTGGGCTACCAGTTATGGCTTCACATGGGTCAACAGCTTTGAGTGACTCCAAAGGGAAGAAATTCCTACCAGGACAACAGCTCAGGCACTGCCTTTTCCCCTGCAAAAACACTGCAGGCTGTACCCCTGTGGCTGGGATACTTCTCCATGGCATTACTGGCAAAATTCCCTACTGATTCCTAGGGGTCAGGATCAGGCCTGCAGGCACAGAAGAAAACAACCCTCTGATGAACATCAGGTGTTGCCATAGTAGCTAGAGGTTTTCATAATTCACAAGTATTTAAAATAATCTGAACAGTTGTAAAAAGCAGCAGAGGATTCCTGAAGTAATAAAAATCTATTCCCCAAAGGGCATGGATTTGGAAAAAAGGTTATTAATTGAAAAGTAAGTGATGTAGGATGGAGAGTCATATAACTGATGAAGGGGAAATGCACTTCAGATCTTCGCAGAAACAAAATGAGTTGGAATCTCTCAGCTTTTCACATCACAGCTTTCTTCCTAGCAATCACAATTTTTTTTCTGATGCAAGTGGAGAAAATAGACTTTAAAAGTTCAAGAAACTCCAAGATATTCTGTAGCAAAATAAGTTTACTCAGAAACTTGTTTTTAAAGCCACTACAGCACAATAAGACACCAAAAGCGATTGGGTTCATTGCTAATGAAATGACCTTAAAAATCTACATTTCATTAAATGTGGTACACAATAAAATGCCACAGGGGAAACATTATTTTATTTAGTAATATCAAAAGCTGTCATTTTCTGTAACAGCCTGAGGCTACAGAAAAGCATATTCCCATGAATAATTAGCATTTGGCATTAAGAAGTATTTTATCAAGAAAGCTGCCACAGCTCTGTGTAGCCCAAGTAGAAATGTTGGAGAGTATTAATGAAACATTAAGGTGACTGTTTGTCTTATCTATTAATTTACCTTTGTAGAGCTAAAATCAGAACCTTTTCATTATTGTCAAATTTTGTTTTAATATTAATGAAACTGAAGCCATATAAAAAGTTCTGTACAAGGCAGAAGAAAGAAAATATCATCAAGAAAAACAATTATTTGCAGCATTCTGACTTGAAAATGGCACTATTCCATGTTAATAAACAGCCCAGTTCAGTAAATCACATAAGCAAGTTCTTAATTTTAAGGATACAAGCTTTTTGGAACCACACTTGACACTTCAAAATCTAATCTGCTCTCTACATTTTAAAGGACAGACTTCACCACATTTTACTGTGCGTAAGAATTTTTGCTGCAAAAGCAAAACTTCATGATCCTTATGGCCTTTTACACCTGTTTACAATTAATAGCTCATTTCTATTTCTGAGAGCTGGGGCCAAAAAAAAAGAATACAGTTTATGGCATATTACCTGCTGGCATTTCTAAAGGACTTAGCACAGGAAATTACTAGATATCAGTTTCCCTGCAATAACTATGCACAATTTCACTTTTATGACCTGGCACTCAGAGGTAAATGTAAGGTAAGCTGAGTTAATCAAGCCTGGGCTGATTGAATGATACCTGGAGCAAAGGGGGAACAAGCTGCCTCATAGAGCTGATGGTGGAGCAGGACAGGTTCATATCAACAATCCTGAATCAGCTGCCCTGAGGCAAATCCTGCAGCGCAGTGACAGGTTCACATGGCAGAGCTTTCACAAATCAAGAAGGTTAATACATTCATCAACTATAAAGAACGTTTAAAGTAATTTATCCAGAAATCCTGATGGTTGCAGGTCTTCTCTGAATTTGAGTTCTGTTTGAGTTAGGCAATTCATTAGTCCTGACTAAAAAAATTCCCAAACTGGAGTTCATTACAAATAATTCTTGGCAATTTATTCAACTAGCAGGCTACACCTACCTGCC
>NW_008237221.1:440491-471221 GCF_000691975.1 Corvus brachyrhynchos | reverse complement strand
CCCTACCTTCAGTTTTCTTTGCTCTGCTCTGTTTACCTCTTTTTCATGCAGATCAGAGAGGTGAAGTCGTAGAGCGCTGAACTTCCACTTCAACAAACAAATATTTCAAATTCAACTCTGTGAGACATATATTCCCTTCCCTTATGCAACCTCAGAAAATCTCTTGATCTTCTTCATTGGGCTCAAAAATTTTTGAAACATGGCCACTTGTCACACATGTAATTTTTAATTAACAATCCCATCAGGGTCAGTAAAAATCTACTGTAGTTTCATTCTTCTGGTTAAAGGGTCAAATACATGTGAACATTTTTGGACATAATAATGTACAGAGAGCTTGTCCTTCTTTTGATATCCCTCAATGACACCAAGTCTTTTTTTCGTGGACATTATTTCCCTCACCCTTCAAATATGACCTTATATTTAGGTTTCATATATGACTGATTTGAAATTGATGGGGTTTGGGTTCTTTCAACAGATCCCAGCTGTCATGCATCTGTCACATTATCTTTAGTACTGACACAAAGGTCAGTGTCCCTAATCAGAAAACTTGGTCTGCCATTTCTTCTTGCATTCTTATGGGTGAATTACACAAGTTTTGAGAGCATGGACCAAGAACCAGCAGGACTGAGCACATCACTCTGTGATGGCTCTTTGTGTACAATTACACTGTTGTAAAGCTATTGGCCAGATAAGAGCCTAACCTGTCTGCACATGTTGAACATGTTGATACCTTTCAGATTTCATCTTTGTCTCTTCTTACCCTAGGAACTCAATCTTCT
Source organism: Corvus brachyrhynchos (assembly GCF_000691975.1). Lineage (NCBI taxonomy): Eukaryota > Metazoa > Chordata > Aves > Passeriformes > Corvidae > Corvus > Corvus brachyrhynchos. The sequence continues at coordinate 470,442 of NW_008237221.1, read as the reverse complement.
AATTTATTATAATGATTACTACTAATGATTTTTTTCTTTACTTGCATCCTTAGTGTTTTTATATTTATAATCCCTTCTCTATTATCTGTATTTAAAAATCTGCTTGTACTTTTTCTCAAATACAGGCTAGAAAAGAAAACCAGTAATTTTTCTTTCTAGCCTGAGTAGTCAGGTCATTTAGAGGACTATTCCTGAGCAGAACACAGAGAGAGAGAGACCCTCTTAGCAAAGTTAGTGCATCTGAAACTTTCCTGAGTTTTAGTTGCCTGAAGTTCATGGCCTTCAGCACTTGTTGGGAATTCTGGACTCACACTGACATGAAAAAACCACAGCAAACCTCTGTCAAAGTTGTCGGCTGATGGTTGGCCTTTCTTTTTAGAGACTGTGTCATTTATACTTGATTTCTCCATGAAACTATTAAGGAACCCAGCCTTGCTTGAAGAAATCTGAACCTTTAGTCAACCTTCAGAGGAACTTGAACCTGAATTTTGAGAACTTGAAGACAGGAGAGTTCGACTTTCGCTGGGCTTTTCTCACAAATATTCTGCACGGGTCAAGTGTTGAGCAACATGAGTGTAATACACACTGTCACACACCTTTCCTGCATGCAGGAAATACCAGCAGCAGCCTCCCAATCAAACTAAACTCACCCAGGGATATGGGGCTGTGACAAGATGCTGATAACTTGAAATGCCCTTGCCTTTGTTTAATCTATGGTACAGACTGGAAAGAACCATGATCTTTTCCAGTTCTCTTTTCAGCAGTACTTATCACTTCACTTCCTTATACCAAGTATTTGGATGAAAGTTATAATAATTACAACCTCTGAAAAAAAAAATCCTCTGATTTACTGATCTTTGCATTGTAAACAGAGAGTTCAGGGCAGAGGGATATTTTTAAAAATCCAAATAGCACAGCTCAGTTTTATTCCTTCTTTGATACTGTTCTTTTTTGTGTTGCTACGGTATGTCTGCTCCATGTGAAAGTGAGGTTGCTATGGAAACTACTCATTATTTTTCAATAGTAGGCTAGCTACTTAATAAAAGTCCTACATCTTTTTAATCCCTAGAGAGTCCTAATTTATCCCATACACAGACTTTCCTTCTTGACAGCTCCTTTAATATTCACTGCACTGCAGTGCACATTAATCTGAACATGCCCAACAAATCCACAACTTACTTCTGAAATCAACTTTCCAGAAAAGTTCGGGTTTAAAAAAAATATTTTTTTTTAGCTTCTCTTTTACCTGCTTATATTTCTGTGAAAGACTGTAGGTATGAACAGCAAAGCCAAGAGTGGGTCTGTGTAAGAGTCAGACATAGAAGAAAAAAAACAAAATTCCTGTATCTATAATAATGGTAAAAGCTACAGGAAGGGAGGATAGACCATGATCCAGTTAGCCTGGAATTGGAGTTAATTCCTTACGGTGCCACAGTCTTCCCTGGCCAGCACAGGCAACAGTCTTGGTCTCAGCTTTCCTCAGTTCACCACCTATAAAATACATGGTCCTTATTTGGCAAATTTGAGCCAATTTCCAATAGGAAATGTCCTACTTGGAAACTGGAGCCCTCCCTGTTTGACAGACTGAATTCACCAGTGATTGTCTCAAGCACTCAGGCAACAAACCACATCGGGGCAGTCAGAGCGTGGGAGCTGGGGGGAATCCACAATGTCACCATGTGTTACAACTTTCCACTTCTCTGCATAGAAATTTCCACTTTTCTTCTTCCTTTTATTTCCTTTTTTTTCAAAGAAGAAAATTAAGTATTAATGATGAATCAATTAACTCTTTCCTACCCAAAATGCTTTTATGTTGGGTTCAATATTCTACATTGGGTTAAGTGAATGCTGTTGGTTGAAGGTCTTAATTTCAGAACCTCTAGTAGTGTTTAAAAGAGGCTCCTCTCTTATACTAAATATTCATTCCCCCCTGAGGATGTGATTATTCCGAAACATTCATTCACCTCCAAGGATCTAACTATTCCGACATTTCTTACGATTTATTTGAGGCAGATCAGTGGCATTTCAGTGGAGCAGCTCTCATCAGAACAGAAAGAAAACTAAAGGAGCTGCAGTAGCCAGTTGTCTCATCCTTCCTGTATTAGGCAGGTCTGAAGCACTTCTTCAGATTACAACAGAATTTAACTGCTCCACCAAATGACAAAACTCATCCAATAATACACATTAAACAAGCAACAGGAACTCCAGAATATAATGAAAGCAGAATTAGGCCAACAGGAAATTAACTATCTCAAGTATTTCAGAGATCACAAACAACAGTTTCATGGTTGTTGCTGTGACTCTCCTTTTTCCTCAACATTTTCCTCCAAACAAACTTCCATGCATTTCATATGGGCAATCAGAATTAAACCTGATTAAAATTCAGCCACAGGTGAGAGCAGCTAAAGGGAAACTTTCAAAGCTAACAGGTCTAGATTTAAGTCTTTCTACATATAATCAGCTTTTCCTTATGGGATTTCTAAGAGGAATCAGCTTTCTCATTCACTGCCTATCACTGTGCCATTTAATCTATTTTTAACAAAGGAAGAATAAGATGGGGTTTTTATGTAGTTCAAGAAACTTCCCTACTAGCAGGCTGCTTACAGGTATTCCATATCAACATCAGATAAGATAAATAGATCAATAATTTGCCACACGCAGTCTGAAAGGCTTAAAGCCTCAAATGTCTTTACCACCAATTCAGATAAAAGACTGCCAACATACTTAATATTCTCCCCAGCCTTTCGGTCTGGTACTTATTACTATCTTAGGACAAGAAACTCCACAATTTATTCTTGTTCACTGTAATTGAAACTCCTTCCTGCAAGAGTTTTTGGCTTTTTCCTGACCTCAGCTCAGAAAAAATTTCCCCGTGACTCTTTCTGCATTGCAATTTTATTTTGTTGAACTCTGTCACTTTTTTTAACATTTCCCAAAAGATAGAATATGACCCACAATGATTTTCAAAGTTATATAGTCCCTGAACCTACAAAGCTCATAAATATATCCGAAACAGCTTAACTGAACCAGAGTTAGTGGTACATTGTAGGTGGACACAGAGAAGGAATTATAAATTTTATGCAAGGAGATTTAAATAAGAAAGCTGAAACTGAGAACAGATGAATTAACTCGGAGGGTAGGCAGCAGAGTGCTGGAAGGGCATTAAAGCACTGAGAGTGGGACTCTGGAGCTCTTTCCTGAGCCGTATTTCTCTTAGCAGAAAGAATTTCTGCTCAGCAAACCCTGCCCTCTGGTGACTAAATGCCATTAGTGCCATGCATATATAAACATTTGGGAGGTGTCTCTTTGCACATACATTGCCATGAAAAATGCAAGCAAACACCCATTCAGTGGCATGGTTTGGATTTTATTTGTTCCCTCTTCAGATATTAATGAAAAATATTGATTTTTTTTTCTTTTGTTTCAGAGAAATGTTCATGCTGCCTATTCTGTACATTATGTGCATAAACATTTCATATTGTATTCACCTCTCTTCTCTGGAAACAAACAGTCTGCTCAAACAGTGCAAAAGATTTATTGTCCAGCCTCATCCTTCTGCCACTGCAAGAGCAGAGGCCTCAGCCTGTCAGGTGCTGTAGAGAGGAACATCCTTGAGCCCATCCCTGGCCCCAGACCTGCAGAGCTGAGACACACATCTCACACACTGGGTATTGCTCCTTAGAAATCACCATGACACCAGGCAATTCTGGTAAAAAAAAAATAATGGACACCATAAATGGTTGGCATAATTGGGTTCCTAAACTTATCATATTTATAGAATCAGAAATCATAGCCTTCCACAGATAATAATAAAATTGTGAAATCCAGATATGCACATATCTTTGACAAAAGAAATTTTTCAGACTTCCTATTCGACAGATTTATTTAAAGTTATTTGCTAAACTGTTTTCCCAAAGAGGTATCAGCTCAGCACACAACTATGCCTCCTTCTGAGCCATATAAACAGTGTATTCCCCCCCACCATCGTGCAAAAACTTGTGTGGTTGTAGCAGAGGCACCTTTACAATTGCTATGAACCAAAATCCAAGCAGTCATCAAAACCAAAATAACAGTTGAGGGACAGACATCAGCAGGTCACTGGATTTTTAGAACAGTTAGCCAGAGTTTATATATTCACTGGCAACTCTGCTGAGAGCTGCCAGCTGCACACACTGTGTTTCTCTTTCAAAACTGAGGAGTTACCAGAATTTTCAGCGGATTTTTTTTCCCCTGCAGATTGTTAGGCAGCATCAAGGCCTGGCACAAGGCTCGTCATGCTGAGACACACCTGGACAGGCAAGTAGAAAGGTAAGGGAGAGGCCCATAAATCACAACTTCTTCCCTGTCAAACAGCTGCCCACCACAAAATACTGTGTTTCTTGCTGGTCCCAGGCTGGGAGCTGCACTATGGAGGAAGAGTTGGGTGCCAAGTTGCAGAGAAGTCTTGGAAACAGCTTCAAGTGACCCACAGAGCACTTAGCTAGGACGGGAGGATAGCTGAAAGACTGGAAACAGCTGTGAGAACTGGTTAACTGAGAGCATTTCTATTGCTCTCACTACAGCAGAACCCATTTGCTCCACGGTGTTAAACACTACAGCTCCTACAAAGATGGCCTGAGAAGTTATTAAACGGATACCAGAGCCAGACACCTCCTGCCTTCTCCATCCTCTGCCAGGAGCACAAATGTCTGTGGGGCCACATGATGACACACTGTGGGGAAGCCAGAAATAGCCCCAGAAAAGGGATGAAAGACAAGTTTTGCCCTGTCCCAAAACTCACCCTTGGGTCCCAGCACTGGAGCTGGCAGTTAATTCATTTCAGATCCCCATCATTGCTATGGGAGAAACAAAAATTGAAAAATACTTCTAACCCTCATCCAGTGGATGGGCAAGGGAGAGAAAGGTGCTGTTGATCAGCAATGGAAGATGCCTGCTGGCTCCCCAGGCCCATCATGGAAGTCAGCAAGGCAGCTCCCCTGTCTGCAGAGGATTCATTGGGACAGCAAGACACCTGCAGAGAGCAAACCCAGCAAGAGCAGTGTGAGTCCTCCTGCTGCTGCTCCAGGGAAGTGCCCTTCTGCACAGCCTAAGGCAAGGAGAGCACTACAGGCATGAGCAAAGCCACCAACCTGAAGTTGCACCAAGGGAGGTTTAGATTGGATACTAGGAAAAATTTCTTCACTGAAAGGGTGTTCAAGCATTGGAACAGGTTGCCCAGGGAAGTGGTGGAATCACCATCTCTGGAAGGGTTATAAAAACGTGTGGATATGGCTCTTGGGGACACGGTTTTGTGTTGAACAGGGTTAATAGTTGGATTGAATGACCTTGGAGGTCTTTTCCAACCTTAACAATTCTTGGATTCTACGATTTTTGCTAATGCACGAAGCAAAGGCAAAGCAGGCATGAAAAAACAAATAAAGCAGTAAGAACAACAGAGCTCAAAGCACAATCAGGAGAACAATTATCAGACTAAGAGGAGAGACATTTGATGCCTTGCTACTTTCCCTCAGTCACAGCGCTACCGCTAATTAGAACAGATACAATTTTCAGGCAGAGTGGGATTTTCAAGTTAATGGTGCCCTTAAAATTTTTTTCTGGCTTTCATTGCTATTCATGGCATAGGAGTTTGCTGTCACTTTCTTTGACTCAGCAAAGGTCTTACATGTGCATGGGTTTAAGTACATGCTTAAACCAGTGTGGAGTGTGAACATGGGTCTTCTGCTGAGCCTAGAGCCCCATGAGGAGTGCCTGGAGCTCCTGATCTCAAGCCAGGGAGGCAGCATGTGCAAGCTGACCTCAGCAGCTGAAACAGAGTACACAAGGGTCAAGTGTGGCTCTGGGGTCAGGGCACAACTGACTCATGCTTAAGGCACATGTGGGCACTCCCTCGACTCAATGTGATGCTAAAGGGGCTCAGATCTGCTGTGGAGCTCAAGAGGTGTCATCAGTTAGAAAGTGTCAGTGAACTAGCAAATGTTGAACACAACTAGCACTTGGAGCAGTGGGAGAAACCAGAGCACCCTGCCATCTAACTGGCCATTACTACAAGCTTGGGCAACTGAGTTCAACAGAGTTTTCTACAGAAAGACTCCATAACAGGAGGATAAGCCATCTTACTGGCCTGGAAGATGGGCTGTTCCACTGTCAGGTGCCTTGAGGCTGATGAAGCATTGAGAGGTTTCAAGGATTGTTTCAAAAAAAGCAAGGATCTTCCAAAATCTTTTATGTGTGGCACCAGTCTCCAAGCAACTAGGAGTGAAACTGTGCAGTGAAAGGGCCAGTGTTTTAGGCCCTGGATTTGCAGTCCCACACAATGTGGCTCCAGCAGCTCATGCAGTCCACACAGCAGTGTCTATGCAAAGGAGGGTTTCTGCTGCTGCAATGATTGTCAAACTGCTGATTTACCGAAGACATGCTGAATGGCTTGGAGACAGAGAACATTTCTTTATTGCTGACAATGCTGAGCCTGTTCTTAGTACTAAAGTGCTGTAAAAGAAGGGAGAGAAGAGGCAATTTGCTTGTAATTGTCTTGTCTCCAGTTCTGTCACTCGCTTTATATTCTTGTTTTTGTCTCCTCATGTGCTCCTGCCATAAATTCCCGGCTGTGCTTGTAAAGCCTTTTACCTGTACCTCGGTGCTCAAGGGATGCAAACCATACACTGGGCTCACCTTCTGTCGCAGGGCCTCCGGAGGGCACCACCAGAGGGTTTGAGGGAACACTGTGATCTTCATTTCAGTGACACATCCTGTTCATGCTATTTTAATTGTGGTTTAGTGGCTTACAGCCAAGGCAAGGAGTGAATTTCAGGGCAGAAGGCAGACAGCTTTATACTTTCACTCCCGTCTCTGATACCAGGCACGGCTTCAAACCACCCTATAATTTGAGAAGTGCATTACAATGCACGAGTGTGCCAGCCTGGTAGTAAAGTCACTAAGATGAAAAGCAATGACACACATCTCTTCTTTCCTCCCTTTTGTGTTCATTGTCCCTTTGATGCCTTGGGGTGGCCACCTAAAAACAGAGGCTAGACAAAATAACAGAATAAAAGTAGGTATTGATTTGAAGGGCCTTCAAAGGTGCACCCTGGGCAGTCAAAAGGCTCCACCCAAGATGGACCCTGGGTCACTTTTATAAGTTTGGTCCATTTGCATATCAGGGTTAATTCTCCAGTTATAACTTCAGTTAATGATGTAATTACGCCACGTTTGCCCCTCCTCTTCAGAGGCTTTTAGTTTACACATTTTGGGCCTGGGACAATCGAGGTGTCCTTTAAGAGCAAACCTAGAGAGGTTAGTTATGTCTAACCAGCACGAGAGAACAGTAGCTAACAGTCCACACAAAACTTCAGAGTTACACACCAGGCAGTACCGGATTTGAAAAATATAGAAGTTAAAACCTAAGGCACCACCTTACTCTCTTTCTCAGTTTGTCTTCCCTTCCTTTTATCTTTGCCTCTTGGAAATTTGGAGAGCTTCTATAGCAGCTTGAAACTCATGAGTTTTGTGCAATTCTCACCTGGATGGTGAAAATCAAAGTGAAGTCTAAGTCACACTGCTTAGGAGAGACTGGTTCCTTCTCTCCCTGCTCCAGCAAAAACTCACAGCACTGGGGCAAAAGCGCAGCAAAGCTGGGCTCCCACACATTTTCTTGGGAAGCAGCATGTTAAATTCTCAGGAACCTCATCTGCCATCTCCATCTCTCCTCCCCACACTATGTATTCTAAACACACTGCTGATGCAACCCAGAGACCTCCAGAATATCCAGACCTTCACTGGTCACCCTCACTTAGGAAAACCAAATGGGTTTTTCCCCTCACTGGTAAATAATAATAAATTTCTTGCTTAAAGTAGTTGGCAAATTTGTTGCATTGCATCCAGGGATTGCTCTGACAAGACACAAAGTCAGCCTCTGTCTCAGTTTCTCTGTTCTCTAGGCAATAATACAGACTGCAGAGGGGAGCCCTGTGCCTTGATATACTGAGTTAGGACACAAGGTGAGCTATCCCACTGTGTCCCCCAAAAAAAGTTTACCTTACTGATTCTTAGAAATAAAAGGGGATAGGGGCTGGCCAGGTCCTATGTGGAAACCCAGAACAGATGGTTTCACTGCAGGGGTAGAGAAAGAATTGAAGGGCACATCAGGGCTCAGGTGTGCAGGAATAGCAAAGTTTCTTTCACTTTATCCTCTTCTTACAAAAGACCTTTCATTCTTTCTTTTCCCTTTCCAAGAGCAGAGAGTTAATCTGTGAAGCTCAGTGCCCCAGGACTCTGAGTATGCCAGAAGTTTATATGTGTTTGTATGAAAAATCCAGTGACATGGCCTTGGGCACAGAAACATCCTCAGCCACAGGCTGCAGAGAGGACATGTGGGGGGAGCTACACAGTCTGTTTATACTTGTCTAATATTCTTTCTCCAGGCAATCGCTACTGACAATTATCAAGGAGATGAAAAAAGAAACTATTTTGACCTTTGGAGGGATCCAGTATGCACTCTGCTATGTTTTAGTACTGGAATTTTCTTGGTGACTTCAGCTTTCTTTTAGAAGCTCAACACCTGAAATTACAGAATAAAATCATAAAAGGCCTTAAGGGATTTAGAATTGTTTAATCTCCTGATTAAGTTAACCAAATTTTAAGTTGTGGAGGTTTGAATTTACAGATGCTGGGGGGAATTGGCAATATTAATGCTACACACCTTTCAATTCAATGTTTGACTCCTCTATTTCTCCCTGACAGTGCACTGGTGAACCCATAAAGATCTTTTCTCCTGCTGTCCTGCAGCAGGAAGAACCTGGGAGGCAGCAGGAACAGAGGAATTAGGCTGTGCATTGCTCTGGGTGCTCCTCTCCCTGTTTGTGGTATGTATAATAGAACAGCACATGCACATCCTGCCAGGTGACACACAAGCCACACAGGCAGCACACCAGGTCCTGTGATGGAACAGGAATCATGATGGGAATGCTTTGAGTGCCTCCATATCCTGTGCACCATCCCAGAAGCTACAAGGGAGCAGAAAAGTACTATGTTCCCTCCCAGGAGGGAAAGAAAGCTCTCCAGGATTGTTCCAGGTGGCAAAACATACATGCACAGCTGAAGCTGAAAAACAAGCCCTGCTGACTCGCTACCACCAACTGATCAATGTGGAATCCGATGCTTCCTTGGGGATTTCCATTGACTTTGCTTCTGAAAAGTAAGGAGTTCACTACTCTCTACATTGATCTGAAAACTGGAAGTCGAGAGGAATGGCAGAGTAATGCTAAATCCCACGCCATGTGTCATCCCATTAATGGCATCCCCATAGAGCAGTTATAACCCAAGCTCCACTGACACCCACAGCCCTCACGGCCCTCACAGGATGGCACTTCAAAATGCCTACAGAGAGAGATTAATGCACACACGGTCAGCTGCTTTGCTTTAAGCTGAGATCCACAGCTTAGATCACGGGGTCATTCTCAAGCCCTGCAGCTGTCCATGAACAATTTATATTCCATGGCCCATATCCCATCCCAAATCAGCACATGCAGCTCTCCAGAGGCATGCAGAGGGGTTTGTACTGTGAATGGAGGGGCTCATTGAGATTCTAGTTATGAAACAGGTTACTTCAGGGATGCCCACAGTTTGAATAATTTAAAGTCAAACTGGACAAACACAAGAATGTATTATGCAGAAAAGCCCATTTTGGAAAGATAGGAGATAAACTTCTTGCTCTCATCTCTCTCCTCATCACTTCAACGGTGTTAAGAACTTCAGCTGGAAAATGTTTTTCCCAGTGGAGTAACATTAGGGCCATCCTGTGAAACGTTTGTTTAAAAATCACACCCAAGCACACCAGGAAAACCAGCATTAGCTGCAGTGCTGAGGGCTTGGAAATTATCTGGTGAATCATCAGATCTCTGCAAATCAGCTTCTCCAGCAGCTTCAATTTCAATTGCAAAATACCCAAAGTTATCCAGGTTAGTTTACCATCTACCCGCTTACCCCCTTAACAGGAAACAGGAATTAATCTCTCTCTCTGCATCAGTAGTGGCTTCTGTCAAAATGTTTTTCTGCACTTATTCCCAGACTATTCTCTTGGTCCTTTTGCAACCATTATTGTATTTTTTATTTCTGCTTTTTCTCTTGATAGGCTGCTGTGTTTCATCATACACCTATAGTACATTTTGTGTAAGAGAACTGGCTGTTCCTCTCCTAATTCCTTTTTCTCCTCTGTTTTCTTTCTTTTATCCTTGAATTTAATTAGAGGTTGCTTACAGAAGCCACAAATCTATCATTTATGTGGCCAAGGTGCAAGATTCTAGGCCAGCTCCAGAGAGATACTTAAATGCCAAAGCCCAGCAAAACTCAGTTCTTTCCCACACCAGACTCTAATGTTCAAGCTAATTATTCTTATTATTTGTAATATGTTTTATTATTAAAAAGTGGTACATTCTAAATCTTCATTTTCTGTTAAAAATACAACAGGCAAACTCTACTGGAAGTGAGCTTGTTCCCTCAAAATTCAGCAATATCATTCCACAGAATTTCCATTCTGATCAGTCCCATACAGACAATAAACAGGAAATTTTCTGACTCCTAAGTGTTAAGAATTAATTTGAATTTCATGACAAGAGATAGGGATCAGGGAGAAATAAATTAAGAAACACAGTATATCTTCATTCCTGGTGACAGGAGACTGCAGCCCACGCTCACTTTGTTTTAGCAGGTTCAGGTCCCTGGAGCAGTTAAGTCCCAGCAGCAAGTTCAGCAAGGTTAGCCATGCAAACACAAACTTCCTGACTCTGGCAGCCATGAGGAGCCCAGAGTGAGATTTGTGCTGCCAGGACTAAATTCCTAACGGCACCCAGTCAAAATAACCTTTTATCAGACATGGCTGCACCTACAGGAGTTGCAGCTCTACCTCCACAGTTGCAGTAATTCTTTTCCAAACATTTGCAGCAGCAAAAGAAGAGGTTTCTTTAATTACATTAAATGTCATATGTAGGAAAAGAAGTTAAAAAAAAAAAAAGTGACATTAGCACAGGCCCACATTTATAAAGCACTAGTTTCTTCCCCTACCAAATATATTGAATGGTATAAAGGTTTTCAGCCTCCCAGCAGAGATCAATGCTTGGAATCTGAAGCCAGACAAATTCAGAAAAATCCAGGTGAAAAATGAGGCACATAGTTGAGAGCAAAGTCATTAATGGCTGCATCACTTTAACACCTTGATGGATTCTCTGTCTCTGGGGCATGGTCAGATCATGACTACACTCAAAAAGTGCCCAGCTCAAAGCTGGCATAGCTGCTGGAAGCTCATGACCTGCTGAAGGAAGGTGTCAGCCCGACAGCTTCAGAACCATTCAACCTCAGGTAGCACTTTGCAGTTTTGAAACTGCCTTCCAGCCACACTCAGCACCAACATTCCCTGCATTGCTGAACTGTGCCTGGACAGGATGAGGCACAGCTCTGGCTCCCAGCATCTGCCACAAAACCCGGGCAGCAGAAACTCCCCTTATTCCATAGGCAAAGGAAGCGCAACATTTCCTGGGCAAGCACCTCCCTGTTCCTATTCACTACAGCTAAAAGAGATGGATGGATGGATGGATGGATGGATGGATGGATGGATGGATGGATGGATGGATGGATGTGTTCCATGCATCACATCTGATCCGTGGGATACCAGAACAACCAGAAGAGATTAGATGATCGCAGCTAAGTTTACCTTCTCTTCTAAGTACACCATTTCTTAACTTCTTACAGTCCAGTCTAGTCTGACAGGATGAAATGCCATACCAGGAATGTATCCTTATGAATTCTGGGGAAAGAAGGGGTCTTGCAGAGAGAATCAACACGTGGATGCCCAGACATTTTTTCTGGGAAGGGCTTGAAAGAGTGAGACATGTCTCTGCAGAGGAGATGAGAGACTCCTACCAGTCCCAGGGAGGAGGAGAAATATACATTATTATTAGTGGAATGTTAAAGCAACAGGTCATCATTGGTCAGGAAATATAGAACAAGATGACTAGGATAGGGACAGGGATACTGAAGCTTTATGCACTTAAATGTCAAGGGAAAATCTCAACTTTAGTCTGAGATTTGAGGCAGCACAGCAGATTGCTCTCGCCCACAGTGAGCAGTCCGCCACTGTGTTGTCATAGTGCCACTCACAGATCAAGACTCCACTGGGAAAGGCACAAACAGGCTAAAAATGGATTGCTCCTTGGGGTTCAGGATCTCTAAAGGATGGATTGCTCCTTGGGGCTCAGGTGCAAACAGACAAACTGCAGCAAGCAATAAAACCATCACTTGGCTGCTGATGTGCAATAACTTTCTTTGCGCACACTCTTAGCCCATAGAAATGTGAGGGTATTTGGGTGAGTTTAGCCTTTACAGGGCACTTACTGCCTGAGAGCTGCCACTTAACAGCTCATGTGCCTAAACTGTGTGATTTCTGCTTTTCCAGGTAGGTGCAAGCTCATTACAAACATCAGATGTGCAAGCTGCCCTTGCAATAAATATGCCAGCACTTCTCCAGCAATGCAGCAAACTCCTGCTCTTTCCAGCACAGGAGCTCAGGGTGACTGGGGAATATTAAATATTGCCTGGTGCTCTCAGAACTATGAGCTCTTTACTGGTTTATTGTCCAAACCTGGAATCACAGCTCTAATCCATCAGAATCTTGTGACCAGGGGATCAGATGAATTGAACATAATCATGGAAAACAGTGAAGAGATCTACTCTATTTCTCCAAGTAGTTCAGAACTACTCCTTTTAGCATAGGATGTAGTACTAAATACTGCCCTGTTTCATCTTAAATCCATAATTTATTGTTCCTGAACACAAAACACTAAATATTTACAGGCCAAAAACTGAAATTGAACTTTATTTACAGAAAGAATTCTTAACAGTCTCAGGAACCTCACCCTTACTAACCTTACCTCCAAACAGACCACACTTTAGCTTGTTTTTCTCTTCATGGCCAACTCTATGCAAATCTTCTTCCCAAAATATATTTGTGTCATCAGAGCACACGCATGAATAATTTCTTCCGCATTCATTCATAAACCTGTTTCTTTTAATTTTCCCCCTAAAATTTAGTCCTTTGAGCCACTCAGGACAAGGAAAATTTCTATTTTCCAGGTACCTGAAGTTTCTCTAGCCTCAGAGAATTTGGAAGCAGATCTTTTGTAATATAAAGCAATAAAATAAAACATCCTGTGGTGCTGCATTTCTCTCTTAGCAGGAGGACTTCTGTTTTCCATTAAGCAATGATGAACATTTCTTCCTATTGACTCCTCCGGGAACTCTTCTAAAGCCCTAAGGATACTCTGTCTTATTAAAAGTAGGAAAATCCTCTAAGTATGTTACATCAGCTGTGAAGTTCTGCCTAAACTCAACACAGATACAGTATCACACAGAGCAGAAAGATGAATGGGAGACAAGATTTCAATTATTCTTTCTCAGCAATAAAAACACTGAAGATACAAAAAGATAAACATCTTTTTTAATAGCTTCAGTAGAGGAAAACTGGGTGAAGTAACAACTAGAATAATACAAAATTCCAGAATGATATGCATGGTAACAAGAAGGAACATGAAAAAAATAGTTGTGCTTTATGTTTTTGTGGATATTTTTCTTTTCTCTTAGTTGTTTTTGTTCCACTGTTGACCTCCTAGAATTTCATCCTCATATATCCAGGCTAAAGATTTTGGAAATGTGTTTGGAGGGGATACTGTCATTCTTTTCCATGTGAGCTTATTCACTTTGCCTAGATCAACTTAAATGATTATGTGGGTCAGAGAATTCTCAGCCATGGGGGTCTAGCTCTTGGAAAGTTGGATACCTGGGTTTAAAAGTTTGCTCCTAGGATTCTTTAATTATCTATATGAGGTGGTAGGACTTCTATAAAGCACACCCATAAAATCCTGTGTATTTGGGATTAGGAAACTTTCTGAGAGATGATTTCACCCATCTGGACAGATTGCTAAAACTCCCTTCTTCTATTTTAATTTAGTCTAAATTAAATTGTCATTGCCAAAACTGTCCCTGAAGTCAGGACAACCTTGTCAGTTTAATGTAAACCGAAATCAGAGAGTTTAGAAAGTATACAGTTTATTTGGAAAACAGCTCAGCTAAGTTTACCTAATTACCCCAGCACACACCACATCACCCAGGAAATGTATGAATACCAACAGAAAGGTAAGTTCTACCAAAATAATTTATTGGTAATGCATGTTGCAGAAGATAGTCAGATGCATACAAAAGGGAACAGACAGTGGAAAGGTGTCAGAGCTGTGTGTCTGATTTCCTCATGAGTGGGTAGAAATAACTAAAATACGCCCTTTGCTATCAGAAAAGAATTCAGCATTCCCAATTCATGACATATTTCCTGCATTCTGACGACTACGACACTAGAGAGATAAGGGACCTCTTTCCCCACAACAGCTGATTCTTAGAGAGGGTGAGAACAAAACTATTTTCAGTTACTCTGCTAACTCAAAGGTCTGGAGTCACTCTCCTGCATTTAATCTAATAATGAACCACTGGAGACTCCATTTGCTGACATGTAATGCCACCTCTTGTTTTCCTGCTTGCTTTGTAAGAGGGGGCTGTTTCTGTAGCCTCAGCTGGGGACATAAAAGAGGTGTCGTTTTTAGGAGGAAGTCAGCTGATGTAAGAGGAATCTGAAGGGCAAGTGCACTTCAAATTTTTTCTACCCACAAGACTTGTTACCCTAATGAAAAATACTACTTCTCCCTACAAGTCTTGGTTTACCTCTAAGCACAGCACATTTTTGGGGGTCTCTGTAAAACTGATACAGTCCAATGCAACCTTAACTTAGCCTCGTCCTCAAGCACACTGGGATTTATAATGCAAAGGCCCCATGAGGGAATTAGTGGGGCCCATGGTGACATGCGTGACTGGAAAGCAGCCGCATGCAGTAAATGAAGCACTGAGCTGGAAAGATGGAGGAGGGACAATTTCATGACTCAGCAAGACATGCTAAAGACACAGATGATTTCCCTGTCTCTCATACAGCCAGATTCTGTGATGCTGGGCAAAACATTTAAGCTGAATTTTGCTAAGTGAGCACTACAGTGTCACTTACTTCACAAATGTTCACCTCTGGGACTTCTGATACTATTTGAGAAATGCTGAGGGTCAGCACTGTCAGTGAGGTCACAGATCCATGTTTGAAACTCTCACAAAAATAGTCTTTATATTTTGGTGTTTAGGATACCTTAAGAATTGCTCCTTAGCTCAGGGAATAAACCTCTCCTCATATTCAGCAACTGTCCCATGAAAAAAAAATCATTAGCATTCAAAAATTGTGGCAGTAAATGCTAGAAAAGAGCAGAAGAGAAGATTAAACAGTGTCTGAAGAGAGAGCAGATTAAGGCCTAGGGCCATACATTAAACAACAGGCAGAAAATGCAATGTTGGAGAGCTTTTCATCAAAGGACTGTGAGCACAGGAAGAGGGGTCCTGTGCAAAACAACCAAACACAACCACAGTGACATGCAATCATTTAATTAAAGACACTCAAAGCACACAAGGAAATTAGAGTACTGAGTACAAGCAAAAATGAATGAAGGGATTCACTAGCAATGGTAAGTCCAGAACCACCGATATTTTTTGAGTGCCTGACATGGTGGTGATTTCTCTGATGTATATTGTAATATCATACAGAGGTTTGTAATGGAGCCCTGAAAAACCTCTACCAGCACCTGAAAGTTTACAGCAGGGTGACTGATCAGCAGGTAAATTAGTTCTGACTAATATGAATGATCAGCAGGTGAAAGCTTGCACTGCATGAGCGCAACAAAGTGCTTGTGGTACCCTCAGCTCTTCCACAAGAGCATTACACTGAGCCCTGCACATGCAGCTTTGGCACGAGGGACCCTCATCCCTTGGGCAGACACGGCCCTGGGGAGGCACTGATTTAGATTGACTGTGTGTTTGGTGGCATGTGAAATTCCAGCTCAAATAAACCTAAAAATCCTGAGTCTTCAACACATATTAGCACTTTCAAGCAGTATAAGCTCTACTGCTTGATCTTTGCTGTCTTGAGAAGTAGGGAAAAAAGGAAAGAGTTTTAGTGCTTTACAGTTTGGACATTTTGTTGGGTGAATAATTTCTATCACAATGCCTTTTAGCCCAAGGCTTAGAAAAATCATCAAGAACAGAAAACTCAAGTAAGATTATAGGATATAATAAGAACACTTCATCTTAACAGCAGTGTAGAAACAATATCGGATGACTCTTATTGCATAACCAAAATCTTCTGGAAAATCTGCCCAATACAACCCAGGGATTTAAATGTTCCCAAAAAATTAAATGCCACACAGGAAGAGAAGCCAGCTCTCTAACTCCCAGTCATGTGCTACAGCCATGGGTTTGGCTGATGTACTGCTCACATGCAGATTGCCTTCCCTCTGCTGTTGGGATGAGACACCTGGAGATTACTTTGGCAGTTTCCACCCTCTCAACATCAACCCAATCCACTCCTCTGCACTTGTGCAAAGCTGTTGCCTGCATCCTTTGCCTCTAACCACACTGAGAGGGCACCACCATCACTGCTTCCCCTCTGCACCCATTTCAGAAAGCACCACTTCTGCTGTTCCCCTCCTGCACTGCTCAAAAACGGAGAGGGCTGTTCTCCTCTCCCAGTGCTGGCCAGTGAATTATTCCCAGTGAATAATTGGTATGAAATTTCCTGCCTCAGAGCAGTCTTGCTACATCAAACCTCTTCACACGTATGCGTGTCATCACTTATTTGAAGAAGTAGCTTCATTAAACCAGTCTGTGCCGTAGGTCAAGTTCTCACAAGTGCTCAGGGACACAGCAAAGGACACAGCTGCTCACAGCCCTTCCTACACTGGCAACATTTTGAGCCCACTGTGAGCTTGAAAAATCAGCACCAGGGATACTGAGGGGAAGAAGCTAACAGGAATTGCCTGGCATTGCCTGTGGTACCCCTTCTTGGGTTAAGTTTTACACTCACCATCTGCTGACGAGCAGAGCCCTACATCCCAGCACTCTTCCTACCACCACCACCCAGCCATATTCACTTTTCCTCAGTTTTTTTTCCAACTTTCCCATGTTTTCTTGTGTTTAGAAAGGACAGGAGAGAGGAGACCCCTCCTGGGTCTGCAGCAACAGCCAAGAGCTCATGCTCAGAGATGGGGTCTGGAACAAGGCTGAGAACCAATCCCGGACTTCTCACTAGAAAAATGGCACACAGTAATGGGCAGTTTTTCTCCTCTGGGTGGGGTCTCTAAAACAATTTGTGGTTTATTACTGTAAGCTTCCAATGCATGTTAAACCCACTCTGAACCCATACAGTGCAATGAGCCATTGAAGGGCTTCAGGTGTGTTCCTACATGAAGTGAACTCTTGCTCTGCCTGTTTCTGAGTCACAGAGACTTAATGAACTTGGGTGCTTACAGCTGGGCAATTCTGTCACATGAACTGCACTGCTCCTATGGCCTGGGGGTGATTTGTATTAAAAAAGGAAAATACTCAGTAAGGCTGTTCGAACTCATTTCAGTGTTCTCGATCATTTGAATGTATTGAGCTACTAAATTCTCTTCAGATACCAAAATCTGCAACTCACCTAGTCTGGAGATAATGTTCATACACTGTAGTGGTCCTGTAATAGAAAACAAACTGTCTGATATTCTTTTGAGTTTCTCATCCTTAGGCTTTTCTTTGCAATCTGCCTTTGTTATGGAGACAGGCAAAGCTACTGTCTATAAAGGACTCTAGGACTCTGTGCAGAAACACTAAAGCCAAGAGAAAAAGAAGAACATACAATTCTACAACAATAAGAGGAAAAGAACTGCTCTGAACTAGATTTTCCCACACAGAACACTTGCAGCGTAAATGTCTATAGATGCTGCTGCCCTCCTAGTGACAGACATCTTGCCTCTGGAAATGGAAAAGTGCTTGGCCTACAGGGGAGGTAGCTGGAAATGCTTAAAGAAATATTATATACATCTGACACATCCTGTTTGAAATGCAGCAATCAAGGGACTCTCAAACAAACCTGATTGAACTACCTTAAAAATATGTTCAGAGGGAAGATTCAGCCCTGTATAACCCATTTTATTTTTTTTTTTTTTTAACAAACACAGAATCTAATAACCTTTACCTCTTCAGGAGATTCTTTGAAAAGATGTTTAGTCTGTATAATCAAAACTGAGTTCCTGTTACCTAGCTGGAGGAAGAGACATCTTCACTAGCTCATGTAAAATTTCAGTAGATTTAGTTGAAAAAGTGGCCCCTATGTTTTCTCTGCTTCCAAGGGCAGGTATACAATCACATAAAAGTAGGATTTCTAGATCTAGCCTAAAGCTAGATATAATTTTTATCTTTGGCCAGTCTTTGTAGAAGACTATTTCAATACTTCAATGTGCAAGATCTTAAAAATCTTGTTATTTCCTGCCTAAAACAATTTATGATCAGATTAGAGCCATCAATTCTTATTTCAACAATATCCTTCATTTTAAAAAACTTTACTGTCTCCAGAGAAGGGCCCATTGACCTGAACAAATGAGAATCAGTGATGATTGAAGCCGACCAAGAAAAATGATGGAAATGCCTCAGTCTGACAACAAAACTTTCTCCTAGATAGATATCCAGAGGATGGACAGATTCTCCACTTCAGCCATTATAAGGGAAAGGGAGAGTCCAAGTCATGGAAAATTCTCACCTCCTGCTTTGATTAGAGATAAGACCTATTAAGTACAAAAAGCCTCTCTGCCTTTTAGTAAGTACACAAATTTACATTTGGAAACTCTGAAAGTTATGTCACTGTGACGTAAAGAACATATTTTGGTGCTGTACCTTTCTGGACTGCTCTGAGCTCCAGAGGAAGAAAAGAGAGGACTAACTATGAGATATATTCTAAGTTTTCATCAGAAAGTTCAGCGATGTCAATAGACAAACTCTCAAATAACCCATTTGATTAAAAGCAGCCACCAGATTTCTTCACCCAATCTTAGCAATTTGGGGCATCTAAACTGATGTTAAGAGGCTCAGTTTCCAAATACCTGGTTGCCCAGTTACCGCTTAACTAGCTTTTGCTTGGCATTCACAAAAACAAATGGAATAGGAAAATAAAACAGTCACATTTTATTGCTTGTTTGGAAAGTCACAGCCAGCCTGTATGAAAGGAGGGAGAGGGAGAGAGGAAAGGCAGTCCCTAATGCCCAAGATGTATTTTACAATCAGTCGATAAATCATCCTTCTTCTGTTTGTAGAAATGCCCTGAGCAGAACAGAACGGTCCTGAAATGGTTCATTACTTACAAACATTTGATGAAAGTGGATTCAGTTTTTGGTTTATGATCCAACATGCTGGAGGAAGATGAGTTTTCTAGATGAGATACAGGCCGTACACACAAAACCAAACTGCTTCTTTCTGCTTTTCAGTGCTGTCCAAGGTGCTGGTTAAAGAAAAACACAGGAGCGGGCTGCTGCCAAAATGAGCCCCACAGTTATCACTTATCCCTGCTAGAGACATTGATCCTTGTACAATTCATCTTCTCAGCATTGTGGCAAACAGGAAAAACCTCTGTTACACACATCCTTTATCATTTTTTCTCTAAGTTACTTTGTCTTGCAGTTTATTAGTCTTTCCCTCAATTATTACCTATCTCAGCAATCTGCCTTTCAAGCAATGCTCACAAAACCTTTCTCAAAGGGCCCTGAAGCCTGATGATTGAGTTGTCTCACAGAAGTCTTGCTAATAGTATACATTTGGAGTGCTTTTAATCATTTTATGAAGTGAGGGGATTCTCATCTATTAAATTCCAGCGGACCACAGAGAAATTTTATGGCTTGTCACCAATCGAGATCAGGTGAAAGGAATGCAGAACGGTGCTTTCAAATTAAATTACAGTTTTTCGGGTTGGACTGGCACAATCTGTCTTCAGCAAAAGAGGAGCCTTTTGTGGAACTTTTAGGGCAAATTCAATCCTCCGATTCACACTGCTGCTCCCTACATTTTACACTAAGCTGCACAGTTAAAAAGCTGACTGTGGCATTCTCACACATCCTTCCAGCTCACTGGCCATGTGCTATCTACCAAAAGCTAATTTCTAGAAGAGCTCCAGCTTAGCACAGACAGGGAGAGACAGTGAAGGAACATGGTTACAATTTGAGGGATTTCACATGCAGATTTACAGAGTGTGATTAAACTGGCTTTAACCTTGCTCTTGACCTTCACCTTCTCTGCCCAGTGCCATGAGGCACTTCTTTCTAGCTCACCCAAAAAGGGGAGAGCCACTACAGAGCTGTGCAGTTGTTACGAGAGAAACGTGTCTGTGAGAGAAAGAAAATGTTCACTCATGACGCAACATGAGACAAAACCGTGGATTTCCTCTCCTTTCACTCTCCTCTAAGATGAACTTTGCCCAATGCCTGGAGAAGAACAACTTACTGAGAAGCATTTAACTTGCTATTGACTGAACTGTAAAAATAAAAGAGAAAACAACAACAATAACAAAAATAACCGTTTTGGCCATGTTCATATGTGCTCTGGATTTACATCCTGTGAATGGGATGTTACCTTCTCTGAACATTCAAGGGAAGAGAATTTCAACCTCCCCCCCCTCCCGAGTTTAAACTGTCACAGACAGTGAAGGTGCCCCTGCCCAAGGGAAAGATGATTTTTAAGATCCCTTCCAACCCAAACAATTCTGTGATTCTATGATTCTCCTAGAGACCTCTCCAAACATCAAACACACCCTTCTATACAACCCTGTAATACAAACACAGGTAATCAAGGCTGAAAGTACAGCAAAAAAGGATATATTCTGGTGTAAACTGCAATTTAAAGGGACAATTTTTTCTGACAAAACATACCTTGAATTTGTTATTTAAAATTCAAACATATCATAAGGATAATAATTTTTTTTCCTAAGACTGAACATGTAGCTACATAGCTAGTCACAAGTTAAGTATTTATAGAATATCTTCTTAAAGGTCTTAAAGACATTACAGAAGAGGAGAGGATGAGAACTATACAGATTTTCTGTCAGGTATTTTATAAAGGTATTAAATACTTGGAGAATTCTAAAAAGAAAAAAAATGGTAAAAGTTATTATAGAACCAAAATACAGCAGAAATGGCTCCTAATATCTTCCCTCTGGAGGCATCAGAATACTTCATGAGAGGCGGAATAAGAGTAGAAGAGATATTTCAGGAAAAAACATCAGACAAAAATCCCTATTCTCTCGGATCACAAAGAACCTGCCCTTCTGTTGAGAGCTAGCTGCTAGATTAGGCTAAGTAGGAAGAAAGGGAAAATATGGAATATTCTGTCTCAGCCACAAGAAATATTTTGCCCTAAAACAAAAAAAATTTTAGAAGCAAAATTTCTTCTCTTCCAGTATCAGAGTTGGCATCCAGTTCTGTGCCTCATGGCTTTCCTCTTTCTTCTTTTCCTTTGTTGTCCTTTGTCTGTTTCTCATCCTCTTGTTTTTAACCCTGCTCCCAGAGTCTGCCTCATTCTTTCCCCCAGAGGCAAACTGAGGACACTGATTGAAAATTCACACTTAATGAGTGCATCATGTCTGTGTCTCCTTTTGGGCAAAAAAGTTGTCTCAGAAAGGTTTTAGCACACTAAAGCTGCTAGAACAGCCCAGACACCACACATACACAGGGCAGAGAGTCTTTGAAAAAAGGAAAAAAGAAACATTAGAGACAGCAACGACAAATTATTCCATTCTGCCCATCTTCCTTTCCATATTTGCTTCCTTTTTTTTTCCTCAGTGGCCTTTCCCACCTCCCAAGTACATGACTTTTAACCCAGACAACCCTTCCATCTATCAAAAGCCTGACATCCATATTTACACTCCCCTAGGACCAACCTTGTCACTTCACCACATTAGCTCCCATTTCCATTTGTGACAACTCTTGGCATGTTTCCCCTCAACCAACCACCACTTCCTTTTACACAGCACGTAGCACTCCAGCAGCCAAAGCACAACAGTCTGATAACTGCTCATCCAGTATCATGTATCTTCTTATTATCTGCTACATTATCCTTATCTAATTGCATGCACTTTGGCTCAATCTGACATTTTCAAAACTACAGATGCTTATTAGCTTTTCTTAGCTAAAAGAAAAAATGTGCATTATAGTGATTATCAGTTCCTGGCACTGCCAGTGAAACATTGTAATGAAGGAGACCTTTAGCCCACCATAAACAAGGACAATCAGGGCCTGTTTTGGTTATTAGCAATGCTCCCACAAATGTTGCCACTGTCAGAATTAATGACTGCACTACTAATTGTTAATAATCTCATGTTTCTATCTATGGGTTCTTTTTAGCCTGAAGCTTTAGGCCAAAAGCAAAAATTATTTAATTCTGCACCACCACAGCGAAGCAACAAAGTCGCAGCCCTGATTCCTTTATGGCGCCCAACAGATGCAGGTCATGCCTCCCAGGGGTAAATAACTGGCTGAAGGTCATGCAGCAGGTCAGTGGCAGACCCAGGAGCTGCAAGACTTCCCTAACAGTTATTCCGATGCTCTACCACTGATCCATGCCTCCTCAAAGAGAAGGTATATAAATGTGCCCAGAAATCAGTGAGAGTCACCCACTCCTTGAAGAAGCCTCTTCCAATCACACTGCACTCAAACACAGGGAGTATAAACAAGGCAAGTTCAATAGATGGGGTTACTGTGATCCTAAACCTTGGCTCTGTCAGTTTTAATTAATTACTCTTGTTTGCAATGACTCACTGTATGTGTTCTGACAAGTGTTTGTGCTGCAGTTCATAACAGAACAAAGAAGCTGCTTCAACAGCACCCACTTTATCAGAGACACCATTGTGAAGAACTATAATACCTTTAGTGTTTTCTCCATGTGTCTCCTCTTGTATCTGGGATTACACCCAAATAAAAAAAAAAAAAAAAAAAAAAAAAAAAAAAAAGAAAAAAAAAAAAAAACAAAGAAGTTTTTTTAAAAAAAAAAAAAGAAAAAGAAAAGAAAAAAAAGAAAAAGAAGGAGTTAATATAGAGCAGGCAGAGGAACGGTGTCAATAAAGTGCTTAGATTCAATATGCCTAGAAGAGTAGTAAAAGTGGAAATCTTTGGTTCACTGTAAAGCATTTATGTGTCTATAGCAACATAGTTGTTGATTTCTACAGCTTCCCTAAGAACAAAGTAATAGAAATTCGGTCTTTTAAATATTGCTTTTCTTTTCTAGCACCTAGATGAAATAGAAATAGAAAAACAAAATCAAAGCCAAATCGTATTTAGTACAGGTTATACAGAAACATGAGGAAAGATTTAGCAATAAATTACAAACAAATAAAGATAGGATTCTACAGTCACATGAAACATAATCTCACAAGCAATCTGCGCAAATCTCAGAGCTGTGTATGCAATAAACTTATCTTGGGACAATCAGTCTCTTATGCAAGAGGTCAAACACTATTTAAAGCAGATCCCAACACCCTCTTTGCTCTCTGCTCAAGTCTCCTTGTGCTCCCCTGAAACACAAGATAACCCAACCTGCCTATCCTGAGAGGAGGGCACGGACACAGGCAGGAGCAATGCCTGAGGGAATATCACTGGACAGTGGCTGGAGTGGAGCCATCCGGGGTTTTGCTGGGATATCCATCCTTAGGCGCCAGGGCACAGAGAGATAAGGTTGCCAGCAGCCACCTGTTAGATAGGGAGGAAGAACTGGCTCATGACTTCCCAGCAGTGCAAAAACCATGGAATTCTTCTCCTATGAGGTAGGGCGGAGGGATGGGAGAGAGGAAGAGATGAGCTGTGCTTGCTGCCTCTGTGGCATATAAGGGATTCAGAAGTCTTGGGAGCAAACGGGAAGAGCCATCCAGCCCAGAGCCACCTCTCATACCACCCTATCCAGCCAGCAGCAGCAGCTGCCACCAGATTCCTTTTCTGTAACCCTGGTACAAGCATAAATGTCTGTTTTGATACTGTTAGCAGGTCATATTTTTTCTTTTGCCAAAGGCTGACCTTATAAATAAAAGTCTTTTTTAGTCCCCCTTAGCCAGAGGCACTGCAGGACACTTGAATTCATCTTCACAGACACAAACTGTACAGACTGGGCTCTGCAAACCACTGCTTATACCCTTGAGAAGGGACAACAGGCAGCAACAAACCTCCTGCTGCTGCCCAGGTGCTGGACTTCTCCCTCTGCCTCTGCGGGACAGGAGGAAAGCAGCAGGCACAGGGATCCTGTGTACACCTCCTGCGGGTTCTGCTCACCAAGTGTCTTCAGATCTAGGGCTTGGAGACTGCAGCAACATCTGTAACTGCTCAGTCTGCGTGGGTTTCATTTCTCCTCTGACCAAAATACCACAGCTATGTTCTTTTATAGAGTGTTCGAGCTTATTTTAATGGAAAATAAGGAACACGTACATACTTTTGTCATAAACACTTTAAAATTAATGACTGGGGTATAACTGGAGCTGAGGTTACCAGGAATTTCCCACTGCTGCATTTCCATTTCATGTAGCTCTGTACATCCAAGAGAGAAAGCCTGGGGAGAATTTTGCATTTGCTTTTGAGGTCTGCCTAGATTGAAATCTGCTTGAAATGCTGGAGCAGATGCTATTGACAAATACAGAAAAGAAATATAAAAAGCCCCAAACCACCCCCTCCCTGAAATATTATAATGAAAGCATTAAGGTACTCCTGTCCTTCCTTTTGGATGCTTTAAATCTCCTTTTGCTCAAAGCAAACTCCAAAGCCTTGAAGAGCTAGAAGGAAACATCAGACATTTGAAATGCCACAGCAAAACTGTCAGAAATGAGTGCTAGATACAGCAAAGATTCAAATGTGCCAGACTTCACAATTAGTTTTACACCTGTAAGAATATCCTTGATGATAACTGGGACAATTTTTAGTCTTAAAGCCCCTGGGGCCCAGAACCAGAAATTGCAATAGCTCACAAGGCTGAGCCACAGCAGACCATCACTGCCACAGAGCTGAGATGAACTGTCCATGTGTCACCTCAGCCTCCAACTCTCCATCAGCAAAGTGAAGATAATAATAAGTGCAGTTTGAAAAGGTACAGAGACTGCAGCTCATGGAAGAATCTATGTAATAGCTGAGCTCTACTAACAAGCACCTTGTTTAGAGTAAAATAATTTACTCTATGTGAGGGATAAATAATTAAAAACCATATTCATCAGCAGAGAGTCACAGTATCGGCATTTTTCAGATTACCTCACACACTTCAGTACCTCTGTGTAAACTGAAATGCTTCCTGAGTGAATGAGTGAGTACCAGGCCCCTCTCTACCTCTCCCCCTGACTCCACACTGCAAGTTTCCTGAGGCTTAAAAACTGCATTGATCTTTGCTGTAATAGTTGGGAAGACTTTCAAATGCTATTTTTAACAAAATAAACTATGAAATGTCTCTAAATTAAAGTGCTTAAAAAAGTAAGATGTAATTAAAACTCTGGTTTTCATGTGGAAAATTTAGGTTCCCAAATGCTCTATAGGTGGAAAGGTTGTGAAGGACTTGTCTTTCCACTACAGAGAAACCAGTGCCCATTCCCCCTTCAGAACACCTTACTGGACTGTACTAGCACACTCTCCCTCTGTTCCCTTCTGCACTGCTCTGTGCTGTGAAATATCCATGAGCCCAATGCTCATTCTGACTCTCTTTTATAGTTATATACTGGCAGTAAAGATTATGGCCCAGTGATCTATTCATATAGATGAATGCACACACTCAAAATATGCTTTAACTCAGTGAACTCACCCACACTGAATCCTACCAGTACCAAACACCCACAATTTAATGAATACACATAACGTTTTCAAAGGTGAACACATCTGTTAAAAAACTGATCAAAAATAAGTATTTGTGCATCTAACTAAGAAATATATTCCAGTATGTATTTTTGTATTTGACCACAAATCTTTTGAAATAACTTGAAACTACAAAACTAAATTATTATTATTGCTTTTGAAAAGATACAGTGTATCACAACCCACTGTGAGTGAAAGAGGCTTTTGGGAAAATACTGGTTTCTTATTTGCTTTCCTTTCGGAGAAAAGAGAAAAACATTCCCTTAGAAGGAAGATTTGTTTCTTTCCTCCTTCCTCCATGTCTGAATAAGGGGCCGCTTAAAACTATTGCTGAATCATTTTGTCTGAGCTGTCAAAACAAATATTTCTCCCTGAAGGTGAAAAAGAGAGTTACAGAACTGCCATCAGTTCCAACAGACCTAGAGAAAGCAGTAAGGAATTGAAGAACCCCCACGTGTAGGTGTGAGTATGTAAACAAGTGGGTGGTTGGTGCTTCCCTATAAAAGCAGGGAAAAGCCAAGCACTCCATAGGAACGGTGTGATCACGACACGCTGCCACCCCTTGGTCACGGGATGAAAACGCTCGTACCTCACGGCAGCGTGCTGGGAACCATCCAGCACATCAGACAAAAATCCCGGAAAAATCAACCTGCAGTTAACGAGCTACAACGGGAGATTTTACTGCACCAACACAAGCATAAATATATTAGCCCGAAGTAATGTAAAGCTTTTTATTTCAAGGGACAAAAATCTTCTGAGTCCCAAAGAGCATTTTCCAAGCTGTGATACACACCCTAAGGACTGCCTTCAGTCTGGCCTTTCCTGAAACAAAAATATACGAATGGGTGGAGAAGAGCACATACTCACAGATGTTTTTTCCCAGTTCCTATGTCTTTAAAAGCCCCTTGGAAACCAACTTGAGCTGCTCCAACCCTGGGCTCAGTCTCTGGTTTCTGCACTCGAGCTCCCAGCTCAGAGAGAGAAATAACGTGAGCCGAGTACTCTGTGTGAGGTATCCCAACCTATGGCACAGTTCACTACTATCAGAGAGATGATTCAGCCTCTTCACACAGCTATTCCTGAATACTTAAAAATACATTTTCTCTGGCAGATTTTTTAGTGTGTGCATCATCACCATGGCTAGGGAAGACTGCAGAAACAGAGGCTGCTTTTAAACTGGCAGCAAAAATCGTAAGTTGGTTTAATGACAGATATAGCCATAAAGCCAAGTATGAAAAGTGTATCACCTGCAGATCAGAGTGCCCAGTATTCAGTAATCACAACATATGTGATGGGCTTCTGTGAAAATATAACCCATGATTTTAATAAGGTTTATAACTATTCCTTTTGAAGGAAGTAAGCTGTAATTTTTATTCATTTCAAAAGGTGAGTTACAGGATGTCAGTGGGGCCTAACTATTTCCACTGAAATATCCATTCCAGCTCTCTGCATCTTAATGGCTGGAGGATAACTGAGTTCAGCATCCAAAAACTCACGAAGAAGAGGCAGAACAAGAGATTCTTACAGACTTAAACAGTAGTTTCTGCCCATATACACAGTAGTCCAGATCTACAGATAGAATTCTGGTTACAATTCAAATTATTACATGTTACGACAAAGCTGGGATTTCTGCAGCCCTACAACCCCCTCTGTACAATCAATTCACTCTTCTCTTTAGGAGAAAAACATCCCACTTTTGAAATGCCTGTTGCCTGCAGCTCAGGCCTCAAACTTTCTGAAACACTGTCCTTGACACACATTTCTAGGAGGCAATATCTCTTCCCATTACACAAATAATGAACTGAAAATTAACACTTTCAATTACATGCAACAGCAAGTCTGACATATCAAATTACCTTTGTTTTTTACACTGATGGTTTTGAGTCTCACTTTCTCAGACTCACTCTGTTAACAAAGGATATTTGATTTACTAAATCCTTAATTTATTGAAGCACAAAACACGGTTTCACTGAGGCATCTCAAAATTATCTCCATTTATATTTGAATGAAAAACTTCTCAAAAGGTAAATCAGTCTGAATAATCAATTTCAGAACTAGCGAGGTATAATATATGGCCAAAAGTAGTTTTACACAAATACAGGAAAGAAAGAAATATTCAGAATTCAGTTATTGAAAGACTATTCATAGGAATGAAAGCTTTTGTACTTTGGGACTGGCTTTTTTTATATGCTTAAGTCGCCTACTAAAGCCAACGAGAATTTTGGCTAAGTAATGAACCTGTAAGAATGCAGCATGTGGCTTTTTATATCAAAAAGTGTTATGCTGTTTCACTGGAGGATTCAATATCTTTAACAGATAACTTATCATACAAAATTCACTTTAAAAAAGACTTCTGTGATCATTGTTTTACAATCAGTGCCTTATAAAATGGATCAATATTCCACATTACAGAACAGTGTTGAATTTTTTATGCACCTGATTAATGCATTGTTATCATCCCAGTAATTAAAAGGAGTGGCATTACACACAATCAGCATGATACATCTTACTCAGCACCTCCTGGCAGTTGCCTGCAAAAATTAAACTCATTAATCACTGTGATGCCAAGAAAGAAGACTTGAAAAGATGAAGAAGCTCTACCTTATGGAGAAAAGTTCCCAAGTCAATGTGTAAGAGAAAATCCCTTCCACTTTACAATATGCAGAGCATTTATCTCATCAGTCTAAAAGATAAACCAATCAAAATTACCATCTAAAAGGTAATCTCATCAATCTAAAAAAGAAAATTATGTTAAAAAAAATTTTCATAACCTGCTATTCCACCACACTAAACTGAACGAAGAGTTCTCACAGATGTCTCCTCATCTAAATAAATGTAGTGAAAAGCTAATCTTACAACAAGGTAAATATGTCATCAGAATTTTGTTTAGAGCTGTTCCAATAATTAACTTTAATATCAATAATGCCACAGAGCCAACTAGGAAGTGCTTTTCTGGTGTCATTTATACAGAACCTAGTTTCCTTATTACTCCTCCCATAAATAACATGATTGTCTCATCAGACTAGAAATTAACATGAAAAATTTGCATGAGTCAATCCAGGTTTTGTTCAGTAGTTAGGTCTACTATATATTATTTTTCTGATAGAACTGCCATGAGTTGAAACATAGTACAAACTATTTAAAATTCTAAAGAATGTTGCAACCTCTACTTTGCTATACTTTTACATTACAGAAATAATGTTCTCAGGTGTGTCTCAATGGTGTCTGTAAGTCAGCAGTTGTCATATAAAATCATTATTGGTTTTGATTTGAATTTTATTAGGGACTTACTGCCTCCTCTTTAACTCTGTATAGATTTCACATAGTATTTTTCCACCAGTAGTACTTCCAGTGGACAGAATGCTTACTTACAATACTGTGACCTTCAAAGGCAAGATCCTTTTTTTTCTGCATTGAGGTCTGTGCTGGTGCTTAAAAATACAGTGCTGAATACAGCACACATATTTCAATAGGAAAAATCATCATCAGCAACCCATAAAATACACTCCGTTCTCTCCCTTTTATTAATCACATGACAAAGTTAGGAACAGAACAGCCTCTTTCTCACGTTTGTTTTGATATTTCCAAGTATGGAAAGGGAAAAAGCCCTTTGTTTCCATATGTTTAGGTTCTGGGGTTTTCTCCTACATTGATGTTGAAAGACGAAAGACAGTGTGAATACCCCACTTGTACAAAACAGGAAACAGAAGTCTAATCTTCGAAAAGAGTTTCCAATGTTGTCTCCTTAAGCCCTCCCCCATGATGAGCAATAGCATGTACTCCTGATACCCTGCACAAACAGACCACTCTCCTTGTACTTATTCCTTGGTCTTTGCCAGCTCTCTGCCTCACTTTTCCCTTTCCCTCGGGGGTCTCATGCCCAGGGCTGCATTTGCTCATCCTGAGTGAGCCTGACTGCTGCCACGGGGGATGGGAAAGGAGCCCTCTGTCTCTGCCGATCTCGCCAGGGATGATGGCAAGAGGTCACTGCCAGCTCGCCTCGGCACCACTCCGGGAGGGTTTGGCAGAGCAAACAGCTCCCCTTCTCTGGGACAGGAGGGGTTCGGCGCCGCGGACAGCTCCCCGTGTCCCGGGACAGGAGGGGTTCGGCGCCGCGGACAGAGCCGTACCCCGCTCCCCACCCCCACTCCGCTCCGGGTCACC
>NW_008237221.1:438283-440318 GCF_000691975.1 Corvus brachyrhynchos | reverse complement strand
ATCTCGGCACCCCCCCCCCCCGCCCCCCTCCGCTCGGGTTCAGCACCGCGGCCCCCTCCGGCCGTCCTGCCCCTCCTGCCGGCGCCTGTCCCCGCGAGCGGAACTGCCGCTCCCGGAAACACACAATTTAAAGACCATTTCCACTGGTTCGTCATGACTTCATCCTCCCGACCTGAACGACCCTCTGCCGGAGACCACCAGCTCAGGTTGCCCAGTCTGCTGGACGGGAGCACCTGTGAGTTGCCGACCTAGTCCTGGGGACTTTCTCAGACACGTTGCCCCCTTTAAAAACAATTCACACAAAGTGTCTATGTGAGTTTAGGAGTCACCCCAAATCCCTGTTTCTGGCCACACTTTTTGCACTTCCTTGCAGAAGACACCTAGGCAGGCACAGACAGCAGTGTCCCTCAACAGACAGCAGTGCCCAGCAGTACTCTCCACCCACACAACTCTGAGGGGGGAAGAGAAAAGGAAAAGAAAAAAAAAGAAGGAAAAAAAATCTCTCATTTTAGAAGTTAAAGAATATTGTTATTAATATTATTTTGGACACTCTCTGCACAAATCACTCGCACATGCTAAACTGCAGGCTTTCCTTTGCTTCCGGACTCAGCGCTTCTGGTGACCAGAGAAGCGGCTCCAGACATCTGCTGTCTCCAAATCCAGGAAAGCGAAATTAAAACAATGAGGAAAATGTGCCTGAGCCCAGCCCTGGAGGTGGCACTCCGCTGGCTCGCAGCGACACCTAGAGCCCAGCACACCGCCGGGAAGGGCCCCGTGTCCCCAGCCACACCGGGAGAGGGTCACGAGTGGGTGCGGACGCCCGGGAAAGGGGCACGGTCCCTTCCTGCAGCTGGCCAGGGCCAAGGAGCAGCAGTGCCAAGATCGTTGCCGGTGAGCGGGTCACAGGGAAGAGTCAATTCAGGTCCCTGTCACTGCTGTCCCCCGGGGCTGTCAGCAGTCTCTCACCTCAGGGAGAGGTTTAGGTCGATTGGCCCCATCGCTGACAGAAGTCAGCGCTTGCTCTATGGACCACAAAAGTCTTTACAAATATGGACAGGGACTTAAAAGATAATCCGAGGACATTTCCCTGCATGCACAACTATCCTCTGAGTGAAGCAGCCCTGCTGTTGTGGCTTGAAGCTGTGCCTTGCTTGGGAAGGCTCCCAGAGCCAAAGCTAAACCCTGCTGCAAAGCTAACGCGTCCCACTCGGGCAAGTATTTTTAACAGACACAAACATTATTCCCAACTGCAGCCATTTGCTTCCCCTTGTGTGCGCTTCCACAGAGGCAAAACACACTCAAATCCCTCTGCAAACCTAACACCAGCCAGCGATGGGGAGCCACATGTTTTGATCTAACACTGGCCCTTTTTCTCTTAGTCTTTCTGCTTTCCAAATCCCCTGGCCCCCTCCTCGCCACCCCAAAAGAACCAGGGGCAGTCGACCCAGACTAGTTTAACTCCATCGGACACAGCAGGCAGCCAGCGGCCTGGATTAGTCACTCGTTACTAAGGCGATATGCAGATGCACCCTTTGAAGTCGCTGCTCTCGGAAGCAGCGCGGGAGCGGAAGGTGCGCGGCCGAAGTTTGCGGCTTCCCCGCGGGGGCTCTCCCGGGGGCAGGGGGAGGGGGCGAGAGAGAGACCCAGAAACGGCTGCTCAGTGGTTAAAAAGTTTCCCTGCTGCCAGGTTAGGGGGAGGCTGACAGGAAAGCGAGGAGGGAAGGACAAGGTGAAGACTTCTGCCCCAGGAGAGTGTTAAGGGGTAAAACACGGAATAATAATAAAATAAAAATTAAAAAAAATTTTAAAAGGAGGGTGGGGAGCCTTGTCGCGTAGCTTGGGGGAAGACGGACGGAGCTGGCACTTGGCGTTTCCTAACGTGCTGACCCCGAGCCCCCCAGCCCCGTTCCACAGGAGCGGAGAGCCGCGCAAGGAGCCCGGTAACAGGGAGAGCTGCGGGGCCAGTGCGGGGGCGGGCGGGTCCTGGATCGGCTCGACTCCCAGCGGGCTCCGTCCCGTACTATTCCCGGCACTT
>NW_008237221.1:436729-437056 GCF_000691975.1 Corvus brachyrhynchos | reverse complement strand
GAGAGGGGGGGAGGGCGAAGCCTCTCCTCTGCCCTGCCCTTCCCCAGCGGGCACGGCTTAGCCCGGCATGAGGGCACTGCCCGGTCCCCGTCCCCTCCGCCCGTCCTCCTCCTTCCCCCATCTCCCCACGGCCGGGGAGAGGGGGGGTTGCGGGTTTTTTGGAGGTGGTTGTTGTCGTCGCTTTTTAAAATAATCCGGTAAATCGTGTCTCTTACTATTTTTGTATTAATTCATTTTGCTGCATTAAAACGTGCTTCAGCGCCCCTCAGTGGAAATCCGCCCAAAGCGGCTCCCGGCGGCTCCGGCCGGGGATAAACAACCGCGGTC
>NW_008237221.1:392205-436600 GCF_000691975.1 Corvus brachyrhynchos | reverse complement strand
CAGCACGGCTGCTCGGGACAGAGGGTGACAGTTCCTGTTGCTCCAGCATCAGGCACAGGGGTTTCCATAGCAACAGATGCTTAGGTTTAAAGGAAAGTGACAGAGTTGCTGTCCCCTCTTTCGCGCTCCAAAAAACTTCCCCTTTGACCTCTAAATTTAACAGAGATATTGGGATTACAACACACAGAGCATAAACCAATGTTTGCCCATTCCCACTGAGAGACTGCTGAAGAGCTCACAAACTTCATTATAATTTAACTAGTGGATTTTATGGGCTGAAATTGTGTCTCTAAACACTGTTCTTGCTCAAAGTTTTAGCTGTTAATATAGTACCATCTCTGATATATGTAATTTCATCAGTCTTAAAAAAAACCCACTTCAGTAGAGCATGTATACAATATTCTTAAGAGCAACCCCCTCCCCCTATGATTTCAACACCTGCCTGATCAAAAATCTCTTTGCATCTGAATAGTTCCATCCACTCCTTTTTATTTGTGTCTTCAAAGTCAGGCATGAAAAGTCTTAATATTTAGATGAAAAGGGAGCCTTATCTCATCAAGAGAGAAAACAAAAACAAACGCTCTATCGCCTTCCTGACGGAACTTGAAAGAAGGAATCATTTTGATCTTCACAACTGAGATCCTGACATTTAATTAAAAAACAAGATGAGCACACAATGCTCTGAAGCAAAGGTCTGGCTTCTAAGTCATAGTGACACACATCATAACAGAGGTAACTTTCCAGAAACCACTTGGACCCCTTGTAACTTCTGTTTCAGACACAAATTGACTACCAAAAATCTGGACACATAGCTCAGCTAAATTCCACCTTGAACTGCATTAAGAGTGGCTTTATGATACCTGGAATTGGTGACAACTAGTGCTGAAAAAAAAAGGAGCAAGAGAATAAAATTAAAAGAAATAATACATTTTTAACTTCTAAGGAAAAAGTAGGACACAAAGGAATAATCAAAGAAAGCCACGAAAAGGCAAGATGAAACCACTAGGCAGGAAAAAACACCAAAGATTAAATGTCTGAATTAAAGAGTTTCAAAGAAATTACAGAAAAAAGAAAACATTCAGCATCACAGCCCAGTTCAAACCCAGAAGAACTTCTAAGGACCAATTCAGATCCAAATACACTGTTTGTGGTTTTAATTCTCAAGAACCAAGATTTCACATAATTGAGTTTGCCTAGTCATGCACACGTATATTGTACATATATGTGTGTACACAATTCATGGAAAAATTATATTAAGGAAATACAAAATTGCAATGTCAAATACTTGAAAAGCTCAGTGAAAAACAAACAGCCAAATGGTCCTCATCCACCAAAATATCCTGATCGTGCATCTTTGGGCTGTGATTCATTTGCCTGAAAATAAATAATTACAGCTATTTAAAGGCATTTCTGATTCCAGCTCTCCCCTCCATGACAGACTGGGGACAGCAGAAACAATTTAATATCATGTTCTGGATATCACAGTGGGTGAAGGAAGAAAATTTGCACCAGTTGGGAAGTGCAAGACACATTTCTGTCACCCTGCTACAGCCAGAGTGACCTTGTTTAGAAGGGCTGGACAGGCAGCTGGAGGCAGAAATATCTTGAATAACCCCCTGCAGTAAGATGCACCAGGATCAGTCTGTCGATGGCATTGCTGAAAGCAGAAGGATTTTTCAGAGTTATAGGGGACCCAGATGATTTCATTAGGGTCTCTGGAGAGCACTCCAGACTGCCTGTGCACAAGTTATCTCAGGGTGCAGCTTGTCCCCTGCAAAGATGTGTTATGGTAGTCCTGCCTGCCTGTGAGGCAGGACACAGCCCAGCGCTCCTGAGGCACTGCTCAGTGCTGGAGGCACCTCCACCCTACACTTGCAAGTCCGTGGTTAATTTGCTATTCATCTGTGCACAACTGGGAGCCCAGAGTCCTCTACAATGTCCTGTGAGCAGACACTGTCATAAAATGTGCACACCAGTGGGGCATGGAAAGCATGGAGCCAAAAAAATCTACAGGAAACATCTAGACATGGCAGCAAAATGCCACTAAACAAACACCACATCAGGAACCGGGGTTGCATTGCAGCAAAAGACCTTTCCAGCCCGTGGCAAGATTTGAGAAGTGAGCAATTTGTGTTCTGAAACGTGTGTAAAGAGGCAAAATATTTCAAAAGTACAAACATAGGGTTCTTGTCTTTAAACCCTATCTTATATGTAAGAAAAATCCTTTCCCTAAACTCTGCAACAAGATCCCAAGATAAAAATCAAGGCACTTCAAAACAAACAGTGTCTTCAAGCCTCACTTAGTTGTATATTTAATTCAGTATCCAAAGTTTTGAAGGGAGGTTTGATTCCTAACTAGTGACATTTCCATCAAAGTAAAGTGTGTTAGTTAAGACATTTTCCCTGCAGCACCAAAGTATGTTTTACTGACGTTTCTAAAGCATTCAGATAAAAATGACACTTTTTTTTCCCCCCACGTTGTATAAATAAACAGTGTCCCCATATTTCAGCACTATTAATGTAACACAATCAAAAGCAGGTCAAACCCAAGCCCTACTGCCTTTAAAACTTTACATTAAATATTTGTTTTCAGACAAATCAGCTCAGAATAACACTGGCAAAGAAACAATCCAGCAATATTACTCCTGGATATTTTTTATTTAGATATTAGTTCTATCTGTCAGGGAATTCAAGCATTGCTATTCATGTTTCATTCTTCTGTTCTGACAAAGCAATTTATGAGCTTGCCATCTAAATAATACAGAGTTTGTTGCAGACAGAGCTAAACTTGTTTCCAGTTTTCAAGTGGTGATAATTATTAAGCAGCTGATTAGGTGGGTTTTTAACCAAAAAAAAAAAAAATTCAATAGTTCAAGTACACTTTTTATTATTTAAACTATTATATTTTAATTTTCCAATGGACTTTTAAAGGAATTTTAGAATTTCCTGGTTATTTTTTTATGTCACTCCCAAAAAGGCCAAGTTAGTATTTTCTCTTAAAATGACTGTATTTATTAATAGAAAACATCTGGGTTTTTTATAATAGCAACTGTCTAGGCACTAGACAGACAAAGATACAGTATCTTAACTCCTATTACCATGGTCAGCCCAGATAAAAGCATCCAGCTCATGAATCTCTGATGGCCCCAGGCTTATGCATTCTATACATCTGCTGCCTGGTGTCCACTAAAAACCCAAACCAACCAAACCAGAGCAGAAAATCCCTTTCCTGTGTCAAATGCACCAGTTCAGCAGTCCCTGAGGATACATTTGATCATTCATTTTGATCTCACCGGTGTGCTGGGAGGAGCATTGCACTGTGTCAAGACAAGTGACAGTAGGGCTGAGGAGGGGCAACATTTATTGTGGAATTAGTATGCTGAGCTGTTCACTTTCCTAGCTCATTATTTGTGCCAGCAGCATCTCAGAGCAAGTGATGTAGAAATGCAGCATTGGACAGTGAGTGAGCTTAGGACATAGAGAAGCATATTTTTCTCTGGAATCACACACTATTTAGAAAAATACCCTCACAGGCCCCTAAGATAGCTTTCCAGGCTGGACTAAAAGAAACATTAGTAAAATTAGTTTTCTGGGAACTCCAAGAATAATTCAATCTTCCACAAGTGGTTAAATGACAGCTTTTGTGGGGAAAATAAAACACTGATATACTCAAGTACTGGGAATGGCAGACAATAGTGGCTTTACGGGATACAAGATTTTGGGGAAAAAAGAAAGTTGGCTGGAAGAAAAGGCTCTTCAGGACTAGAGATGGGCCCAGAGGGAGGCAAGAATAAAAAAATCAAAAGCATATAGAAGAGGCAGGGACACAGTGAAGTAACCAGGAGGGCTGAGAAGAAAAGGAGATGAAGACAAGTGAGGTCAAAGAGGCAGGGAAGAAATGCACCAAAAACTGTCAGAGACGGAAAGCACCAACATGCCTGGGGAACAGGGAGCCAGGCTGGGGTGGTACAAGGTTAATTGGAGCCACACAATGGGAGCATTTTCAAAACCAGGGAGATCAGCTGCTCCAGACGGCAATTCCAATGCCTGGTGGATAAATGTTCTCTCAGTGGTCAGTCAGACAGGTGATTTTAACCACCGAGGGTCTTGATACCCACCTAGGCCTAATTAAATGAAATCAAGAGCATGTAGCTGAGTATCAGCAGGCTCTTCCCGGCAGTGTGAGCAGGACTGTTTCCAAAGGAAATGGGTGAAAGTCCTAATGCTG
This sequence comes from Corvus brachyrhynchos, assembly GCF_000691975.1. Lineage (NCBI taxonomy): Eukaryota > Metazoa > Chordata > Aves > Passeriformes > Corvidae > Corvus > Corvus brachyrhynchos. The sequence goes on along the minus strand of NW_008237221.1, from coordinate 432,372 downwards.
AGGGCACTTATAAATAGCCTGTGTGAGGTGTTAGAAAATGTGCTGTAAGGCATAATCCCGCCAACTGGCAAAACTACAGATCATATGACCAGGAAGGTCTTTCCCATATGGTTTTTTATGATTTTGCAGTTGATGCAGAGGTGAGGAAAGGCAGAAAACACAGAAACCAACACATAAGAGAGGAGCTGGAGCAATGGCTGTGCAAGTCTGGGGCTAAAAAAGCTTATGCAAAGCCTAAGTAAAAGAAAACACTGATGTGCATGTGTTTGTACAGCTGCACACCACATCAGGGTTCTGGCCTACCCCTGTACCTGGTACTGCCATTCATACCAATAGAAATTTGTACTGCAGACTGTCTTTCTTGTCTTAATTAACATTCTGTCTTTGGAAGCTTTATCTGAGAGAAGTTAGGATGAGGTCCCAAATCCATGTCTTCAAGAGAAGCCAGGAAGTCAAGCATTACAGATAAATATATTTTTCTTTGGATGCCACGAGCTGTTGGGCATCCATGTGAGACTTGGCTGATGTTGCTGAGCTGCTCTCCACTAGGCACATTCTTCTCTGCTTTGTAACCTGCCAGTGTTTGATACTCAAGTCAGATATGCCATGACAGCAATCAGGTTGCCTGATTAATCTGATCTCTCAAGGGGGTTTTCAGTAAGAAAAGGGGATATATGTGTCTTCAGAAAGGCAAAGTAGGCTTTTACAGGTCTATCAGAAAAGCAAACATCTTGCAAAATGGTCCCTCTGTCACCTCAGACTCTGACTCAAGACAAGAGATATGCTCAGCTCTGTATGTGAAAGGGATGCATAAGGTTCCTGCTCCATTTATGTGCATGAGCCACATCTGCACATCCTTAATTGCCCAAGTTGGGAGAAGCTGAGGCAATTGCTCTCAAATTCACCACTGTAAAATTGGCAGCACACAGAAGCAAAATACCTTGGAGAAATTCTGAGTTTGCACTTGCCAAAAAGAACTTGTGCATGCAGAATCTTGGAGAAACAGAAAGAATTTAATGAGTTAGAATTTCAAATGCATGCCACAGGATTCAAAGGGAGCAGACAAGACAAAATAATTTCATTTAAAGTGTTTTGTTTATAATACAAAGATTTTCTTTAAACAGATCTGACTCCTCAGACTAGCTATCACTAAACTCACAGGGGTTTTTTTGTTGTTGTTGTTGCTTGGAATAGAAACAAAACCTAGATTTATTAAAATACTCAGAGGATGTAATGACACAATTTTAGGTTTGGGAACCCTCCAGCTGAAAGAAAACCCTAGAGGAAAATATGAATATGCAGGGAAAAAGGTATATTTAGACAAGTGGACATCTCAAAAAGGCTACCTAGGCTAACCAAATATCCTCCCACTCCTTTGTTCTCCTTGTGGCCCTGCCAGACATATGTTTCTTCCTCCAGTTTGGCATGGATTCAGCATATTCAGATATTCTTCTCTTGCAGCATTGATATAGAAAGGAGCAATGCTGGAGGTGTGTAAAACCCCTGCCTGTGGGAGAGCATGTTGGATATTCTTCAGGAATAAATACTGGATCAGGCAATCTTGAGGGCTGTAGGTACAACTCACCCCAGTTTCTGTCTCCCACAGGATTACAGACAGGTGAGGAGCTGTTGTGGGATCTCTTCATGGGCAGTTTTGAATGTACAGAACTGCCACTGGGTTGTACTTCAGGAAGTTTTCAGACTGAACAGAAAAGCATCTGAGGAGTTCCAGTCGTCTGGAGTTAAGTGGGCTGTGAGCAGGGACTTTATGGAGCACAGCTCTAGATTAGCTCTCTGAAGTCCCCTGAAATCACCTAAAGGCAAATAATCCCTTTTTGGATTTGGGACTAATTTAAATGGGTCGATGTTTGTGCTTCTTCAATCTTAGTGCTGGTGCATGTTCTTTCCTGCCTATTTGCCTTCATAAACTGATTAGGGGAAAAGGCTTACAGACTTGCTCATAGTTTTCTAAGTACAAATTACACCATTTGTCCAATTCACCTGTCTTAGTAACATAAAGTCTGAAATGGCTGAGACTCATGGAAGTTATTTTAGAGGTTTGTAAATGTTTCTGGTCAACTGCCATTATGTAACAACAAATATACAAGATTATAAATGGCTGTCAAACAGTGCATTCATTTTTTAAAATACTGATAGGAGATTAATAAATTATGTCTTTACCAATTGAACACAAGTTTATGACCAAAGCTGCTGAGGGCCAACAGACAAGCCAACCAATGAGTGGTTTTCATTTTAAATACCTCTTAGGATGTACCTGGATTAAACTCACCCATATATGTGCTTCTTTTTAATTTTACTGCACTCTTTCATTGTATGCCACAGGCTCTAAGCTCTGCAAGGGTATTCAGCAACATGAGGTACTGGAATACACACTGGAATTATCAAAATCAGATCAGTGATGGTAAAATCAATATGAGCTCCTGCTTTGGAAAATTCCAGGGGATATTCACATGAATTTTGATGTATTCACTACATGTACCTAAATTTAGGAGTATTTTATTTCTAGTTGCTAGTTAAGCTGGCAGAGATCTTATTGGCTTGCTAAATAATATCTTTAAAAAACAAATAAAGCAAGTGCTTTGTGAAACAAGCCAGGCACACACCTAGGCACTCTTGACTTAGACATAGATCTATATCTACATTTATTTGCATATGCCAAGGAATTGTAAAAGCATGTCAAGTGAACTGAAGAAAGAATGAAAACTAACTTCAGAGATGTTCAATAATTTCACCACACAGATAAAAGCAATTCAGGACTCTGCCAAGTGCAAAAATACAATCTGCTTCATCATGATCTGAATAAGACTGTGACAAAGGCAATCCTGGGAAAGTCTGACTGCCACTGATAATTTCAAATCTCTGCAAAAGGTTTGTTCTTCCAGAAAAAAATAATCTAATTCCTTCCAAGTTATACAAGAACACAGCAGCATTCAGATCCTCCTGTTCCTCTTCACAAAAGCAGGCAAACAGCAATGAGGCAGCTAAAAATCTCACAACAGAGTCCAAAAACCAGCTGTTGAGTTCATCACAGTGTCTGCAACACAACAGCTGCACAACCAGAGCTGCATTTTGTAAAAGCACCAACACTGAATGCAATTGTTTAAAAAATGAGGCCACCATGACTTCAGGAAGTAACTTCTGATGAAACATCACTTGCTACACTGGTTGATGCCACCCCTCCAGGAGCATTATCAGCAATGGGCAGATGGAACCAGCATCACCATTTATTTGGAATTTAAGGTTCTTAAATCATTGAATTGCTTCTCAACATTACATTCTCAATGACTTCACATAAACAACCACATTATAACATTCTTCAGCTTCATGAGCCTGAGTGAATTTTATAATTTTTCTGTGAGAATTGTTTATTCTAGTTATTCTTCACCAATTTAAATATGTCTCTGCCTATCCAGTAACTCGGTAAAACAGAATTTGCTACTGATTCTGGGGATGATAATATTCGTGAAACTTTACTGAGAAAACAGTATCCCTATTCAAAGGTGTATATCCTTCTGTTGGTGTTGCTTGGTATTTTTGGAAGTGGATGATGCCTCAAAAGCAATGAGCATGGCCTAGTTGTGTCACCCAGAAACATACGGGTCCTTGAAGATGAAGCACACGTGGTACCGACATTTGCGGCGCATTATGACAAATGCAGCCAGCAACTTGTCAGAGGTGGAAACATTTGCTGGATAACAGAGATGACATAAGAAAGTAGGACAGTCACCCCAAAATGGGGCAAAACTGTGTTTTGGGTAGAACAGGACACAGAGGAATTTAAATTATCTGGGATTTTCCTGCGAAAAACATCTGCCTCATCTTGAAACACACAGAGATTTTTTTGTGTTAAGGAATTTGCAAGAAAGTGTTGGAAACTGGCTTGTATAAGGGTTTGGGTCTTATAAGGAGTATTTGAGGGAGCTGAGGGTGGTCATCCTGGAGGAAAGGAGGCTCAGGGGAGACCTTATTGCTTCTACAGCTCCCTGGGAGGAGGTTGTAGCCAGGTGGAGATTTGGTCTCTTTTCCAAGTGACTGGATGACAGGAAACAGCCTCAAGCTGATCAGGGAAGATTTAGACAGGATATTACAAAAAATTTCTTTGTGGAAAGGAATGTCTAGCACCGGACCAGGCTGTCCAGGGCAGTGGTGGAGTCACTCCCTGAAGGTATTTAATAGATGTGTAGGTGTGGCACTTGGGACACGGTTAAGTGGTGGGTTAGCAGTTGGTATCAATGATCTTTTCCAAACTAAACAATACTAGGATTACATGATCCTATGGAAAAGGAAAGATAACACCTGAAAGGAGCTCAAATCTTTGGAATTTCCCAGTCTCTTAAGCCTGAAATAGTGTTACTTTCAGAACACTTGTGGAGGCCTATTTCTAAATAAGTCCACTGGCAATAGTTTCATTTTTGGCCTGCTTTTTCCGGGGAACTGTAGAGGAGCACTGCTTTATCTGTGGTGTATCTGTGCACTGAGCTTGTGATCCAGGGCTGAGGATGCCCTGTTATGCTGACTGAACCTTGACTGGGATTCTCATGCTGAACTTAGGTCCCCTCTCCACCACAGACAATTCTCTAGCCAGACCACCTACTTTAAGAGGCAGCAGAAGCTGCCTGCCCTGCCACCTTGCAAGCCCCACACGCACCCCAAAATGTCATAAAATAGGTTTGTGGGTCAGCTGCAGTGTGGGCTGCCAGCATATCCCAGCTTAGTACTGCAGCCATGGTGGGACTGCACCTTTCTGCTTATTTTAGGAGCAGCCTAAGGCAAGTTCACAAAGTAATCTCTCTCTCTTTTGCTACCAGTACTGTTTTTCTATAGAAAAAAAAATAAAATAAAAAAGTTCACCCTGTGATTTCTAAGCTGACAGCAGGCCTTTAAGATCAGAGCACAGACATTAAATTAAATATGCTCCATCACACACAGTTTTTGTCTATTATATAGCTCATATTAGAAAAATAGTTGTCATTTCTTTATCAGATCCCTTTGGAAACTCACTACTGTTGGACCCTGCCCTCTACTGACATGCTTCTCTTCTGAACACAATGCAGTCTCTTATATAGATGGCAACTGAGATGGCACACTTAAAATGAGTCTTCTCTTAAAAGAGAGGTAAAAAAAAAGACAGGAGGACAAAGCTTACAATTCTAGTGATTTCTATTTTCTATGTCAAATAGCTGAGAGAGGGCAAAAAGAAAAAAAAAATTAAAATTAAATATTAATATTAATCTGAAGAAAATTCATTTGGATCAACACAAATTTATAAATAAGAGTCTGGATCACCTTCTGCCTTCCTGAAATAAAATTGGGGGATTTTTAATAGTGTTTGTCAAACCTCTTCTCTGAGTTTCATATAGAAAATACGCCAGACCTGGTAGAAGTTGCAGTGGTAAACAAGCAGCTGTGCCATTCTGCTAACCCACAGCATTAGCACACAGGGCACAAAGCAGCTCTGGAGGTGAGGGAACACTTCCACTCCCACCACTCTGTACACTCTGTCCAGCACACACTGTTTTAAGTGATGAGAGAGTAAGAATTTTGATAGCTGTTTTCACTTAAGGCCCTTAAAGTAATGACAACACCCATTAAGACTTACAGTAAATTTCTGCGATGAAAACTTCTCGTCAGTGTTTTAGGGATGAGACCAGAGGAGCTCACGTAGGTCTGTACTGGGGGCAGGAGGGTGCACAGGCTTTACCCTATGGCCTTTTGTTTTACAGGGTAATGACTCTTGTTACTGGGAAGGCTCAGCAGAATTAGGAGATGAAACACCAGGGGAAGTGCCACTTGCTAATTTTGGAAGCAACAAGGCCCCGAACCAGGATCATTCATCTGATCCACTGCCCAGCTGCTTGCTTAAAATAGGAAGCTAATGGAAAAATAACTATACCACAAAGGTAGTAAAAATTCCTTAAGAAATAGCATTCATTCCTCATAAGTCATTGCCATAGATGTCACCGGGGTCAGTGTGTGGGCCCAAGGAATTGTGTTTCTTATGCACAGTTGTTCCATGTTTGCAAGCACAGTCTGAAGAAAAACCCCAACATGCATTTCTCCTTCTATAGGGTTCTCAGGTTTTTTATTCTAGCCAAAAGCCAGAGTTACTGCGGGCACAGAGGACTCTTTATGCCCTCCATAAAATCATTTGACAATCCAAGGAAAACTTCCCCAAGACCGTTGTTCAGATTCCAAAGTGATTAACTGTATTTAGTGGGCACTTTACCTGAGTAAGGACTGCAGGGACTGACAGTACCTGAGCAGGCCAGTCTAAAACACTGAAAGTATCCATAAGCCTAGAAATAAACATTTGGGAAAAAACTAACTGTAAACACAGATCAGCATCACCACTTGAGGGTGCTGCAGTAGTTCTTAAATATTAACTCAACGATGTGCTGCCAAGCAGGTACTGTACACAGAGCTACGCTGCAACAATTCACCTAATTACTTCCGTGGAGGCACTCAAAACGTTTGGAGCTAAATTAGCACAAAATACTGCTGAACAGGAGAGCTTCTTCTGAAATAGAGGTTTAAAATCCTAAAAACCTTCCTAACTAACTGAGGTGATAAAACGGGATTCTCCTTAAAAAGAGCTGGGAAAAGGAAAAATTAAGTCAAACATAAGAGGGCCAGGGCCCTCAATTACACAAGCACATGCATTTCCAACTTCAAGAAATTCATTACAAGTATAAATTCTCAGCTCTGCACACACATTTCCTTTGACTGTAATACAAGAGAATATTTTTCAAGGCATATCAAATTGATTTTGCTATAAACTATTACAGGATTATAGCCTCTTTGAATAGTCTTCACTACAGGAAACACACAGAACTGGTCTCTGTGGGAAATATACTGAATAGTCAGTAAAACATAAAGCAATACCAAAATACAATGGAAAATGTTTCCAAAAAGCCACAGCAACTTAAATGAAGAGCTGTGTCAAACACAATCTAGGGTTCTCCTATGATGTAGAACCTCCTTTTTATAATAAAAAAGGATATAAAAGCATGAAAAAATGATAAATGATGATAATGATGTTTCTTTTGAAATGTATGAAATCACACTATATGTGAAGGCATAGTGACTGAAATGAGCTCTAATTTGTAAAGTTTGTTCAATTCCAGTTTTTTAATCTGACTCTTACCAGGTACTCAAAGAGAGCTGGTCAGGAACTATTTTGTGATACTCTGGGAAAGTGTTGACCCATCCAAGTTAAAACTGCTGGTGGTAAAAGAGCTAGTTTAAAAGAAAATTCCCTGCTCAAAGACATTGGTGGAGGGGGATTTATTGCTTAAGGTTAGAAGACGTAAATTTCAGACAGAATAGAACACCACTTTATGTCCCAAAATAAATTTTGAAATTTGGATGAAGAATGGTAAAAAAATTAAATTAAAGTAAATCATTTAAGCTGAACCAAACTCATTTTACTCCTTGGCTTGGCAAAGAGCAGACAATTCCAGGACTTATTACCCATCCCAGCTGAGCAGCAAAGTTTTTGAAGCCCTGAAGCCTTAGTTTTTCTCAGCTCTGACCTCCTTGCTGGGTGCTCACTAGAACATGGTATGTTCTAAGGATTTCTGAAACTATTGAGAAAGATGATGATTACCTGAACCTTGGCCTCAGAGTCAAAGTACTGCAATCAGCTAGCAGAGTAAGAATGCCCTGGTGCAGGGCTGGATACAGTCTGTAAACAGGTAAGTATGAGGAGCAGTCCTCTGCAGTGAGAGAGGCACTGGTCCAATTTTTGAAGAAAATTGATTTCACCCCGATAAACATCTTTCTGCAGTACATATTCACTGCCCAACAAATCCTTGAGCCTCTCCTTCCCAGCTAAAGATGACAGAGGGAAAGCAATGAGAGGAGGGTGACTGTATGAAGGTGTGAAGAGACAGAAATTCATTCTGCAAAGTGTACTTCTTCTCTGGCCTTAGCACTAATAGCCTAGAGCTATTTGGCCCCTAGATTGCAATACTCAGCAACAGAAAAAGAGAGCAAAAGCAACTATGGACACTTCACAGAGACAGGAGCAATCTCTGAGCCTATGTAGCAAGACATTGTTTTATTAAAGCATCTGCAGTTAGAGCCAATATGTCAATATTCCCCCTCTTTATAAAAAGTGTGTCAGAAATAGTCAGACAATCTTGACACTATGTGGGTTTTCCTACAGCCTATTCGTTTCTACATTCCATTGTTCAAACAGTTATTTTTAAATTTTCATTACTTTGCAGACAGTGCCCTGATTATTCCATTGAGAATGGTATCCTTTTAAATACCTTTACAAATGCCTTTACACATGATTAACATTAGCCCAAGACCTATCTGCTTCCCTATGCCAAGATCACAAATACCAGATGAATATTTCCAATGAGGAAAATAAAAGATATATATAATTTTCACAAGTTAAAGAACTGCTGTGAGGACTTTTGAAAGACAAAAATAGGAAAATAAGGTAGAACACCATCTTGGCCTCATTTAAAATATACATCCATCTCACACAGGTGAGAGGTCCAGCTTGGCCTACACATACAAGAAGGGTCAGCAAACAGGCCAGAGCCAAGTGATTTGGCTGTTGGAGGCACAGACTCCTGATTGTTGAAATGCATCTTTACTATATGAGAAATTGTGCCTCCAACAAATTTTACCAAAGCATTTACCTCCTATTAACTTCAGTCAAACCAGAATTAAATTTTGGGCAAGCTTCTCTGATTCTGTTTCACTTCCCCAGGAATAAAATGTGTGCACAACAAACTCCACCTACCCCAGAGGGGGCTGTGAAGATTAATGGCAGGAAAGCACCTGGATCCCAAGGACAGACATTTGTCCTAGTTCTGTCTATGCATGAAAAATGATCAGAATTCCCCGTCTCTCAGAAAATGGTCATGGTTACTTTAGAAGACACATTCAAGCTAAGAGTTATGGACTCCACCACCAGAATATTTGAAATTATTGACAAGTAACATGTAACACTGTAAATGAATTTCACTGGGAAAAGGTCAGCATTAGAGTTAGGAGAGAGCCTTTCACATTAGAATAACTCATATCACCTTCTCTTCATTAGTCATGTATTTCCATAACTCTGCTTTCTTTCAGTCATCCTATTTAACAAAAAGGATTTATGTTTTGTGGCAAACAGCACTGTAGAAAAGGGGTATTTATTAAGTCTGCCATTGCAAAATGTTTTCTAGTAGATAAGTGTTAGAAGCCCTTAGCTTTTTAAACAAATAATTTCATTTTTTACTGCACAATAAATACTCCTACTTTATATTTTTTTTCAGTTTAAATATACCAGTAACATGCTGGGTAACATTTCTAATTTTCCTCCTGTAAATTTCCTCCTGGTATCACAGAGGACTCCTGTAAGCACTCATTACAGATGAGGGGCACTGACATTCACATTAACCACTTTGGTTTCCTACACACAAATGTTTTTAAAACATTGAAATATTTAGGTTGAAATATTTCATTGTAAGGAGCATGTGGCTGTTTTGTGAGAATGCACACAGGAAAGAGACAACTGCGCAAAAACTGAATTATGGCGTACTGCAAAACTCCCCAAAGTTCTCCACAGAAGCATTTCAAAACATCTTCCCTCCTTCAAGAAGATCTTGAGCACTGCATTTTCTGCATAGCAGGGTTAAGATCTTCCATCCTTTTACTCTGTTTGTGTGCAGCATGCAGAGAAAGGGGACAACAAAGTGATTTAATTATTCCTGCTCCGTATTCTTCCTTCACAGCTTCACTGATGAGCAGGAATATTTCTACTGTTGAGATAATTAGCAGAGGCAGTTAATAAGAGATTGCTAATGTTTCACCGAAACACAAATAGAAAAAGATAAATAATTCCTCCCTTAAGATATAAACCAGGAAGAATAATTAACAGCTGGAGGGGAGGGAAAGCAAGAAGCTAGAACAGACTCCAGAATTGCAATCTGCTACCCAATTTTGGCAGGAAAACTTGAGTGCTCGTGCATTATATCCTTTGCTCAAACATCTATCATGCACCAGCAAAGCACCTGCAGAGTTCCCCACTGAGTTCAGTGATAGCAGAATTGCACCCGAGGTTGAAAATGCTTATCCTTAGAAATGGGACATCCTAATAATGTGATCATATGGTCAACTTCTGTAAGAAATGTTGTTCAGTCTGCATGGAAATCTTTGCAAGATCAGGGCTACAGCTTTATAGTATGGTTACCTCATGAGCTACCATCCTCACCTTTACCCTGTGAAGAGTTACAATCCTTCTTTCACTCCTTGCTTTCTCCAGCTCTATCCTTCTCTTCCTTGTTAAGAAAAAACCTTCACTACTTCTCAATATTTCACAACTTCTTTTGCTCCTCGGGGAGAGTGAGAAACATACAAAGCAGAATTGAGACTTAACAACCCTGTGTTTTAATTCAGGATCCCTAGAAGTGTCTAACGAATCACATCCATTTCTTAAAGTCATCAGACCAAATCACTGAGGTGCTTTCTGTCTTCAGCATTGAGGAAAGGCTGTTCTGGAGGAAAAGGTAGCTTATAAAAAACAGAATGGAAATGATTCATGTGCTGTGACAACATATTTGCTTACTTAGATTTAAAACAATTCACAAATTTACTTCTCCATGGGTCTCAGTGCCCCAGCATCACTAACTATTCAATAGAATCTGATCAGCTTTAAAGTCATCAGTTTCACAGAAACTCAGGCAGCAAACCATTTTTGAGCTATCACTTGCTTCAGTGCAGGCAGAAGTCCACTCTGCCTTTTGCAGAATACTCCAATTCTTTAAATATGGGTTATTTCAGTCCTTTGAACAGAAACTCATTCCAGAGTCCTGGAGAACATTCTTCTAATTGCCTTAGCTCTTAATGGGCACACAGGTCAGGCACCCTTCTGATCTCAGCTTGAGGATGCAAGCTTGATGCAAGCTTGATCCTTGTGCTGGACAAGCTCCCAGCCCAACAGATCACAGCTGGCATCTTGTGCACCATCCATGACCTCAAAATGACCAGTGGAGGTCCTGGGCTGGCCATGCCAAGCAAAATGTTTTCCTCAGAAGGAGGAGTCTTGCATCTGGAAATGCACATGGAAGTGTGCACCTCCATAGCCAGCCTGTGACAGTGTGACAGTAATCTGTTCAGAGATAACCAGGCATGGACAAGGCAGCTGAAAAGGAAGGTCAACAGGCATTATACAAAGGAAATCACATGCAATTCCTTCCTTCTAAGGCACAGATAATACCTGCCTCCTCATCCTACCCTCAAGGCCTCCATATTGCTGTAGATGAATTTCAGGCAGTTCACTTTAATCTCCATGACTAGAGAGAGAAGCTGACTTCCAGCTCTCCAGATCCACTTTGAAAATGTTCCCAAATACCTCAGTGCTTGTATAGACATATGCTGGGGCACAAACATACAGACACAAAGCACTGGCATGGCCAAGTTTGGAGCCTCAGCTCAGACTGGAGACATGCAGGGCTTCCAATCTCTCAACAGTCTAAAGCTGGAACTCAGGCCTGATCCAAAGTCCACTAAGAGTCTTTTCACAGGCTCCAGATATTAGGCCTCTGTGTACTGAAAGAAGAACTGAATTCTCCCAAGAGCAGCAAATTAAGCCCAGATAGGTACCGGCTAGGGGAGCAGAACATTTATGAGATATTATGTTCACTCCTGGGATTATTTATATCTAGAGAACTAGGCTTCTTGTTTATTTGTAAAGAAAGTACAGCCACAGCATGCTGTCTAAATGAGCAGTATTTTGATGTTTTAGTAAGCTTTTCTATTTATACAATGGGGCAATATTTCACTCTCCTCCTGCACTCTGAATTTTACCTGTGATGCCCTTGTCTGTACACATCTTTCATGACTCTGGCAGAAATGAGCACCACAGACATTTCAAAGCACCACCAGTCATTTCACAAGTGTACTACAATGCAGTAAAATATATGGAATACTACAACTACAAAATACATTTTAATCTTTCCAAAACCTGCTTCTGTTGATGACCCATAAAAGGGAGAAGTTCAAAATACTATTTCATTGCTTATCTTCCCTGCCTAGGCTCTGACATTATAAGCTGAGAAATGTTATAAGTCTGAATGAACTGACCACCTGCAACAACCAAATTTCTTTCTACTATTTGAACAGCAAATATGCAGAGGAAATGCAATAACCTTCTATATACGTCAAAAGGGCAGGAGAATGCTTAAATTTAGTGGTCTATTCATATAATTGCCAGAGGGCTCTGCAATGCAGGCCAGAAACTTAATACAAGTGGGCACTGTTCTTTTCAAGCTGGAATTACACTGGTTTCCATTTAGAAAAGCAATGCAAAAAACTAATGCAGCACAAAAAGCATTGCATGAAAGCAGTTTTTGATACCACTCACTTCTCCAATTTCCCTACTGCAGATTTCCTTCCTATTTCTTACCATCTCAAATCAGAGCAGCAACTTTGCTTTCTTAAATTATCACAATGACTTAATGCAGGCATTTTACATCCACCATCACCATGATTAATGAAAATAGATTTTTCCCCTCTGCTTAATGTTAAACAGCTGAGGTCAGGTTATATGCTAATTTAAACATCAGATAATCCTCCTGGCGCCAGTGGGATCACGTATGGCACAAAACATTGCTCCAGATGCACTTCTGTCTCCTGAAGCCTTCCACTGCATCTTAACTCATATCTTTGGTGGGGTTCTAATGGGTACAGAGCAATGAGAGTCATTCACAGCAGATGGTGTTTTGCACTGCTGCTCACAGATGGCAGTACTGGGATTTGCCAGTCACAAAAAGAAAAGCCAAAACTGGCCTAAAAGCAGACCATAAAAGCAGGACATAAAAAAAACCCCCAACACGTGTTTTTGTGGAGAAGAACTAGTGAAGCAAACTTTTCCAGCTAGACAAAGGTAATGGTTAAATCCTCTACTGTCCAATGAGGTATCAGCTCCAGCAGGAATTTTTTCTGCAGGTGTGCTTTTTATAACAGCTCTTCTTTTAGAAAGCCTCCAGTGCTTGATAAGACAGAAAAATCACATAGCGGTCTCCCTTTGAAGGTCTACGAATTGTGTCTTTTCTTACCAAACTACCTGTTTTTAAAGAAAATTGTAGCAATACAGACTTCTACCCTCACACCATTTTGCCAGAGCTGGTTATAAAATTGATTAAATAGGCAAAATTAGACAGAAACACACAAACATGATTCTGGGTGCCTCAACTTCTTTGTAAATTGGGGGGAAAAGAAGCAAACAAGAGGGAGCATTAGAAAAACATACTTACTATCTGCAGTTGGGGTCTTCAGACAATGGAATTAAGCGTACTTAAAACTTACAAGCTCTGAAATTACACTCTGGGAGGGTATTCCCCTCTGCACTGGCTATAGAGACCCAGCTTCCTTTCTAAGATATCTGAACTGAATGCTGAGAATGAATCTCCCTGAAGCTGTCACTTTTGAAGGACAAAAACTCTGTGGATCTAGTGCACCCTCCAAAACATTCCCTGAATGAAGCCAGGGAGTTTCCTTTGTCAAGTTTTAATAGCCCCTGATGTGAGACAGCCGATGGGCACCCCACTATGAGCTGAAGCTCATTCTTAAGGACTTCCAGGGAGAGAAGCAACTGCATTGTTTATACACAGTGGGCACAAAAGCAAGGAGTGGTAAAATTGCAAAGATTCAGAGCTTTTATAGACTGTTCTCATACAGAAATGGCACATCCTCTGGGATATTTGTGAATATTGAGATGTGTTGTGATGTGAGTACTGTTTCAGCAAGAGAAAGATGCTGCATTTGGCCAAAAGACCTTCTTTACCTATCAGTTCAGTGTACACAACAAACAGCAGCACATTTACAGAAAAGTCTTCACCACTACTGCACCTATCGCTACTGAAAGGCCATCCGGGACCAGTTCTACTTTTATTTCTGGTAATGCTCCATCCTAAGCTCAGCTGTAGCCCCTGGGGTTCTGTTCTGACATCTGTAGGATAACTGGTAGGCAAGGACAGCGTGCACTCCCTGAAATGTCTCCGTGATCTTGTAAAATAACAGAGCACAACTAAGGAAGTATCAAAAGATGCAGAGTTAGAATTAGTGAAAGAAAATAGAGGTTTATTATTTATATTCCAGCAGCATACAGGAACCACAGCTGGGACCTGAGTCTCAGTGTGCCAGACAACATATAAATACATGGTGGAAGCCAATTCTGGCTCTGAAGAGCTTACAGTCTTCAGAAGCAAGAGAGGTGGGAGGTGAGAAAAGAAACAGAGAGAACTAATATACACTCATCTAAACCAGTCACAGAGCTGGGAGTAAAACTGTCTCTTTCCAGGCTCCTCTGTCCAGTCTGTCATGCTGCCTGCTAACCACAAGTTTGACATCTTTAATATGTTCACTTTCCACAAGATCTCTGCAAACCAAGCTGTGGGGAGCTCCAAGCAGAAAGCAGGTTGAATCACATCTCCAGAAACAAAAAAGATCAGTTTATTCTGCTATAACTCTTCATGAATCCACACTTGGTTATTGTTCCCTTGTCCTTTACTTCTCTTTTACCGTCTTTTTTTTTTCCCCTAAGTAGGTCACCTCATCTCCTGAAGTACGAAGCCATAAGACTATGAAAACACAAAGGAGATTTATTTCTCTTTGTGTGCGTGATCTTCTCCACTGAAAGAAGTATGGGAATGACTACAAGGCTCATCATCGACTTCCAAGAATAGACAAAGGCCTTTGTTAGGCTTCTGTGGCATATCTCAAACACAGGCAGGATGAAATCCTCACTGAAGGCAGAAGAACTCTTGCCATTAAGCTGCTCACTAAAATACTTGAGCATAGTCCAAGGGTGATAAAAGGTCAGAGAACAATTCCATTTGAGAATTTTAATTTGCTAGACTTAACATAAGGCCATTTATGTGAGGGTTTTTTTACCTCCCTGTCTCAGACCTCTCTGCTCCTAGATACACATTTATATTAAATTTAAGATTTACAAGCATCATGATAGGCTGCCCTTTGCTAGCTTCTTGGAGGGCTCTCAGTCACAATGATTATTCACATATGATGCTTAAATACATTTTAATAAATTGATCTTGAGAAAATAAAATCCCCAACAACTTAAACCCTGGACATGTCTAACACGTGAGGTTTTTGTAGAATAAACTCAAGCACTTCTTTATTCCCCTCAGTATTCTTATTTTGCATCTTTTTTTAACTTATTTATGTTTGTACTAATTCTAGAGATCTCAGTTCACACTACCAAAAAATGATGTTACCAGAAACAGATGCTTGTTTTCGGGAAATACCTCCACATGGAACAAAGCAAGACTGGAGAAACCCACCGAGCAGAGCAGAGCACGCGTTCAGGCTGTCTGTAGTGAATGAAAAGCTTGTGGCTATTTTATTAAGAGGTGGATGCCAGTGCTGTTTATGAATGTACCAGACAGCACACACAGGCTCACATGTGCAGATAAACACAGAGGGTTCACCAGGGTCCTGAAGGACCTTGATTCACCAGTGGCCATTTAAACAAACACACAGAAATGCTGACATTCTAATCTCATGGAAGATGCTTCTGGCAATAGACTAATGATAGATGTCCTTAAAAATTAATGATATAACCCCATATTCCAAGATTCTCTGCAACAGGCAGACTCTTTCTGTTATATAAGCAGTAAAATTATGTGGGATAGGAAAATCTCTTTAGAAGATTAAAACAGAAAAGAGTGCATTAAGGATCTGTATTTCTTAAGGTGTTTCTATCTCAAATTTTCACTTACCTTTAAAGCCTACCAGCTTCCCTCAGGATCAACAGATCAGTTGAGATCCAATACCTTTCTTAGGAACTAACCACAAGTTCATGGACCCTGCCATCACCAGAAATACCACCTACATTCCTCTGCATCTTCCCACTCACTTTGTGTGGATACATTTTTCAAATAAAAGCAGCCCTTCTTTGTGGGCGTCCTTTATCAATGGTTCTTCCTTACTTTTGGCAAAGCAGAAAACACACCATTCACAGCAAGAAAGCTGCTGTGTGCAAATAAATCAATGAAGTTCACAAGAGGAATTAGGTACCTATCCATGCTGATATCTGATTCCAATGGAATCAAAGGCAGCTATACTAATGTAGTGTCTGCTGACCTAGAGCTTTCAATAGATTCACAGGAAAATTTAAGCTCTTAAAAACACTTGTTGATAATGCCAGATGACACAGTTATGCAATTATCTGGTCCATTAATTCTGCAGTTTACAACCACTTGCAAGTAGCTTTCCCACACTGCAAAAACTTTGATGAAAAACCCTATTTACAATAGAAAGCTGATAACACACTGCTGATAGCAGAAACTCTTCTCAAGTTCCCACTTCAGTTGTATCCAGGTCTGGAATAGAGATCTCTTCTGAGGATTAGGAGAAAAGTCTATGTGAGAGCTCCAAATGCCTCT
Organism: Corvus brachyrhynchos; assembly: GCF_000691975.1. Lineage (NCBI taxonomy): Eukaryota > Metazoa > Chordata > Aves > Passeriformes > Corvidae > Corvus > Corvus brachyrhynchos. The sequence goes on along the minus strand of NW_008237221.1, from coordinate 415,945 downwards.
GGTGACTGTCAGTTCAGGTTCCTCACGTGTGCAGGGTCTTTGAAGCCACGATATTTCAAAACCCAGACTTTTTTCACACAACTTAGTTGTTACAACTTGCTCCAGGAAAACTGTGAGCAGAATCACTGAGAAGGGAAACACCAAGCATCTACTAAATTCTGAGACTTCATTTGACCTACAAGAGCAGTGAGCTTGATAGTGCTCCATCCATTAGTATTACTGGCCAAGGCTGCTCAACAAAGGCTTTACGATGAAAGCATAACAACCACAGCAGGCATAATTCTTAGTGTTCTTGTGGACAATGGCTAAATCAATACTGAGCACCAGCCTCAGAGTTTCCAGATAGCAACACGGTAAGTCTTCCTTCTTCATATAACTTCACTAACAGCATGCAGTAAACCATTCAGCAGGCAAGAAAAAATCCCACATTTCAACACAATAGAATAAATTTTCCCCTTCTAGATTGTCCTCTGCTGTGGAAACAGGATAGATAGGCCAGCGTGACGTGTGCTACCTGGGCATGTATTCACTTCTACAGCTTTGCTCCTGCACAGTGAAACTTCTCCTTTGTGATATTTAGATGAACAGAGCTATTATCTCAAATGCATTGCCCATTTTCAACCTGCATCCTCAATTATGTCTGCAAGGTCACACAACTAAAACCCAACAGTGACAGGAAAGGATCTCAAGCCAACACTGTGTCTGACTTTCCTTAGAAACAAACATGGAGTCCACAGTAAGCTCACGGTTTTCTAATCATCTGAGCTGGTGGCCATGCTATACTCTCACTGTACCAGCTGAGCTTTATTTCACACCTTTAACCTCCTACAATTTAAATATTTATAGCTAAGCTTATTACGTAAGTTCTCTTTGTAAGTAATAACCACTGTAGGTCAGGAGTCATTTGATCTATTTCAGCACCTATTTAATAGAGATGAGTTCTGGCAAGCCTTGCTAAGAGCACTCACTGGATCTCCACAAATTTCAGTAGGAAACTGGGATGACCAGCTAAGATGCAATATGTCCACCCCTCATATGTCTACATTCCACTAGGAATCCTGAATCAGTCATGAATTAATCCTGCCCTGTGTCTGTCAGTCTCTTAAAAGGACTGTAACACTGATCTCACATAAAAGTACTGTGAAGAAAAAGCCCTTAAAGGCTGTTTCATGTGGCTGCTACAGCAGTGGGGCCAGAGAAGGGCAAGGCAGAACTGAGATTGAGTGGCCCTCAATAACCACATATTCTGATACCTCCTTGGGGAGCATTTATCTAAGGGTCGCTTTCCAGCCTTAAGACACAGCAAACAAAACACCACAGCTTCTAAACAGGGGATATGCTTGGGGTCTAATCCAAATTTAATCTATCTAGAACTCTCTGTGAAATATTTCTGTGTGTATTAAATGATTTTCAAGCATGCCAAAATCAAAATAAACCAAGCGCGGTTTCTTAATTGCATGTATCACTTCTGTAGAATATATGTAAATGTCATAAATAAAGGCACTGAAAACACATAAGAATGTGAACAAATACACATGTTAAATGTCTGCAAAACCTCAAGCTACCTAGGATACCTGGCCTCAGTTCCTTATCGGACTTGAGAGCACAAATGCCTTTGATTTTCAACCATTAACTCTTTTGTGACACTGGGATGTACAGGCCAATTAACTTGAGGCTGATGAAAACTGCAAAGATCCCTAAAGAATAGTCTGAGTTTACTTATTTGTGAAGTCACTTGAATGCAAAAGGAAAACCAAACAGAGCTGGCCCCAGCCACAAAGGTGATGGAAAGGACAGGGTAATACCACAATCAACTTCTTTCACAGGAAGAGAACTGTTTTCTAGTTAAATCCTCTTTCACAGAGGATTAAGCTACTATGAAAAAAAAAAAAAAAAAAGAACAGTGTCTGCATAACAATTCCAAAACCACACCATCTGTAGACAAGCATCAGAGTACTTAAAATCCCACTGGCAGACCACTGAAAAACCAGTTTGGCAGTGTCTGCTATACTCAGAATCAAGTGTAAGGAGAAGCCAAGATTAAATCTATAGAGATACTCAGATGTGGAGTCTCTCTTCTGTCAAATGTGGATATACCCCCATGCATCACAGCCCAGTGAAAGAGAAGAACCATGCAGACAGGCTGCAGCTGGAGAGCACACATCCTGTGGGGTCACAGCACAGGGGAGAAACCACGTGTGTTTCAAATGCAAGATGCACAAGCCAAGGGACCCGAGAGTGTGAGGTGGAAGCCAAATGTGTGATCTTATACTTCATGCATGAGACTCAGGCCTGCCTACAGCCTTACATAAACACTCACAAACCAATTTCAGCCAGCTGGTTTGTATTTTTATTGCATTTCCTAGGGGCAGAAAACAGAGTCTGCCCACGAACTGCATTGGTATTCTCCTTGTGTAAATTTTACTTTTCAGCACAGCTATGATGGGTTTAATTTCACCTTGATTTCTTTGGAGGGTAAAAGCATTACAGAAAAAATAAATTTCTTCTGCTTTGCTTTCAGCCAGAGAATGACAGCAACATTCTCCCCGTGAAGAAACTGGTAATGCTGCAGTGATTTTTATCACTAGCACTTGTATCTCCTGGATATTAATAGATGCTTGGGAAAATGCTGTAGTACCTCTTTATTTATAAAATATAACTGGATGTAATTCTGCAAAGTGATGAATTCCTCTGTATCAGGAGCTGAGTTGATCACTTGTCTTAGGTCTGCAGTTTACATTAATGGACCACTAAGGTTTGGCTTGGAAGGGGGATGATAACATCCCAGATGAGGCAGACCTACATTATGCAATCAGCTTCTACTTTGTCATGACAAGGGCACAACTGCACTCCCCCTACCTGCTGCAAAGTCAATAAATGTGGGTGCACCACCTGTAAATGCATCCAGATCATTACAGGGAGCACGTATGCCTTATTTTGCAAAAAGCTGACCAGCACATTATAGTATTAGTCAACATCAGAGTATCAAAATTCAGACAGATTTTAAACTGGAGAAATAAAAAAAGTAATGCAATAAGGGCAAGTAACTGCATTTCAATGAGAATAATGAGGTACACAAATATGGGTTGGGGAATTCACAGAGAGATGAAAGTTCTGAGGGAAAGGACCTTGTACTAAAACAGTTCTCAAACTTGGTATGAGACAGTAACACCACACTTTTGGGAAGTACAAATACTATGATGGAGCCAGTGAAAGACAGAAGAGCTTTAAATACACTTCCAGTAAGATTTTTACTAAATTTAGCATTTAGGGTTCTGTGCCCATATTGAGACAAAAAATGCTAATCAGTTGGGAGAGACTATGGAGAAAAACAAGGAGGAACATGCAGAAGGAGAAGAAACTGAGGGGGTAAAGAAAACCCCGACAGTTTTGTTACAGCTGGTTATAAAGGAAGAGGCAACAATTGCTGTGTCTGTAGTAGACAGAACAGATCTCACAAGAAGGTAAGAAAGAGAAAAGATTTCTAAGGATGCTGCAGCATCATCCAGGAAGAGTGTGAAACCTACCCCATTAGAATTTTTGAAACATTAAACAGACACATCCCAAGAGTGACCAAGGCAGCATGATCCTGGATTGCAGCTGAGCAATGAACTAAGTAAAACCTTTCCCTTTAGCTCTGGATTTCCTTTTCCCTTCTCAGCATTGCTGAGCTTTGTTTCTTGCTTGTTTCGTTTTTCCTGTGGATGAGCAAGGCAGAATGTCCACAGCCTGGCTTTCAGATCCTGACAGGAGATTGCAGGGTGTAAACATCAGAAAAAATATCTTTCTATTCTGAGGAAGATATGCACACTTGAAATGATAGAATTCCACAAAAAAATTCAGAGCCTTCAAACCATCATGAGTCAGAGTAGGTATTTTAAAGATGATTTGCATTACACTACATATTTCTCAATTGATTATAATCTAATTCTATTCTCACTTTAATAGGCATCACTTTTGCTAACTTCAACAGCATTATTCCTCCTGTTTTCATACTCACTACCTTAAATGAGGATTGACCCAGCCCTAAACTAGTAAAATGGATTTGGCATAACACAGTTTTAAAGTTTTGAGTGTTTTTTGCCATTTACTATTGTCCTCCAGGTTTCCTTTATATCTATAAATTGTTTCTTTGATGGCAGTGGCAGGAATGTATTTGTGTAAGACAGTGTTTGCTTTCCTAAGCACAGGAAGACAGATGAACCCCTGCAGAACCCTGCAGCTGGGGTGAGATTGATCTGTAACTCAATCCAGCAGTTCTTAAATACAGGTAACATGAAAAGCTCTCCAGAAAGCTGCTGAATACTGCAGTCTGTTTAAAAAACAATACAAGAAGTGGCTGAGCAGATTCATCTCATTGTAACAAAATTCTCACTGAATATGACAAGCTTCCTCAAAAGGCTGGGTTTCCCACTCACTTTCTGTGACTTCAGCTCCTGGTAAGCTGCAGTTCTGAGTTCATGAATGCAACAGCATGAAGCAAGGAATATGAATCTGGTGCTCTTTTTAGATCTCAGTCCACCTCTAGACAAAAACCCTGATAATGTCAACATCTTACACATCAGCTGGACCTGAGAAAATGCTTACAGAATTACCACAGCAATAAGTCTAACAACCTACAAGTTAAACTAAACTGAAAATACTCTGAAATTCCATTCTACTAAGGGTTCTAAAACTACATACAATATCAAAGCTCTGGTGATGTCCAGCAGTGCCACATCATTGCACCAGTGGGCATCTTCCACACACAAATTACGTTTTTTCAGACATAAAGTTTCTCCAGCTTCACAATGTTAAACTGGAACTTGTAAGACCTGAACAGCAAATTAATGAATGAAAACTTGCCTCTTTTTATCTTGGAGTACTCCCTGAAGAAGTGGGTACCCAAAATAGGGGCATACCAATTCAATATCAAGAACACTGGACTGGCAAAGGTAGTTTGAGAGACTGTCCTTCCTGGAGGCCCTCCGAGAATAAATAGTCCTTACATCCAAGGAGATACTTAACCTCTAAAGGCTCTAGGAAAGTCACAGTAGGTAACTTTTAGTTTGTTATTCTCGAAACACAGCTGTATTTTAAAGAATCAAAAAGGTAAAATGTCCAATTCTCATTCAAGTAAAGTCTAGTTTAGGTCCCCTTCCAAAATCTGTTTTACCCAGGAAGATAACTGGAAAACTGTAGGTTTTTAGGGAGCCAGGAGACATAAAGTTATGTTGTGACCATTTTTTATTTGCTAAAACATTCCATGAGAGGTGAACCTGAGGAAATCCACAGAGCTGATAATCACCAAAATTATCTTCCCTTGCAAGTAAAAATAGATAAGGTAGAAGAGCTTTTCAGGTGGAAAAGTTTCATTACTTTCACAGCAAAGAAATTCTGCCTACCTAACCACACTACTAACACCTTTCTCATAAGAGAAGTCATTATGGTGACTTTTGTACAGGAGAATTTCTGATTTCTGCATATGATATAAGCAGAAGATCCTAGAATCCTGGATAAGATGCAAAAAGAAAGTGCCTAAGACAGAGGTAAGCCCATAAAACCCAGCACTTGGAAACCAATGTCGAACCCAGAGCTGGGGTTAACTGAGGATGCCTTGAACATTGTGTGGATCATCAATCAAGACAAGCATTCCAAAGGAAATGCTTCGCCTCTGCTCCCTATGAAAGAGCTCCCGCTGCTCCTCACGCAGAGCACCATTGCTGGGAAGACACTTCAGGAGAGAACTGTTCCCTTGATTGTGCAGACTGCCAACAGCTCAGAGGATCTCTAACAAGCCACTCACAGAAGAAACTCTGAGCATTGTCCTGTCTCAAATCTATGGTAATTCTCCAGGTCAGGGGTCAAGTCCTTTGGCAATTAGCAGAACAAATTAGTTTGTTAATCACCTTGGAGGAACAAGTACCTAATCAATAGGGAGGTGCTATGATACCTGACTAAAGCTATTCACAGAATTACATAGCTAGAATGTCCTGGTTTTGAATGACATTTCCTACCCAAAATAGCCTGGAGGAAGAGAAGTGCTGTTGACAAATGGGAGCTGAGTGAAGCTGTTTGGGAATGCAGGAATAGTGTGTTGCCTTAAGCAGTTTAAGTGAATCTGTGTGTATTGCAAAACTACATCTCTGAAACTATTTCAAAGTTAAGAGTTGCAAGAAGCTATTGAGGAAATAATGTCAAAAACAGGTCTGGTGGCATCAATCAGAAATTCGAAACACTTCCATTGCATGGCAAATTGTGAAAAACTGCACAGAACTGAAACTAGGAGAGCAAGGCCATGGAGAAATCAACTGATAAAATAAAACTGCCCACTTGGCTACATCTGGGAACTAGAGTTCCCCTTAGTATCACTGCATGCTTTACTTTGGTAGGTGTTCACCATTAATTACACAAATAAAATTGTGTCCTGAGTGCAGTAACCAGGGTATGCTCAAAATTTTCCAAACAGCAGACCTGGAGTTTGCTTCTATTCTAAGATGAAAGGTCTCAATTCATATGGCCTTTTATACAGATCTTGCTCTGACATAACCTTTAGTAACTCGGATGCCATCCAGAAGGACCTTGACAGGATTGAGGACAGGGCCTGGACAGACCTCGTGAAGTTTGACAAGGCCAAGTGCAAGGTTCTGCATGTAGACTGTGATTGGATTGAGAGTGACATGAAAAGTCACAATCATATCCTGGGCTGTGTGACAAGGAGCAGAGTCAGGAGATTGAGGGAGGGGACTCTCCCCCTCTATTCTGCTCTGGTGAGACCCCACGTGGAGCATTGGGGAGCCAGATCTGTTAAAGTCTGGGGTCTGGGGTCTGTTAAAGTGGGTCCAGAGGAGAGGTCAGAGGGCTGAAACACCTCTCCTCTAATGACAGGCTGAAAGAGTTGTTACCCTGGAGAAGAGGAAGCTCCAGGGAGACTTTCCTGAAGATTTTCAGTAGTTAAAGAGAGAAGGTTTAGAAAAAAGGAGGACTTTTTGCCAAGGTCTGTAGTGACAAAACTAGAGTCAATGGTTTCAAACTGAAAGAGGGGAGGTTTAGATTGGATGCTGGGAAAAATTTTTGACAATTATAGTGTTGAGACATTGAAACAGGATGCGCAGAGAAGCTTTGGATGCCTCATCCCTGGAAGTGTTCAAGGTCAGGATGACAAGGTCTTTGAGCAGCCTGGTCTTGTGAAAGATGGCCCTGCCCATGAAATGTGGTTTGGACTACATGATCTTTATAGGTTCCTGCCAACCCAAACCATTCCATGATTCTATAACCTCTTTTCTATAACCTGTGTTTCCCAAGCAGGCTTAATTGCATTCAGTTCTGGGCAATTTTCCTTTGAGAGCCACAAAAAAGACACAATGACCCTAGACAGCTTCTGTGAAGGAAAAGCAAACTGCTTATGCAAAGGAAGGACTATCACACAAGAAAGATTATATATATTCTCTCTTATCAAGAGCTTTTAAGAGAGCCCAATGTCTTCTTCTAAAGCGCCCCAATTACAAAACTCAAGGTTTCCCATCTATTTTTTGTTTCTCTTCTCTATCAAGACTGTTCTTTCTACCATTTCCAAATTACTTATCAAAGTTTCTTAAATAAGGAACCTCAGTCCAAACCCCAAGCCTGTGTTTTATCCAATCAGCACTTTGATAAGATTTCGAGATCTCTATCTGTATTGTTTATCTGTCTTAGGCTTCTCTAGGATTATTGACTTGACTTCCTGTAGGAGGTCAAAGTAACTCTCTGGCATAATGAAGAAATAGGAACAAGCTTGTACAAAAATAAAAGGAAAAAACCTTCCATATTTCTCCTTCTTCATCATATTATTTGAGCCACTGTCATATGCTGGGGCCCAGTACAATCACAGAGCAGAAAAATGCTCAGGAAGCATTCCAGTCTTATGTAAGATAAGAGGCAATACACTCTGCAAGTAAAATTTGCCAGCCAAACTAGCACAGAAGCTCCACCAGGTCCCCTGTGGACTTGTGTTGCATAGAAGATCTGATTAGATTATCATAATGATCCGATTTAGGCCACAAAATCTATTATTCTGAACCAGCACATTATCAGAGATAATTTTGTAAACTGATGTCAACATTAGAGAAACTCAGATTACTATTCAATCAATACTCGGGACATTAAAATAAATTCCTTAGAGTACTTATGTGTATCTAGTGCATCGGTAACAGACTGTAGTATTTGCAGAACTCAGGGTAAGTATCAAGTTCTATTTGCTTAGTCAAACAAGAGTACTCTGAATTTCTGTGAAGTTTCTCTGGCCTAACTGACATTATCTAACAGCTGCTCTTAAAAATCTTACTGCTTTTAGTAATGAATCCAAGGAAAGAACTCTCGGGTGTATTGACAGGACCAACCTTCCCTAACCTCCTCCTATGCAGGAGTATATTTTTCAATAGCTTTTCGAAGAACTAGAAAGTCTGCTTTGGAAACAAATCAGGAAACTTCCCAGCTGGCAAGACACCAGCTTTCCCTGACGCATTCCTGTTATCAGCTAATTTAATGATGTAATTCGATCTTCCTCTGGGTTTTATTCTTAGAGATCCTAAATGTACACATTCATCTATAAGGACCCTTACCATGGATAAACATCTTAGATAATCTCTTTTGACTCACTCCATCACATCAGGCTTGGAAGTGAAGTGAGGGTGAGGCACATCCTGCACAGCTCTGGCTTTTTGGCCACAGCATCCATCAATTAAAGAGTCAGGAAAGAAGGGCCATCTAGTGAAAAGCAAACATATACTAGTGGAAAAGCAGAAGCTAAAGCTCCTTCCCCTTTCTCATCAGTACACAGGAGTAGTAAAAATGAGGCAATTAGTCACAGTCCAGCAGCCTGCTCGCAGCACATTCACTGGCACAGCATCTGGACACTCCTCCCAGACCAGCACAAGCTGCAGACCCCAGCCCCAGCAGCTCTTCACTGCAAAAGGACAAAGGCCAACAGGCACAGGGCAGAAAGCACTACTTTAAAACAAGCCATTAAACCAACCTCAGTTTCCAAAAGAGCCCATATTGCTCTGAATACTTCTGGCTAACTGAATTATCTGGGGAAGAAAAGAGAAATCCAGAAATTCTCCTGTCTTGCCCAAAAATATACATAGCCTGAAACATGTCAGATTTGTGCATAATGAATCCCTAATCCTGAACTTGTATCTTCAGCTCCTCAACCACAGTGAGCACCAGAGCAGAAAACACCTCACAGTTAGGCTGATTCTTCTCAGCAGACATGGTTAACTCCCTCACTGGTAGGTACATTGGAGGAAAATAGTCTGCAGAATAATTAAAACATTTAAAATGGTTTAATACACACCAATTTTCCAACACAAAACATCAAAGAGGTAGGGGTTTTTGAGATTTTACCATAGAAAAGAACAGTACCATAAAATTGGGGCTGTTCAGCCTGGAGAAGAGAAGGTTGCATTGGGACCTCATCAAAACCTTCCAGTATTTGAAGATTGTGCAATTGTACCCAGAGAAATGAAACTTCTTTTGCCCCTAAGCAAAGTGACCAAAATTTATGGAGGTGTTCTTTAAGGAAGTATATATCAAAGTTTCCTTTTTTTTTTTGCATTTATTGGCTACAAAACACCGGTTTTTGAAGCAATCTGATGGAGGCATCAGTTTTAAGGTGACTTGGGAGCCAAACCAGGAATATATCCTTAAAATTGTATCTTTGCTGAGCAATAGCAATTGGTATGACAGATACAACCAACAGTAGGCAACAGACAGATGGCTGCTGCATTTAAAGTCAGGTATTGTGTCAGAAAATAGTCCAGTAATTGCTAAAATAAGTCTCAGAGCATACAGCATAGCACTAGACTCCTGCAGCGGAAAGTCTGCCAAACCCGTTCAAACCTACCAAAGTGTAAGTGAAAGGAAGTTAAGCATTACTCAGTTTTGGGTTTCTAGCCTTATATACTCACTGAAAATCTAATTTTTATCTGTAGATATACATATACACATATATACCTGAAAAATATGTGGTGAGCCGCATATTACAAATTTTGAGATTACTGCATGCTGCTAATATGTCCCATAATATACTTTCTAAAGTCATATCAGCATCTTTTTAAAAGGCTGTATTATGGGGTAGACTGCTTAAAGCCTAAAGCCAGTAATATAATCCAATCCAGATATGCCATAAAAGTGTTAATTCCAGAACCTTAGGAAGGACAGGGAAAAGATATTATTTAACATGGTCATAGTACCTGTGACGTCCCAGTGTGAAATCACAAGTAGGAAAGAAATATGGTCTTGAAAAGGTCTGAATGATCGAGGCTAGATCATTCTATTTTCTGTCAAAAAGAAAGCAGGTTGCTTTTTAAAACCAAGAGGAAATAGGAGGTGTAGCTCTGAGAGGTCTCCAAAGCAAATCAGGTAGAAATTATTTAGCTGGCTTACTTGGAACAAATAAGGAAAATCCCTACGGGTAAGCAAAACGTTAGAGACATGTTTTGGTATTGTATCTCTTGCTTCTTTATTTCTAGGAAACAATTTTTTTTTTTAATCATTTTTTACCTTCTACTTAACTTATTTTATGACAATTATAAGCCAGATTTATTAATGTAAATCTGAAATTTTCCTGGCAGTTTTTAGTAGAACTTGTTTTATTAAAATTCCTGTTGCAACAAAACCTGCACAAGTGTTTCCTTGCAGACAAGGATGAGCTGAGCTAAGCAGTCAAGAAATTCTGAACCTCATATTTCTTTGCTCAGACCACAGTTCAGTAATACAGAAAACCTGTCTGTAAGGCTCACAGCATCAGATCAAAAATTTTCTAGCTACATGACACAGAAGATTGTCCAATAGAAGCTCATTCTGCTGGTCTAAATCCATTACAGAATTATGGACAAGTTGAGGTTGTACCAGCAAACTTTTGGAGAAATCAGGTATAGTTTTGCCTTCCACAGCAGCCTTGGAAGCCAAAGGAGCTGACAGAAATGTGGACGTGTGCCAAACCCCAAATTAGATCCAGCTCATCTTGCTGCATGGTCCAGTAGTCCACAGATGAGTACAAATGATTTTGAAGCCATAGCTTCTGTCTTCTCGAGAGAACACAGATAGGCCTGTCTATTCCCACAGATCTCTACTGGCCTCAAACTTTAATTGTGCTTGAAAAGCTCAAACAACAGCAGGACAGGGCAAGAGGAAGTCTGGGCCACAGCACAGCACAGAAGAGCAAAAATGGCTTTGTTTACAATGTTTCAGCAATTCTAGCCAGTTCAATTCTAACAGAAACTCAGAAATACAAATCAAAAGAGGAGAGTTAGAAATAATGTCCATGTTACTATTTCTGAGGCATTCAAGTGACTGAGCTATTGGTTAGTTTTCAGAGTTCCAGGGTGTCTAAGAAGTAAGTGTTAGAGTTCTGACAAAAAACAACTCTATATGGTGACACTGTGAAAAAGTCTCATTTTCCAATGAGGCAAAAAACCTGATCTCTGCACATGCACACTTTGTAAGAATGATGAGTTTTGCAATTGAAAAATCATATTGTTTCTTGACAGTACATACAAAGAGCACTGGTGCAAGATAGGTATGGCTGCACACAGTCTGAAAGCAGGTTTCTTCTGGAGGGCAGGCGCAGCAGGACTTCTTTACCAGGACAGCAATGACACTTGGTTTGGACCACTTCTGCTCACACCTGCAAGATACTCTGAGAGTGCACGAAATACAGAAAGTTTTAAAAAAAACACTGGGGTTCACTACAGACTGAAACTGAGCTCTCCACAGTCTGAAGCAGATCAAAACGTTCAAATATTTCTACCTCGTCAATGATGCATAGCATTAAATGTTGGTTGGCTGCACTCATTTTTTTGAGGGGAAATAAAATATTTAAAACAAAAGCATAATAAACTATTTAATAACTCAGTCGTCAGCAGAAGTAACACAGACAGGCCCTATAAAACAGTCACATTTACATCACTGTATTGTAATAAGAATGTCCTTAACCCCACAGGATTTGTTATCAGGATGGTGTTTTTTTCCTACAGTATTTTCACAAGCAGGAGACTGAGGAACATTTTTAGGTCTTTACTCTGTTTTAAAGGGTTTAGATATCTGAAATTACATTCTGCATTATTTGAGCTTTGGCAGTTAAGTAAAACTAAAATTGATCTTCAGCCCTATATAAAAAATCCCATCTCACTAACACAAGCAGACAGCCAGGCACTCCACCCATTATGAAGTACTTTTGAAATACTATTCCTTATGACAGTGGTAGCTTTTAAAATGAGTTGCAACTGAGAGTGTATTTTAAGAGGCTAAAATAAAACATCAGTTGGCATCTGACAGCCAGGGAGATGTGGGAGAAAAATAACACCTCTTAAAGATGGTCCTGATGTACAAGAAGAACCCTCAGTATTTTCAGCATCTCCATCAAGGCCCGTTCCGGGACAAAGGAACCTATTTTCAGTGCATGGATTTTCCCATACATGTGGTTATCCTAGCAGAGAAGGCCATCACTGTCTGTACTTCTATCCTAGAGCACGTGGATTAGAACTTCGAGCTGGTTTTGCATAGCACCAGACAAAGTCACAGCTCTGGTTTGGGAATTGGGCTCATAGGTACTATTCAACCTGAATTAGTATCTTTTTATGCTGGGTGAACATTTCCTTGTAAATATGGGAAAATGTAGATAAACTATGACTCTCTGCCTAACTGTACTTTTTAAAATTCTACTAATGCTGTGCCATATGTCTAGTGCAGTATGTAATAACCTGGAATTAATGAGAAGATATTCGAGGATCTATTATCTTTTTGGTAGCACCTGCTGCAGTCAAGTTTCAGAACTCCACTGAAGATATATTATGTTTTCACAAAGTGTGTTTTCATATGAGGATTTCCAGATTGGAGAAAAACTTAAAAATTATATACCAGCGTTTTCTTCTATCTGTGCGTGCATAGAATCATAGAACCATAGAATGCTAAGGGGTTGAAATGGATCTTAAAGATCCTTCAGTCCCAACTCCCCACACCATTGGAAGGAACAACTCCCACTAGACCAGGTTGCTCAAGGCCTTATCCAACCTGGCCTTGAACACTGCCAAGGATGGGGCATCCAAAACCTCCCTGGACAACCTGTTCCAGTGTCTCACCACACCACAGTAAAGAATTCCTCCCTAGGATCTAACATAATTTCCCCCTCTTTCAGTTTGCACCCATTACTCCTTGTCCTATCACTTGTGCAGGACATGCTGGTATATTTTCATAGTTTGTCCAATTTATCAAGGTATTGTTCATTAAATCAATAGGATAAATATTGAAATAATTATCTTCTAAATACAAGATATTATTTTAAGATCTGATGTTTACAAACAGAGAAGGGCTCCTGGGAGAGAAGCTGGTCTCTAGGGGTGTCCACCAGAGTTCAGGATTTGGGCCGGTTCTGTTTAATATCTTTAGCAATGATCTGGATGAGGGCATCAAGTGCAACCTCAGTCAGCTCACAGATGACACTAAGTTGGATGGGAGTGTTGATTTGCTGGAGGGCAGGAAGGCTCTGGACAACACATCTGCCAATGGCATCCTGGCTTACACCAAAAATAATGTGACCAGCAGGACCAGGGAAAGGGTTGTCCCTTTTTACTCAGCACTTGTCAAGCATACCTCGAGTGTCCAATTCTGAGTCCCTCAATACAAAAAGACATTGAGGTGCTGCAGAAAGTCCAGAGAAGGGCAAAGAAGCTGGTGAAGGGTCTAGAGAGTGAGTCCTATGAGGAGCAGCTGAACAAGCTGGGGTGGTTTAGTCTGGAGAAGAGGATGTAGCAAGGGGAGTGTTGGTTTCTTCTCACTAGCGCAAGTGACAGGACAAGAGGAAATGGCCCTAAGCTGCACCAGAGAAGGTTCACACTGGACATCAGGAAGAATTTCTTCACTGAAAGGGTTGTCAAGCTTTGGAATGGGCTGTCCAGGGAGGTGGTGGAGTCATCATCCCTGGAAATATTCAGGAAATTACTGGATGTGGCACTTGGTGTTTTGGTTTAGTTGATGTGGTGGTGTTCAGTCAAAGGTTGGACTCGACCTTGAGGGTCTTTTCCAACCTTAATGATTCTATGATTGTATTTCCAAGTAGTACTCAGAGGTGTCACAGAATACACAATAAAATCTTATACCAGAAATTCAGGACTGCAAGTTTTGAGCAGTTATGAATTACAGTGCTGAACTTCCTTAAATAATGCAAGAAGTCTAAAAACCATGAGATCTAATAATCGTTTGCTCCTAGTGCTTTTATTTGCCATTTGCTTTTCAAATGACTGAGATTTTCATTTGCAAGTTCCTTCATAAGCATCATGGACAACAATTGCCTTTATAAATACTGTAATTGAACATTAGATTTTGCATTAAACACTTGAATGCAAAGCTGTAAGATGGGAGACAGTTCCCTGTATACTGACATCCTCTCAAAAACATAAAAACTGAGAATACAAAGGCTACTATTGCCTTAATGTGCATGAGATTTTAATAGCCAAATATAACAAAGACAGGAGAGGAACATCATAACTACTAATAACAAGACCACAGCATAAACAGAAAATGCATTTGTGTTGAAATAAATGTTATTGATGTCTGCACAACTGTCCAGAATTGCACATCTATGCATAAACCCCACCCCAGAACTAGTAAGAGAACAAGTAATTGCAGAAGAGTGAAGTATCTTATTATGTTACTCTGTACCTCTCAACACCTTTTACTAAATATATTCTTTCTATTTTACAACTAGCAAGAGACACACCAAGTCTCCAGGAGTAGCCCAAGGTCACTGAGGTCTGTGCCAGTATAGTCAAATCACAGCACCTCACTGGACATTTGCTGTGTTCATACAATGCTGCATTTGTGATTTCTCTCCAATTTCTCTTTGCTACACACTCAAGTGACAAAGATCTGATTAAGGATTCTTAAATCAGGTGTGAAGAGAAAACTTTTTAAAGGTATGTTGTGGATAAAGGTTAAACAAAGGGGAATTTTAGACAGCCACTGACAAGACTAAATTTCTTTTGCACACATTTCTCCTGTGCTTATTTTTCTCCTGGATAAAACTCCTGTTGAAACTGAGGTGCAGATTTTTCTAAGTACTTTTATTACTGCAAAAATAGTAAGGTAAACTGAGAATTTCTCTGGCCTAAGGGATATTTACATTTATTTAGTTTTTGATCTGGCAGATATAGTTTATCACCTGGCTCTCTAGGACAGGTATACTATTTGAAAATACAATGAAACAAGCAGTGTCAGTCTGAATTACAATAACTGGCTAATTCAAAATACATAAACAGGCCTAGGATCAAGAATCAGAACCCAAGCCTACACAAAGATAGGCAGTTTAATCAGCTGGCCAGTGGGTCTTGTGGTATCCTGTGCCCCATGAATTCCAAATTGCATTCAAGTTATAATTTTAAAGGAGAAAGAGAAAAGGCGCTTCCACATCCAGGAAGGGACAGTGGGTTTGAGCCACTTAGGCAGAGGATCTCGTGCTTTAAATAGATGAAAAGCCTAGCTATAAGGTTCTACAGAAAAAAAATATAAACTATTATAAACTATCCCTCCTCTATACTCCTCCACCATTCTATCTGAAGCAGCAGCTGTGTGGTTTTTTCTATAGGAGTTGACAAATGCCTGCTAAGGGTAGCAGCACCTACTGGAACAGTCTTGCTGGGATCTGGACAATTTCTCCTGACCTGGAACAGACAGAAGATTGGTCCATTGTGAAAAAGAGACAAACCTCAGCATACAAAAAGAGGCTGTGCAGGTACTTGGCAGACTAAAATGAAAAAGGAAGACATTAAACTCATGTATGTATCCTGAGTTTTAGTCTGTAGCTGATCCAAGATTCCCAGGACTATAATTCTTAATTTACATGACTAAATTCTTGACAGCTTCAGCTTTCATCAGCTGAGTCCTGTTTTTTGAATAAGCTCTCACTGCCTACAATAAACAGGTCTGTACCATCACTTTACCCCTGGTCAGTGCAAAAATTCAGACTGGTGTGGACTGAAGAGAACCAGACATCCAGACTACAAAATTATTACTTGAGCCATGTACAAAAAAAAAAAAAACCATTAAAGGAGTGAAAACTAGTGAGATGATCAATTGCAAAAGACTAGAAAGATGAGTACCCAGAAAACACAGACATTTAATGGTGGATGACAATGTTAATGAATTAATTTTCACTCCAGAAATTGAATAAAGCTTTCCATTGCCTCATACATCACTGAATCATGTGTTTACCACATTAGCTGAACACCCCATGAAACCAGAAGAGAATAAAGCATGTCTTGAAAAGAGTTTGGTGAAGATGTAAGAAAATCAATACATTTTCACATGGCTTTCATATAACATATTATATTTTTGCAAGCATTTCCCAGAATAAAAAGTGAGTTCAGTTTTAAAAACGGGAATTCTTACAACCTAACAATTGATACAAATAACACAGAAATGTAGCAAAGAACAGTGAGAGTAACAGGATAGAACACCATCTACTGAAGCATCCAGATGGAGATTCTGGCTGGCAACTGGAAGAAAGTGGTTTTCTACACAAAACCTTTGCAAAAACTTGGAGACAGTGAAAGAAAGAACAATTTGTATTAACAGCCATCATGAATAATGATGAGAACTTTTACAATGTATTTGTGGAAAAAAATGGAAGGCCTATGAGACACACTTGCCAGAATAATGCCTCAAAGCCAATACAGCTAATGAGAGTGTTTAGTAAGTACCAACATTCAAGACGAAAAGAAAAAAAAAAAAAAAAAGAAAGGAAAAAAAACCCAGAGAAAAATAGCTTTCTTCATACAGCAAAAAATGGAACAGAAAGGTTGGTTATTGCTGAGCAATGAAGTGCTGAGAGGTCATATCTTGTGGTAAGTGGGACCTTTCTGCAATCAGCATGTAACTGTATTGCCATCACAGATTCCTGGTCAGAGAAATGTTTGGGACATTTGGGACATCAGTTAGGAGTGAGGCTTGCACTGCACCTGATCTTAGGGAAGTGGTTGCAAACAGCAAAGGTAAGCGATCTGACAGGGAAGACATTAAAACTGAAACAGTCAGAACAAGTACTGAAGCCCAAGGTTAAAGGAAAACAAGAAACAGAGCCAAACAGAGCTGGCATTTGGGTCCAGGACACACAGAGGGAGTGGGGGTGCAGAAGGCTAAAGAAAGACTGGTCTGTCACGTGCTGAAAATCACTACCTCCTAATTTTGAAAAACATAACCATTTAGAGAAGAAAGAAGGCGATGTATGCAGTTATTGAAGACATAGAGATTTCCAATTAAATAGAGCTACAGAAAGTGACTTCAGCAAATCCAAGGACCATCAATGTGTAGACACTATTGGAAAGAACTGCCAACAATTCAATCACCACATTGGCAGCTATGCTGTTAGGTCAATGACCAATTCTGTTCCAGCAGGATTGAATAGCCAGCTGCAACATTATCCCTACAACTCTTACAAGGCACTAACAGCAGACCATAATACTTGTGAGCAAGAGCTGCCCATAGACAATAAAGCCATGTTGAGGCCAATGGGCAAATGCAAGGTGTCAATAGGAGACTCACAAAAAACCAAGAGCGAGTACTGCATAAAGTTCACATCAGCTGACATGCAGAACTGAGTAGGTCTGGGAAGCACAGGCTGTGGATTTAATCACAGTAAAACATTAGGAAAACTTGAAATGATGCAGGCATATAATGTGTCACAACAGGATTTAAGCGGCATTGCATTAAAATAAAAGAAAATGTTTTTCAGGCAATGGACTTGAATTAACATGTCGTATATCCCAGGAGGAGAGTGAAATACAGAATTCATGGGAGTAACTGAAAACTATAATGGAATTAAGATTGTCAGTGGCAAGCAAGAAGCTTGTAAAAATTGAGGACTTTGACTTAAATCCACTTTCTACAGCACTTCATGGGGAAGTGTCTGTTCATAAGTTACTGCTCCAGTTTCTCTAAGCAGACAGGTCTAGAGATGTTCAAGCATGGACTGTTGACACAAGAGGAAAGTTTATCGTAAGTAGCACATCTCTTGTGTTTTATTCAGACAAAAGTAGACACAATCAGAATGTGCTGAAACAGAGAAGAGTTATAGTGACAGTCCTTCCCATTTATCCATGGAGGAAGGCAGAAGTGCCTAGGTGAGCAAGAGACTAAACAGCAAAGGCAAGAGGGGAAAATATGGGTTCCCTGCTCAAAATCATTGAAACACTGCAGGTTCTCCTTCCAGCAGACAGAAAGTCAGGATTCTGCTTGGTCTCTTCAGAACAGGCAATTGCAGCCTAGAAGAGGAATGACCATCAAGCCAAGAAAACAGCTGAAAGAAGCTTAGACCAGGGAGGCATCCTACTGAAGCAAAGAAGCCAAGAGCACAAAGCCATTGCAAACAAAAAATCTGGGCTACTTCTAGCTCTGAAACAGCCACACAAAGGAAACGGGCTAAACTGCAGTAGGACACACAACATCCTCCACAGGTATGGACTTGGAGAAGTGGGCTGGGGACAGAACAGTGGAGAAGGTATCTATGGAGTAAATAGCAACAAATGGATCAAAAGGGGTGATCAGGGCAAGCAAAGAGACTTCTGCTTGTGTTCTGTTGGAAGGGCAGAACTCAAGCTTAAGGATCACTACAGAGCCAGTCAGCAGCAAAGTACTCTACACCACCAGTAAAAACAGGAAATGACTGATCAGTGTTCACCAAAGGGTTTGCCATTAACAGGCAAATCCAAAACTGTACTGCAGATTGGCAGCCACAAGAACTACACAGGGCACTGCATTGCACTTGCATGGTGCTGGACAGGTAGCAGCAGGAAAGCATTAGAGGACCAAAAGAAATTTTATCTGTTCCTGGACTACATGGAGTGAATATCAGCCCAAATTACCACACCAGGTAAAAAAGGTCCTTTAACCTATGGCCATTTTACCATCAGGACTCCCAAATCCTCTCAGGCTATTTTCCAGAAAGTGAAATTATTTCCACTCATGCAAAAAGGAGAGTAAATCACAACAATTCTTATGTGGCAAAGGGCTATTCCTTCTTGCCCAGGCTGTTAATGACTGCCTCAAGCATAAGACGTTAGAGAGGCAGGCTGGAAATGATAACAAGTCAAGAAGTCAGCCAAACATGAACCAATTGCACTGAAATAGTATATTGTGACAGAGGTATACATTAATAAATATTAATATAAATTCTTACTATTTGAAATTCTATCTGTTTTGCGTGCATTGATTTTTTACTCAAATCTGCAAATATCAGCAAGGTTCAGCTGGCAAGTCCCTTCTCAGGGCTTCATAACTCTGTGCTCACCTCCTGGGCAAGAGCTGGCCTTTTCAGCAATATTGCCAGAAATTTTGTTTATTTAATTTTATTTATTTATTTATTTTAAAATCCAACTTCAAGTATGATGTCACATTCAAAACGAGTTTTTCCTGCCTAGAATGAAATTACTCCCCATCTCTGGTATCACCCAGACACTCTGAGTTTAAATGCCTTTTCCTCTGCAGCTCTTGTGCCCTGGAACTGCTTTTTACACACTGCTATATCCTCGTGCTTCTACACATCACCCAAACTCCCTGAGGAGCCCTTACTGGACCTCTTGCACTCCTGACTGCTGCCAAATGCCTGTAACCTCCACAGAGCTACATTATTCTTACACCTATTCTCCTAAAAACATAACTGGGCATATTTCTGTTGCATCATCCCTTTCTCCATCTCTGTATTTCATTCACTTTTTTTGCCTCGTCCATCAGGAACATCCTGCAGAACCTGTGTCTACCACACCTGGCCCTTCTTCCATGAACAAAGACCACAGGTGCTCCTGGAGTTTAAATAAGCACATAATCCATCAATTCTCAAAACTCACCAGGACACATTATTCTGCTCTTGCCTGCAGCTCTTAATTTGCTTCTGTCTTTGCCATTAGTCATGATTAAAAGCCCTGACTCTGTTATTTAACTCCATGAAGCATGCAGCTTATAAGGGATGGCACACAATGCAGGCTGGATCTTACAACTTGAAACACTTCATTATATTAAGAAGAAAAAAGAGGCTTATGATTAACTTTGATTTCAAGCCACAAAATGAAACAGTTTAAAGCCATTTTAAATATGCTTCTCACAATAAGAAACAGAATAAACCAACAAAATAAACTAAACGTTATAACCAACCCAATTATTACCTTCTATTAGCCAAGTGCTTAAGGGATGAAAAACATCAACATTTTAAGGCGAGTGAAGCTGTACAGAGACATTATCCTGGGGAACAGTTTCCAGGCTACTTTGAGGTTAGTCCTCAAAAAAGATTTGCCTTTCCTTTAAAGGCAAATTGGGTGACTGGTCTTATAAGTGTGCAGGTGAGAAATTAAACTTTTGGACTAAGTTTAGGTTGCACTCTCTTCACATGTCTCATGGAAGAGCATCAGCAAGAAATATGGGGGATGGTATATAATAGTTTAATAATAAAAAACCCACGCACACTAATTACAAAAATTGCAATCTCTGGCAACAGCATCAGAAGGATCAAGGGGAGTGGCATCCACAGGAAGGATCCATCAAGCAAATAAATAACCAGCCAACCTCACATCATCCTATTTGGTACTGTGTACAGCTCCAGATCACTGCCTGGGAATAAAACTGACTCCCCCTCCTCCCTGGGATTTAGAGGAGCGTGCTGGATGAGATTTAAGACTTTTCTCTCTCCATGAAAGGCACAGGAGGTGCCCTTCTGGGCAAGATGGGGGGCCCAGGAGGCCTCAGCTGAACCACTGCTTCCCACCCTGCTGTGCCCATGAGAGGCACAGGCCCCTCTCCCTCAGCAGGGGAAACACAGGGAGGCTCTGTTGAACACCAGAAGGGACTTGCTCTTGTCAGTGGGGTTTTCCCTCCTTCCCACTCCCTTGTCCTCTCCCCACACTTTTCTCACTGCTTTCTCAGCTCTGTTTTCCCACCCAAGGGGAACCGGGAGCTGGGGGATGGGACACTACTGAGAAATACGATTTCCATAGTAATTTGTAGGCTGCTGAAACACTGAAACTGCATCGTGGAGATGAATTTATCCTTCTGTTTTACGAGATGCGCTCTCGCCTCTGCACTTAAAGGTCGACATAACTCACCCCCTCCCCAGCTCTCTGAGGCAGCTCCTCACAGCAAGCAGCCTCAGCTGCCCTGGCACTCAGATGGAGCTGGAGGGGGAAAAGCTGCTCAACAGGCAAAGCTCTGGAGGTTTTTCTCATGGGAGGGCAAGCTAGCAGGAGGTTGGACGTGCCCAGCCCCAGGAAGGCTGCAGGGTGAGCAGCCAGGGAGGTTCACAGCTGGGGTGTGAGGGCAGGGCATCTGCCAGCTTGCTGAGAGGTGTGGAGGCCATGGAGGAGGAGGAGGAGGTCACTGGCTCCACTGAAATCATCACTGATGTTGTGGCAAAGCCAGGGAGACAAGGAAGTAAAATCCCCCTCCTCAGTCAGGTCAAGGCTCACCCTGCTTCAGGCCCCTTCTACAGCTCAAGGTGCTGATGGATCTTGTCCCTGCACCCTGGAGTCTCCTCATCAGTTTTCTCATCAGCCTCCCATCGCCTTCCTCAGGGCTCAAATCAATCATCAAAATGAAAACCACCATTATTCTTAAGCTGTTCTGTGCAGGGCCAGGAGCTGGACTTTGATGATCCCTGTGGGTCCCTTTCAACTCTGAATATTCTGTGATTATCCCCAGTCTAGGAAACCATCCTCCTTTCTCCAGCTATGTTCAGCAGTGAGCAGGGTTGATCCAGCCCCAGCCACATAAAGGCATGGCCACCTCAAACCCTCATCCCAACCAGTGCAGCAACAGTGCTCAGCTCCTATCTCTCTTCTCCATTCTTTGGGATAACTCTTCTTCCACAAGCCCAAAAGGGTTCACCATTTGGTTGTGATAATGAAATCATGATATTTATGCTGGTGCCAAGCCTACCATAAACTACAACAGCTCCCTGGAAAATAGTTTCTTTGGCTTAGCCAAGTAAGCCATTTTATTTATGTCTCACTTAAACACCTGAATATTGAATGCTGTATTTAAATGGGACGACAAATCAATACTCAATAGAGGATGTGTGTGAGGAGGGGAAACCTAAAATCTCTCTAGCTTTGCTCCCAGAATATAAATTTGGAGAAGCAGGAGGAAAAGATGCCCATGAGACTGAATAAAACTGAATGCATTCACCACAATCCTTATGTCTGGAAAACAATGACTATTACAGATTCAATTAATTCTTGCAGTGTGTTAAAATTAATAAAGTAGAAGGAGAGAATGATGACATAGGTGATTTTTGATCAAATTTGAATTTACTTGTTTGATTTGGGAATAAAAGGTTGATTTAAGCTGTTCCATTTTCAAAATCTAACATTATCTATTGGAATTTGCAGTAAATTGATAGCTATTGATTGTCAAAGGTTTGGATAATGGGACTAGTTGCTACATACCCAAGAGATGTAGAAGGGTTTAAAAGAGAGCTACGATGTATCAGATCAAATTGCACTTTTTCTTTGGAGTAACAAACAAGTGGCTTCCCAATTTTCAAAGAATCATCATAGAATGGTTTGGGTTGGAAGCGACCTTAAAGACCATCCAGTTCCAACCCCCCTTC
This sequence comes from Corvus brachyrhynchos, assembly GCF_000691975.1. Classification (NCBI taxonomy): domain Eukaryota; kingdom Metazoa; phylum Chordata; class Aves; order Passeriformes; family Corvidae; genus Corvus; species Corvus brachyrhynchos. The sequence goes on along the minus strand of NW_008237221.1, from coordinate 393,339 downwards.
CATGGGCAGGGACACCTTTCACTAGACCAGGTTACTCAAAGCCCCATCCAACCTGGCCTTGAACACTTCCAGGGATGGGACATCCACAGCTTCTCTGGCAAACCTGTTCCAGTTCTCACACACTCACAGAAAAGAATTTCTTTCCAATATCCAATCTAACCCTGCCCTTTTCCATTTAAAGCTGTCATGTCTTGCTCTATCACTGCATGTCCTTGACCAAAGTCCCTCTCCAGCTCTCTTGTAGCCCCTTTAGGTACTGAAATGTGCTCTAAGGTCTCCCCAGAGCCTTCTCCAAGATGAGCAACCCCAACTCTCTCAGTCTGTCTTCACAGCAAAGGTGCTCCACTGCCTGGATCATCTTCATGACCCTCCTCTGGACTCCTCCAACAGCTCCATGTCCTTCTTATGTTGGGGGACCCAGAGCTGGATGCAGCACTGCGGGTGGGGTCCCACAAGAGTGGAATAGAGAGGCAGAATCCCCTCCCTCGACCTGCTCCCCACACTGCTTGTGATGCAGTCCAGGACACAGTTGACTTTCTGGGCTGCCAGGGCACATTGCTGGGTCATGCCAAGCTTCTCATTAAACAACCCTCCCTCCTAAAGCACAACATAGCACACAGCACGATTTGTAGTGCCAAAGTCCTTCATGCTCACCAAGGGCCTGTGGCAGCCTGCTGTGCACAGGATCACAGAGTTACAAGAACCTTTCAAGAACAGATTTACAGAGGACACGGAGAGCACCAAGAATGTTCACCTCTACTGAACCTGGATTTCTTACCTCTAAAGAAGCACTGCTGATCCATAACAAGCATTCACAACAGGACCAAGAGGACACTTTTATGGTTATGACTGAATGTAGGCGTTTACTGCCAAAATGTGTTAAAAATATTTTCACTGAGTAGATTTTTGTTTTGTGCTAAAGCCACATATCAGTAAAACAGCTCTCAGAATAAACATTTGACGCTGGCAGATTAATTCTCCATGAATAAATTAGCTCAGATTTATGGCCCTGGCATCACATCTGAGATTAGGCATCCACACAGTGTTGACAGGCTCATCAGAATTGCCTTGACAGTTTAAGTAACATCTTTTGTCAAACTTTGCACCTTTGCTCCTAACCCTGTTTCTCTGAAG
>NW_008237221.1:365163-392170 GCF_000691975.1 Corvus brachyrhynchos | reverse complement strand
AACATTTTGCTTTGCTACAGATTTTTCTGTGACCTTTTTTTTTTTTTTGCTTTCATCTATAATTTCTGATTTTGTTTTGCTTTTGTAATACAATTTTTCTTCCTGGAATTAGTTTGTCTCAGTTACAAAACAGTACAAAGTTGAGTATTTTTTTTTTTTTCATAATCAATACTTAATTGTTTTTTGCCTCAGATATTTACTTTATGATGAAAGTCTAGAAATGAAGCCTGTAAATACTCTATCAAATGTATCTTTCTTTTTTCCCCCCACAATCATTATAAATATGAGGCACTCACCCCACAGTCAACACCAAAAACTACAACAGACTATCAAGGCCTTGTGATCTCGTCCCCTCTGGCATTTAATCTACACAGGGATGTCATCCCAGTCCTGCTTAGGAAAAGCTGAGTGGTGCTCAGGTTCAAGGAAGCAATCTCACAGCTTTTTAATTTCCAAATATTCCAAATGTTCCAAATTTCCTGACTTTTTTCTAGTAGTTGCAATATACAGTATCAGAGATGTTACATTCCTCTGACAACAGTGGAATCATAAAGTCTGGCATGGAGCTTCTTGGGCCTTACTCAAAGGACTTCCTGGATATACTTTTAATAAATTAAGTATATATATGATTTTACCAGACACAGTTTATTGAATTTCTTATCTGTTCTAGGAGGTCAGTTTTTTACCAAGCACATTATTTATGTCTTGTGTCACCACTCCATAAATCCTTTATGTAGACTCATAATTTAGGTACCAATGTGTGCTATCAACAATCATTTCTTGAACATCCCTTGCTTTTTCTCTGCCACACTGGTTTGTTTTCCTTCCCCTTAGAGACAGAAGTGAAGAAGAGTAGCTTATTGCTCATGTTAGAGAGAGATTTCAGTCAAGAGATCTCCAAATGCCTGTCTGTGCAATTTACAGTAAGTCTTTTGTTTTACAGTCACAAGTGTAAGTTCCTGTCAAGCTGCAGTCTCTCATCTTGTTAATCAATGCAACTCATGCTGACTCTTCACAGGCGTCCACCATTACTAGAGAGCGGATTATTATCCATCAACAAAGTTTCAGCTCTTGATTACTGACCTAATTAACTCAAAGGGACAGGATAACATTGTAGAATTGGTGAATTCTAAAAGTTCAAACCATTTTTGTAGTAATACCACCAGAGTGCCAGAGCAAGGCACCTGTGTGTTAATAATTCATTGCACTCCGTTACAGGAACCTTTGCACAATTTTACACTGATGATCTGCTTGTATCAGGAAGCTGATCAATTAGTATTTCTTTATAAAAAATTCTTATCTAGGGGGGGTGTAGATACCATTTCTCAACTTGCTTAAGAAAATTCATGGAGTCAAGATTTTCCCTGAATTTCATTGGCACAATTATTTTAAAGTTGTAGAGGTAAAACAAAGGCAATCCTAACTTGGACAACATGTACTGATTAAAAACAAAATCACTATTAAAGATGAAGAATCACTCTTTAAGCAGACTACTCAGCACAGACTCTTTCCAAGCATGTTCTTGGAATAAAATATAGATGTAGAAGTAAATTACATATTCAGTTACAATCCCTTGAAATTACCACCTAAAGTTTATCCAAACCCCAAACTCCCTTAATAACAATAAATTTACATGTTCATTGTCCGTGGATTTGCCTAGAGAAATAAGATACTTTAGTAAGAGATTTTAAGGTAGTGTTTTAAGAGTGTTAGTAAAATATTTGCTTCTTTCTCAATATACTCTTCGAAATAGCCTTCACAATAGAAGAGGTTTATCACTGAGAGATCCAACTATTAAAAGACTTAATATGTGACCATTGATTTTTTTTTTCAGATATTCCTTCTTGTATAAAAATGCTGAAATCCAAGCCCAGACCAATGCACTTTAGAAAGGCATCTGTACAGAGTAACACTGAACATCTCTTGTGTGTCATATTCTCCAGAAAACAAAAAAGCCTTGTGCTAGATTCCTGTCAGAAGCTGCTCTTAACAGTGAGCTGACATGTTAGTAGTGGTATTATTGATTGGTTCCCTGGGTTGCAGTAGGGAGGGAGAATTAAACCTCACATCAATTAAGGTTTGCCTCCCATTTCAAAGATTTAAAGTGATATTTGCAGTTTTCTTTATTGCTAAGGGCTCTATTATTTGGAAATAGTACCTCCAAATGAGATGGATCCTTTGTGGTGACAGTCACTGGCATGGAAAAACTTTGCATTTAAGATACCAAAGGAACCCTGCTCAATTAAGTACAGCCCTAATTGTTAACATTTATAATTTTTACTATAGACATACCTATGAGGTCTCACTATCCTCATGATTTCATTGACATTTCATACAAAAGAATAAGGAACTGTCCCTTCTCCCACAATAGAGTTTTCTTATGCACAGCTGTACGTGGGCCAATATCGATATGCATTTTATTATCTGCATTGAAGTGGAATCCTGAGGCAATAAATACTACTGCAATACACCTGTCTAAAAACCTCCTCATTTATTCCTCTGTCATTGTGTGGGAACAGGGATACAGAGGTTAATGACGATGTCTTGGTTTTTTTCCTGAAGAGATGATTTAAGCTGGAGTGGAAAAACCAACATTTTCTGGGCTGGTGACTAAATGCCACACCTAACACACCCTCCCCTGCAGTAAAAGAGTTTCTTACTTAGAGCTGCCAATGTGATCCACCCAGGGGTATGGGGAAGAGGGTGGCTCTTGGGAGCCACATGCTGCCCTAGAAGGAAGCAAATGTGGCAGGTCAGGAATTACCCTGGTCACTGGGAATAGCTGTCAGAACTGGGACTCAGGCTTAGTATTTCTTGCCTTGCAGTCTCATCCTAGAATCAGCTCTGATCCTGCTGCACGTTTCATGGCACGTGCTGCCAGCAGGACTGCAGAAGGTATCATGACAGTTTGAATTAAAACAGAATGCTGTCATTTTTGATTGGGACACCTCAGTGATTGCCTGCATTTCACTTAACACCTACAGGTCTATTTTCCAACTTCCTTCTTTTGTCTGCTATCCCTATGGAGAGGATGCTCCCCATGAAATCAGATGCAATTAGTATAGTCAACATTAGCAACACCTTTATGTCTTCATATGAAACCCCTGCAACACACAGTGAAAGCTAAAATAATAGAAATAGTGCTACAGTGAGCAAGGAGAAAACCCCTGTATCACCAGAAGACCAGCAGCAATTCTACTTGAGATTTTCTTCATGTTACCAGATGGGGAGGTGGATCAGAGAGAGATAAGGAAATCAATGAGATATTCAATGGGTACAGCTTCTCTCTCCTCTGATCTATAGACTGAGCAGAGGATCATTTATCTGCTGTGCAGTCCTCCCAGTGTCTCCCCTCCAGCAAAGAGCACCAGGAAAAGCTGCAGAGAGTCTTTCAAACACCTCAGGAAACAGAAACAATTGTAGAAGCAAATGCATGAGGAGCCTTTGACAGTTCACAGACACACTTGCAGTGCTGCTTGGATTTCCACCACTGTGTACTAACACACTGTGTACTCAAGCTGCCTCCACCTCTGCCTCTCATCTTCTGCCCCCAGGCTTCACTTCACACCTGCTTCACTGCTTTGCTTTTAGCTGAGTCCCAGCTGAACAAGCAGGACCACTGTAAAATGTCCCAGAAGCTCTTATGAAAGTGCACTGCTCTGTTCTGTGCAAAAATATTGTCTTCGTGCTTGTATGAAGTCTGAAATGTGGACTCCTGACCTTTTCCCCACAAAGCTACCTCACACAGACCACACATTTTCGGGGTAAGAGCTGCCTGTTCTCTGTGTCCGCAGAGTCTGCGATACCAGGGAGCTCTCCTTGATTACTTGGCAATAAATGCAACTTTATTACTTGCTAACAAATGAAACAGATAATAATGTTCTTCCCCAGAGACAAAATATCTGTTAAATCTACGAGGGAAAAAAAATGAACAAGCTCATTTTAATATCTTTGTAAATAGAAAGACCTCCTTAATCAGCATGAAGCGTAAATGAGGCACTTGCTTAGCAGGAACACCTACACAGGAACTGATTTCAGCAAATTGTCTGAGATGGCCGTCTACTCTGGATAATTTTTAAAGTGATTACTCCATCATGCCGCAGGCTGAGGAGTAGGACATTACAGGTACTAACAGGAACCAGTGTCCTCTATATTACAAGCTGTGACATTCAGATCAATTTTCACAATGTATCACATCTCACTTACAGCTGCATTTGGGCTTCAAAGCCAACCCATTTCAGTACTCAGCTGCATGGGAAAATTAACTGCTGTGGCTACAAAGCAGAAGAAAATACATGGCTATGGATAAATTGATATTGTTCTACTGCATGCACTCTAATCTTCAATAAAATCATTTTTATTCTGAGATAATATTTACTATGAAATTAAGAGCTATGTAGCAATGGAAGTACAATTAATCTTTTATAGTTATATTGCTTTTCATAGGGGAAAATGAAAATTCTTGCAGCATTGATTATTACCCTGCATTGCTACAGTGATCGATTAACCATTGATGTGTGTGTCAGCATTCACCTTGGCTGGTGCCAAGGTAGCCACACTGCTCATTCATTTGGCATCTTCTGCTTTTTATCACATTTTATTTTCAGTTTTCCTCCATATAAGATTTCAATCTTAAAGGCCTTGGCTACGTGGTCACTGTCCACAAAGGAAAACTAGGACACTGCAAAAAATCACTCCAGAAAATGAAATGTGTATTAAGGACGGGAATTATTTGATCAAATGTAGATGCTTCTGACTATCTGACTTCTGAGCTGGCCATCCTCATCTTCTTTGGTAGCCAACAGCCCTCACATGAGGCTGGATTCCTCTCTTCCTAATATGGATATCTAAAATAGGTCAGAGAAATTGTACCCTAAACATGCCAATTTCTCTCCACTCACTATCAAGAAAGTCCAGAAAAAGTGACAGAAATAGAGAGGTTCATGCTGTAGATGACTTGTTTGTATATATGTTGCTTGTATCACCTCTTTGGTGGCTTAGTTTCACTGCTGAATAACTGGCATGAAGTTATTTATTCTCCTTTGAAAAACAAGTTTTATCTCTGTGGACAGGAAGTACCAAAGAAGTTAAATGCTTTTTAGAAATTATCTTTTCTGCTGTACTAAATGGGCTAAAATTAATTATATCTTGTTAAAAGAAATTAGTTCATTGAAATCTAAACTGAATTCCTCACAGGAATAATTTAAATGATATTCATAAATAGTTAGTCTAGTTACCCTTTGCCCACAGCACATTTAAGTTGTTTCTCACGTATGATCACCATACTGTAGGAACTGAGTAATTCCTGTTAAAATGGAACAAAGTTCAAAACCGTATCTGAATTGCTGAAATCACAAATGGAAGTCTGATGACCTTTTAAGTCACTTCTGGTATAAAAAGAAAAGCCAGGTTTATGTTTCTGCCCTAAACTCTGCAGCTTGTAATGAAAAAGGGTACCAGGTTTGAGAAGTCTAGTTCATAAAGAACACAGAAATAAGTTGTCACTCATCCTGCTGGGGACAGGCTTTTATTAGACAAAGATGGTGTCACACCCCCAGGAGACCTTGCCAGAGAGCTCCAGGAATATTCCTTTAATTTGTATTTGAGATGACAGGCTGGTATTTCTGCACTACACTGAGCAGAACCACCTGCTTCAACCATGTTGGGATCAGTCACTGCCTCTCTGTGTTCCTCCATCTTGCAGCACTCTTAACTCAACAAGAGTAACTGCATTTGACATCTCTAAGCTCTTCCAAGGAATATCTGAAAAGCCAGTTGATCAAAGTGCCTCTAGAACTTCAGTGCAGAGCATTATTTAATCAACCCCCCAACAGGAAAAAAAACCACATAGAGCAAAAGAGGACAGTAGTAAAAAAATGCTGGTTTACATTTATTCTCCTTGTTTCGTCTTTTCTTTTTTAAGAAGTTTCCCTCAGTTTAGCTAAGTAATTTCAGCTTGAAACTGCAGACTGTCCTGCTTCCAACACGCCCTCTCTACATCATTCTTATGAATTTGCTTTTCATTGTTCACTCAAATCCATCCCAGCCAATCTTAGGTCAAGAGGACCTTGTCACTAATTCCTAAAAACCGTAGAATTACAGTTTCACAATATTGAGTAAGGTTTATAGCTATCCCTGTGGAAACACTGCAATAACTCCTCTCTGCAAATAAGAACTGGTTTCTCCTTCACTGCCAGTTCTCAGCACTGCCTGTGCAGCTGTGGCAATCCAGGACTGGGCCCAAGAAACCTGTCCTGAGCTTTGGAATAGGTTACTTTGCTCTAGGTGTCTCCTGTATTCCAGCCTCCTTCACAAGTTAACCCACCTCAATTTATACTTTCAGGAAGTTATGAAACAAGAGTAGTGACATTTCCCATTTAGAAGAGACATCTTTAAAGCTTGTGCTGGTTTGCTGGAATTTGTTATGCTGGAACAATCATATCCTCACCTACTCCTCTTTTTTCTGGATAAGGCTGCAAGCTTCTTTCTTTAGAGGACCTAGATTGCAACACTGAATAAACTTAATACCTAAACTATAAACAAAGCCCTTGAGCCCAAAGAAAGAAAAACTAAATCTCTGACAGTCCCAAAAAACACAATGAGAGAACACCACTTAACCTTTAGTTTTGACTGCACCTGGGAAATTCCATCACCTCTGGGCCATTACAGCTGCACCGATTAGACCTGCTCTCAGCAGGGTTACTCAGGATGGAGGATTAAAACACTGGTGTCAGCTGATAGTTCATCACTTGTAGATGAACAAGTGGGACACTTTTAGATTTCCCAGTGGAGGATAGGCCCTCAAGGCTGCTTTGTGCCTTATCAGGAAGGAAGGGGAAAGAAAAAACCTAAAAGCACTTTGCTTTGACATCTACCTTCAATGATACAGCACTTTACTCCCCAGCAGGAGGCTCAACCTTGTAAAATAAATTGCACTGTAAAAAAATTCAACTGTCACTTGAAAATGCTGAGAATTAGACATTAATGCTGTATTAGAGAAATTATGTATTTTTTTAGCATTGTATGTGCATCAAACTTAAGTTAATCTCATCAGTCAGTTGGCTGAGAAATGAAAAGCTGGTTTTGAAATACTGAAATGGCTTCATTTGGAGATGGTTTTTAATGGACCAAAAAAATCCATGTACACACACCCCTAGAAATCAATATTTAAACTTTTCAAGAGAAAAGAAAGTAATTCTCAATATTTTCCATTTATGAAAGCAGATCTTGATACTAACACACCAAATGTAAGTAATTATTACTCATTTTGGTAATAGGCTGAATGACATGATTATTTTTTGAACTTGTAAGATTTTTTGGTAAGTTTTAGTTTGGAAAAAAAATTTCTTAAAAGAAAAGAAAAAAGTATTTTCAACAAATTAGGACCAGACATGAGGCACCAGACCACTGTATTAATGAAACACACTTTAAAAAAATAATTTACATCCAGGTGACTACTTTCAGGCTGGTAGATTGCTTGTTAGACCCAAATTTGCACAGTCCTTATCTGCCTTCATATTGATGATTTCCCATGTCTTTTTGAATTCTTTATCTGACACCGTAGTCATTTTGGAGACTAATTTTTGCTACCAGTTGGATTTTAAGTCCTAAGTTACGGGGATTTTTTGGGCCAATTACTGTAGTTTCATTCTGCTCTGAGCACCATGGGAGTCCTGCTTTGTGTCTTAGGCCTCACAGGTATTAGTTAGACTCAGTCATCCATAATTAAGGGTAATGATTATATCATGTCCCAAATCTCGCAGTATCTTTGCTTCAGCTGTTCAGTCAGGCTCACCAGTTAAGATAATTTTACTGTGCTCAAAACAAGAGTTCCTCCACCAGATTCCAACACATTGGGCAGCTCCTAAGATTCTGTAGCTCTGACATCTTGTGCTTTGTGGTGCAGAATGTCTTTCAACATTGTGCTGGAGAACATTCCCATCCCTCCAGAGCAAGCAGTGGAAATGAGTAATGTCAAAGAATGGAACATTATCCCACAATCAAAACACAAAAGGGGCAAGTGGGGTACTAGATGGATGCAAGACCTTTATCCAGAATACTGGGGACAGGTTGGAGGAAAGAGCCCAAGGAATTCTTGTGGGTAGTCATCAATGAATAAAGATTCACAGGGAGTTGGGCTTGGGGAGGATGAGAAATTGCTTTGTATCATTCAGTCCCATTTACCCAGAAAACAATTAGACCCAGGCTTGCCTTTGTTAAAACAAAAGCAGGATGTAGTTCTTGGGATAAGTTAGACAAGGACAGATTAAATCTGCATTCCCAAGGAACCCTTTTGCAATCTTCGTCCTTAAATATCATTGAGTGGCTCTCCTTATTCCCACTTCTCTGTCCCGGAAAAGCCTTCAGTCAAAGAGAGACTGTCAACACGTAAATTTACACCAACTTCACATCTTTTCAATCACAAATAGTAAAAAGTAAAAAGTAAAAAGCTTGGTGATAATTTATAATGTTGACTAACATTGAAATATCTGTTTTATCAATCTTTTTTTCTTTTACTTGTTACTCTTTGAAAATTAATTATTTTCAAAACTGTGAATATGTGAATGTGTACTTCAGCTGGCACCTTCCTTCTCTCTCAGGAGATGTGACAGCAGGAAGAAGGTGATGGCAGCCACTCTTGGGATGGGCCACATGAGGACTTTTCATGCTTCACTGTGCTGGATGTTCTACAAACCATTGTCAAACTTGTAAACAACTGCCAGTATGAACAAATGCTTTGACCTTCTGGGGATGTTTAGCACTAGTCAAGCAATGGAATATCACAGCACACACCTATTTTACCTCCTCATGGATGCAGGTTATGGAAACTTGGCATAAAATAAACTTCTTAGGCAGTCAGTATAGATTCATGAAGAGATCACATGACACAGTGGTCTACCAGGAGTTCAGATGGTTTCTTTGCTTAGAAGCAAATTAACCAATCATTAAATTGGAGAGGAGGGGACGTTGTTTGTTTTTGGCTTTTTATAAGTACACACAGCTAACAAAACCAGCTACCTTTTTGTCCCAAACCTCACACTCCACAGAACTCTGGCATTGCTCTCCTGTGAAACTGGAGCTGTGTTGAAAGTTAGAATTTACATCCTAGAACAGAAGTCAAATCTGTGCATCAGAGTGATAAGACCTAACACCAGTGAATAAGCTTCTGCAGTGATTTTATAAACCTGTCCTGTGGGCAAACTCTGCTCTACTTTCAGAAGTCTCTTGTAACAGTACTGAATGTGGGAATTTGGAAACAAACCACAAGACCTGTGCCCTTATTTGCATGTTAATCTCTTCAATGCTTTTCCATGTCACAGCTATTTCACAGCTTGCAGATATTAGTGTCGACCCTGACTTCAAAGTGAAAGTTCAAGGCCTTTGCTTATGTGTGCACTGGACTCTAATGTAGTAAATGGCACTGGTTCTTTCCCCACAGTTAAGTTCTTTGGCTACCCACTTTGAAGTACAGTGCCAAAAAATGCACTGGTTGCAGATCTCTGAGAAATCACACCAAATTCTGTCATGGTGAAATAAAATAAATCAAAAGTATTTTTCTCTGAACAGGACACAAATAATCTTCAAAGCTCAAAAATGCACATGAAATCACATTAATTATTAGCCTTCTGATTACAGACAAAAAGCAGGAATCTTTTGTTATGTAACATACTGGAAGAGGCCCAAACACTTTGCTTGTTCTTCCTTGAAGAACTTGAGTAAGCAGGCAATAACTATGGGAGAAATGACAGAGTGCTGCTGTTCCCTTCTGCTCCTTCTGTCAGCTCTTACTTGCTCTGGGAAACCTGGCTTGGCTATCTCACGGGCCCTGGCCTCTCACTCACAGTAGTGGCTCCAAAACCTTAGGTGAGGATGATGCTGTGCCTTAATAATCTCAGAGGGCAGCACTCTTCTGTTTTTCCCCAGGGTTTCATTAGAGGATCTGCTAAATCAGGCCTGTATAGTCTGTCATTAACTGCAGAATTTAATTACGCTGATTTGCATTTAGGAAAGACTGAAGCTTGCTGAGTTGTTGCTGTTATCATGCTGTGTTTATCTTTTACTCTGTTTTCTAAGGGCTTTTTTTTTTTTTATGGTGCATAAAGGTCAGGGGGACAAACATTCTCAGTGTAAAGCGACTCCTGAAGATGCAGTCACACTGGAGACTTGGATAAATGCTTACTAGTAAGGGAACAGACGCAGTAGCAACACTGGAATGTACCTACCCCACACATCAGAACAGCAAACACCAGCCTGGTATAATCAAAAGAAATTATGAGAAGAGCAAGATGATCCATTGAGACTCTGAAATGCACCCATGGGACACACATTTGCAAACTGCTTATTTAAAACATATGAGTTCCCCATACCCATAGTGTCATTGAGAAAATGCCTGCTGACTTCTACAAGAGCTCTGCTAAGCTTGACACTTTTGGTAATCACATCTGTGTCGCTGAACTGCTGATCAAGCTTTTTGTTCTCTTTTAACTACATCACCCTGAATGAAGAATTGATAAAAAAACATCCCAGATTGTTCTCTCACTGTTGGAATTTCAGTGATCTCGCCTGCAGTATTAATATGGTTTATATTCTGAGTATTGACAAAAAGAAGTGATTTCCTTCAGAGTTCTTGCAGAGTGGAGAATATGAACTGTGTTGCTGTAGCTGAAATTCTCTTTTCATATCTTTCAGGGTCTCTACTGCACCAAGTTCCTACTTCAGGTGACTGTACAACACCAGAGGTCTAAGAAGCCACGTGAAAAGCTCTTTCTATTCTCATTCTAAACACAGCCAAACACAATCACTCTGTGCCAAAAGAAAAAGACTGCAGCTGGTAAGGAAATCAAATTTACTCCAGATCATCCAGTAACGCATTATAACATAAATGATGGAGAGATAACGATCAAGACATGCATAAAAGTGTATCAGAGAGCACTTTAAAAGTTTAATGCTGTATCTAAAAGAGCAAAAACCCACCTGGCAACCACATCTTTTTTTCTTTTTGACTGGTGGATGGATTAATAAGAAAAACAATGTATTAACAGTGTTAATATGACATCTACTCTGTATTATTCACTTATCTTACAGCTCTTTTGAATCCCAGTAAATGCTACACTTTTTGCCAAATTTTTAAAATGGAAGACTGTAATTCCAAAACCCAAGACATTCAAGATAGCTCATAAATTTTTCTCCAGTGCAACCCACCCGTTACTGGGCCCTATTTCCCAAAAATGCGGAGGCCCTTCACTAAGAATCTTCAATGTGTCTTCTCAAACACTGGAAAAATGAAAGCTTCCTACAAAAATCACTCCTGTAATTCTTGCTTTCACACCCTCAGAGTTTAAAAGATTGTATATTAGAACATAAAAAGAATTTTTTACATTTGAATATATTTTTCATTATAATTTCTCAACTGAACCTTCCCTGGAAAGCTCAAACAAAAATCCAGAAAATCTAAATTGCTTCACTGTCTTTGCACCCATGCTAAAACCATGCTCAAAAACATTTCAGTGTTTCCTATTAACAGGGTATGAGGTCAACTGCAGAGACTAACAGGAAGTTTAAGACATGAAGAATTTGTGGAAATTTTTTCACACTCTCTGGAATTGCTTTCAAGCACCTGGAATGCATTGCTAAGCACTATACAGAAATGATCCTGTTTAGACTATTAGATTTCAATTTGCATCACAGAAAAATGTGTTTGTGATGTATTTATATACACAAAGAAGCATAACATTAACTGCACAGTGGAGATGTTATCACTTAGAGCCACTGAGTGCCTCAACTACAAATTAGAGGATAATTAATTTAAAATAGTCCTGTACTAAAACACAGGATAGAGTAGTTAAAGGAAAAAGCTGTAATAGTTCCCACAGTAGAATTTTCTTTATAGAAAGGACATGAATGCTACATCAATTTGCTTAACAATGAAAGTTTGGAACAGGTTGTAGGGTAGAGTTTACCTTACACAATAAAGGGCCTTAAGAAAGACTTAGAAGCACAGCTTGACATTAACCCCAAACTTGTCTCAGCCCCACCTTGAGGTCCTGTTTCACCAGATCTCTACTGACTGCATTCCTGAGACATAAAAGTGAAGCCTGTAGCTCATTTTTTACAGGGACAAGCAATCAAAAATTATTTGATGCATACTTTGGGGCAAACACAAGCAGTTGTGGGAGACTCACAACCCCTGAAGACGGGAAAGGGCAGGGTTAGACCAATGCAGCTCCCAGCACTTGCCACATCACTGCTGTGTAAGACCTGGCCTGCAAACACTTGCCCACATGAGGCCCCCTTCAGATGACACACTCCCCAGGGAGCTCCAAGTACAAAACACAACACAAGTTGCTCATGCACTTAAACATTTACAGTTTCAAAGCCTTGACTTCCACCTAGGCCTCAGATGAGAATAATTATGTCTGCTCAAGGACAGACTGTTTCAACTGCATATTTAACTTTCCAAGCAAGCATATTTTTTTCTCATGGAATAGATGTATTTTTTAATATGCATATAATGCAATTGTTATTTTAAAATTTTTCTTTATATGTTTATGTAGAAACCCACAGTGTAGTTGGCAATTACAATCATGAGACGACCTTTTAAACGGAGAGAATTTCATCCTCTCAAGCACTTAGGAAGACACACATGTTGTTGTGATGTCTTTTCCTCCCACCCTGTTTACTGAGATATTAACATAAATTTATTGTAGGTTTTTAACTTCAGGTTATTTGATGTTTTTCAGCATATGCAAATATGTCTGTAACCTCAGTGCACACACTTGGAAAAATGAATGCATATAACAGCAGTGAATAATATATATGCATTAAACAAAGCTGTTCCATTTTGAGGAATATTTCATGTTTCCTAAAGCCAAACTGGCAGAACCCTCATATCTCAGGTAACTGTGGTCTTTGCATCTGCTTTCCATTATGCTGCAGGAATTCTGGGACAACAAACCAGATTTTTTCTGTGCTATTTCAATGACACTCAAGAGAAACAGTCATTCATATCAGACATTTTCAAATGCCTAGGTAAATTCTTATGGTTATTAAGTTATTTTTCATGTTTCAAGGCATTATTTTATAGGTAAAAAATGGTATTTTTAATTTTAAAACTAGTAAGAGGATTAGTGGTGGAGGATTTCTTTACAGTGGCAAAAAACTGTCAATTTCATAGCAATCATGAAGTACGGCATGATTTCCCAAAGTCTTCCTCAATGATTCATTTTGTTTCTTTATTTCCCCAGGAAATAGTAACCCGTGGCTGCAATAAAGTAAATCAACAGCTGTGCATTACTTCAGGATAGTGTTGCTATTAATGTTTTTCGCCTTCTAATGATGAAGAGAGACTTCCTGTAGTAAAAACTGTGCATAAATCACAAAACGGTTTGTGTTGGAAGGACCCTAAAAATCATATTGTTCCAACCCCCCTGCCACGGGCAGGGACACCTCCCACTAAACCAGCTTGCTCAGAGATCCATCCAACCTGGCCTTGAACACTTCCAGGGATGGGCCATCCACAGATTCTCTGGGAAACCAGTTCCAGTGTCCCACCACCCTCACAGTAAAGAATATCTTTCCAATATCCAATCTAAACCTGTGTTTTACCAGTTTAAATCCAGTACCTCTTTTCTCATCACTACGTGCCCTTGTCGAAAGTCCCTCTCCAAGTGTCATATAGCCCTGGTACTGGAAAGATCTCTAAGGTCTGCCCAGAGCCTTCTCTTCTCCAATAGGAACAATTCTAAGTCTCTCAGCGTGTCTTCTCAGGAGTGGTGCTCCAGCCCTCTGAGCATCTCTGTGGCTTCCTCTGAACTCACTCCAACAGCTGCATGTCTCTTTTGTGCTGAGGGCCAGAGATGAATGCAGTACTCCAGGTGAGGCTTCACAAAATACAGATTTCTGGAAAGCACACCACTGTTTTCCCAGGAGACTAAAAATAGCTTTAAAATGGCTCTAATAAAATACAAGCAACTTCAATTTAAAAAAAAAAAAAAAAAAAAAAGAGTTTACAGCCAGCTTCTTCTGCCTGCAATAAAGCTGCTATCTGTAAGCTACTTCCTGCAAAAAGGTCCTTATAGAGCCAGGACTCAAATTTGCAGAATGATTGTATCACCCAGACTGATATTAATTTTGAAGAAAAATCAGGAGTTCTGAATTATTAAGGAAGATTGTCATTGAAGTTTTCATTGAACATCCATATCCTGAAGCCATATAAATGTCACAAAAAGCCACAGCACTTTGGCTCTGATTCAGGGCAATTCTTAACCAGTCAATCAAACTCCTCTGTATTTAAAGGCAAGTGTGTGCACAGTGTTTCCTGCTAAAACAGGCCTCAGATTCCCACTTCATTTTATGAATCTGTGACTATCACGTTTGTAAGCAGAACCAAGGGTCTTAAATTCCACAGAAAATACTTATGGACCTCAACAGAACCTGTTTTATCTATACAGAGGGAAAACTACTACATATCAAACTAGGAATTCATAGTCCATTTGCTGTTCCATGTCAATTCCCCCAGTGAACAGTTGGTGCCCTTGTTCATTATAAGTTCAAACACTTTCAAAGTATATTATTAAACAGCAAATAAAGGTTTTCTTGATAAAGGCTAAAGATCTGTTTACCCTGAGATTCTTGGAATGCTACATGTAAATTTACTTTGTAGATGGACAAGTTATGTCACATTAAGTATCTGCAAAGATAGTCCCTTATGGAATTTAATGCCTTTAATTTAATTTAGCTTAATCCACTTCATGAGTTAAATAAACAAAATGAAATGGAGGCTACTTTAATTCTGAATGAGAGTTCTCTGTGGCTTAAATAGCTAACTGACAACTTTTTAGTTAATTTATAGAATCATAGAGTAGCTTGGGTTGGAATGGACCTTAAAGATCATCTCGTTCCAACCTTCCTTCTGTGTGGAGGGATACTTTGCACTAGACCGGGTTGCTCAGAGATCCATCCAACCTTCTCTTGAACACTTCCAGGGATAGAACATCCACAACTTCTCAGATGAACTTTGCTGAAGATCCCAAAGTAAATAGTCTCTGACAGTGGCCAAACAGAAATATGAAGAGGCAGGTGGTCTTGTATAAATGTCCCCCCTCATTTGCAACACGCTGGTACAGAACAAGGCAGAGAATAGCAGTGCTGTGTTTTCATCCTGGCTCCTGCATGGCTAATTGTGGCCATATTTTAAGACGATGCCATTCTTGTGATACTTTTGAAGCAAGCCTGCACACAGGATTCCACTACAATCAAATGAATCAGATGGTCAAATGAATACCCGTCTGCTCTCAAGAAGAGGGCTGAGGTTTTTTGGCTACAAACTCGGGGAGGGGGGCAGGCACTGGCACAGCGATGTGCTGAGCACACCCTCAGCCTTCCTCGCCGCCGGAGTTGGGCAGCACCCAGCACCGCGGACAGCGCCCAGCTCCGCGGACAGCGCCCAGCCCCGCGGACAGCGCCCAGCTCCGCGGACAGCGCCCAGCCCCGCGGACAGCGCCCAGCTCCGCGGACAGCGCCCAGCCCCGCGGACAGCGCCCAGCTCCGCGGACAGCGCCCAGCCCCGCGGACAGCGCCCAGCTCCGCGGACAGCGCCCAGCCCCGCGGACAGCGCCCAGCTCCGCGGACAGCGCCCAGCCCCGCGGACAGCGCCCAGCTCCGCGGACAGCGCCCAGCCCCGCGGACAGCGCCCAGCTCCGCGGACAGCGCCCAGCCCCGCGGACAGCGCCCAGCTCCGCGGACAGCGCCCAGCCCCGCGGACAGCGCCCAGCTCCGCGGACAGCGCCCAGCCCCGCGGACAGCGCCCAGCTCCGCGGACAGCGCCCAGCCCCGCGGACAGCGCCCAGCTCCGCGGACAGCGCCCAGCCCCGCGGACAGCGCCCAGCTCCGCGGACAGCGGCCACTTCCTCCCACAGGATTTTAAGCCTCGCCAAAAGCCCATCCAAAGAAATGCCTTTGAACCCAGATCCGGCGGGTAAGGTAGCACAGCACAGGTCGTTCTGAAAGTGTAGTGTTCAGGCTGGGCTTTTCCAGGCCACTTGGAGGATTATTCTATTTCCGGAGAACCCAGCATTCAAATCTCATCAAGGCTTTTGGAAAACGTTCGACTAAGCAGCAACTATTATCCTTTAAAAAGGATGCTCATCCTTCAAAGCTTATCACTCAAAGCTCACTTAAGTAATGAGTTGCTTCTGTGATTCCAAATGTTCAAGGCCTGAAGGGAACCGCAAGTGAACTACAGCCCCAGGTTTCTTCCTTGCTTCTGTAAGTAAAGACTGAGGATGAATATTTGTAATATTCCACCTGGATGTAGAAGCACCTTCCTGGTGTGCCCTGCTGCCAGTTAAAGATACTCAGGATTAGGTGGCTTTATTCTTAAATTCTAAAGGCATTTTTTGTTCATGCGTGGTGCATACAAATATTACTTCTCCACAAAAAGGGTCAGCAAACCTACTTTTGTACAGGAGCAGAGTGTTAACATCTTGGTGTAAGTGCACAGCTGGACTTAAAATGGACAAGGAGAGCAGTGAAATAGTGCAAAGAATCAGTATTCTTTATAGTGTCTGTTATCCAAGGATCTCTACATGGTTTTTAAGTTACTCCTCACCAAGCTGAACAATACTCCCATGTGGCAGACAAATGTTAAGTTGCCCACTTCACAAATGGCTGAACACAGATACAATAAGGCCCATTAGAAAGAATTTGCAGAAATGTAGATTTTTTTTGCACCACAGTAGCTGCAAATCCCTGCCACAAATATGTTACAAAGGAGCAATATACCTTATTCTTCAAAGCAGGGTCATACTGCATCAGTAGCCAGCTGCAGACTGAACCAAGAGACCACATCTACCCTCAGTATTGGTCCACAATACCCTAGTCTCCAAAACAGGCAAAATAGATACCCCCTCCACACTTGTCTGACAGGCAAGCAGTCAGCTTTGATGTATATGAAAAGGAGAAAGGACATGGTATTGTCATCTCACAGGTAGATAGAAAATTTAAACCCAGAAAGACACACTAAGATGAAAAAAATAATTGAAATCCCCACTACTTTTACTGTCTCACAAAATCAAGACACAACATTAATTTTGTTCAAGTTTGCAAGTCTATAACAGTAACACCTGTAGTAGCTGTTTTGGCACACGTATTAATACTTCACCTCTATGCAGGTTTGAAAAATCAATATACTGTGAGTTTCCACTAGAGACAGTAATTAAAAAATCCAAACCAACACCCAAACCTTCAAATGAAGTGATTCTTTTATATAATCTGCCCAATGACTGTCTGAAGTTTAATTGCTCTAACTTTTAGCAAGGAATAATAGCCACCCATACAACAATCTGATTAGAAAGCACAGATTCCATTCGTTATAATTAAAAATCTTGTTCAATGCCTTTCACTTCATTGGTAATTTGGTCAGAAAATTCAGAGTCATTTATGAAAGTGATAATCAGGGTCCTTTATAGATCACACTACTATACTCACAGCCTCATGTGTCTCTGCTGTGCAGTGCCGGGGCAGACTAAATCTAAAGGAAACAAAAACCTTCTCCGCAACAAACCATCCTTTAGTCTATTTGGGTCAGTCCAGTAATAGCCAGGAATTCTTGTCATTACAACAGAGAAGACTGCAGACTGCATGGCTAGAAATACAAGGTCCTTATGCACTGCAGCTTTATGATGAAGTATCAGTTCTGATTTTTAAAAAAGCCCCATCGCTTCAGTCTCAATAGCAGTTGGTATCCAAACTTCATGATAGGGTGTACAGAAATACTCACCTACATTGCCAACAGCTAAATCTAGTGCCCTGTATTCAATATTTATCAACTGCATTTTGCAAAAATATGTACTGAAGTGCTCCTGGCCACATTGCTAAATGAAAAAAACCAGCAAGAAATAGGAACACTACAGTACAACATCCAAATTCTCTCCTGGTGATGTTCAAAAGACTATCTGCCTCTCCCAGCAAAATAAACCCATGACCGACATATACCATAGCACTGTAATGGTACAGAGAAACAAACCATGAGGAGGGCATGACTTTCATCCCACAGTACATTTGTCAACACAGAAAAGGCCTGAAGAAAAGAGAGTGTGGAAGTTAAATTGGCCATGCTGGGGAGAAAAACAACCAGGTTATAACTACAGATGAAAACTTTGTTACTTGTGTTTTCATAGAGTTATGCTGGACTATGATTCAGAAGCACACAGTCCATGTAAGGAGTAACACTGTAAGAACTGAAACAGTATTTAAACCACTAATCCTTTGCATATTAGCTCCAAAGAACTGATTGAGTGCTATGCTTCAGTATTTTTCTTCTTTTTTCTTTTACTTCCTTCTAAAGGAGCTCACATGACTTATAGCATAAACTTTGAGAGGTCTCCTTTATGAAAAAACAGCAAATCTCCAGGCCAGCTTTTGTGCACGACTCTTTTCTGGGTCTGTTGGCACCATTCTTGTAGACACCCACCAGCTACCCTGGGACACTGGGATCTCTCACCACAAACACGCACCACACCCCACCACCCAGGCAAATCTGCTATGAAATAAGGATTACCCTAAGAGATAGTATTTCTCTAGGAGCTGTTTGTCTAAAGCCAACACACACATCTCAGCAGATTTAAAAAGGCAAACAAGGACAGAATAAACTGTATTTAGAACAAGTGAACAGAGTGGGGACTGTGATCAAGGTCAAATTTAAATGTAGTCAGGGCGTGACAGCAGCTCTGGCAGGTCTATCCAAGCAGGTCTGGGATGATATTCTATTACTCACAGGAGCATGGTGCTCAGAGCAGCTGCCTGACCCAGATTCACTGCCATTGACTGGCTACTTGAAAAGAGGATGATGAGTGCCTTTATGTGCTGTGGTTTCACCCTGAGCATCATTTTCCTCTCTGTGCTCATCTTGAAAGACACAACGTGCATATGATATGCATGGAGAACCAAGATCAAAATGGGTGTTACTGGTTCCAGATGATTACCTCAGATGGGATTTGGATCCATCCAGGCATGTTAGGAAGTTTCGCCTGCTTGGAGATCTTAGAATGGTCTGCTTGAAACCAACCCGTGGCACATGCCAAGGACTTTAGGGATGCCTGCAGTACTTATCAGGGCACTCTTGGTAATGAGTGACTTTGAAAGTACAGTTTTTAAAGGAATATTCATGGTTGCAAAGGAGCTATCACATTCTTATTCTAAAAGCTGTAATGGCTTTCGGGGGCCTCAAGACAAAGAAAGCTATGCACACCCATTACAGATCTCAAACAGCAGCTCTCTTTCTGATGAAGACAGAAACAAGGCATCCCTCAATAACTTTCCATCCTGTAGAGGGTTCTAGTCCAAATCCTGCTCACTTTATCCCTACCAACAACCTAAAGGAGTCAAATCAGGCTAGAAACACCATGTTGAATATTAAAAAGGTTGTGAATCCAGATTGTGGTCTTGCATAAGCAAAGGATGAATTAAGAACAGAATAATAGCTTGTGTCTAAATATGCTCTTTTCAGTCCATTCAATTTACAATACATTTTTAACAGCATTAATGGGCTGTAGATGGATGGGGAAATTATGTGCTAAAAAGCAAAACCGAGGTGAGAAAAAGAAAATTAAATCTCCATTTAGCAGAAAAATTATTTCGATATTTGTTTTCCTTCCAAAGCAAGATGAAAACAAAGACTGTTGAAACTTCCCAATAAACAAAATTTCAGTTCTCATCAAACTCTCATTAATACTGAAATAATTAATTTTCCACATATTAGTTATGTAACATAAAAGCAAACAACCATCAAGGATTACATTTCAAAGATTTTTTTCAGATATCAGACTTTGACAGAGTACTCTAATTCATCTTTTTCTAAACACCGCATTATCAAAATCATAACATTCCTATATGAGGTTAATGCTAAAAACAGAAAAACAAATATTTGATCTGAAAATTTTATACTAGACTCCACCATCTGCCAGAATTTTCTCATCAACTGAAATATTATCAATTTAGGATATTGCCTGATTCAGTAAAAAAAGTTAGTGCACAGAAACTATCTGTGAAAATTCTGCTTAGATTCATAATAAAACTCTCACTCAGCCCAAACACGGACATGAATAGAAGACATTATCCTCAGTTTTCTTTGTAATTTGGCATAAACCTGTTCTGCAAGTGTCACCTAACAGGTATTGTACAGAGTTACAGATTGCTATTATCCCTTATTGAACTCTGTATATTCAACAGATCAATGACATTTGTATCATTTAATGTAATTCTAATTATAGACAAGCACTTAACACAGTAAGACACAGTTTATGTACGAAACAAATATGGATGGATATTATGGAAGTTTAAATTCCACAGTCAAAACTTCGAAGGAAAGGGAATGGAAGGAATTATCACCCCTATTTTACAAACAGGGAATGAAGGTAAAGCCCAGCGAGAAGCTCCAGGCAGGACACGGTTCCCACAGAAGGAGGTGGTAGGGCTGCCCTGCAGGGACACAGCTATCCTGTGTATGGCAGCAGCAGGAGATTTGTCCAAGGTCACACAGGAAATCAGTATCATATTCCCTCTAAATTCAAATCTGTTGTGTGCCAAACCAAGTGTATTCATTGCAGGACACTGCTTCTCCTCAGAAACCATGAGATGTCTCAGAGTCTGCGTGAAAGAAATAAACTGAGGAAACCACAGTGGCCCTGCTCATCACAGAGCATTGCACCTGTTGGCATTTAAACATGAGGTTTCCTTTAAATTTCACTTTCTATGACTAGATCAAATGCCCACTGGTTAAATATCTACACTCTCAATCCCATGCAAAGGCCCTACAGTTCAACAAATTGTCTTGTGCATCCTGAAGCCTCCAGTAGTCAGGAAACTTTTAAAGCCATTTGACTCCATGAAGCTGTGGAGGACAAAGTGGGAACAGTGAAATGTTACCACACTCTGCAACCACAATGGACATCAAGGGCAACATACACTGTGAGAAGAAAACTGTGTAGACTATGGGGCTCAAGTGACACATTCATATAAAAGATTTACTGTTCAGATTAACATGCTGAATTTTGATCAGATGCTTTGCATTTCATTACCATAGGTTAGTCCTTACTTCGTTTATAGTCAAATCTCTAGACTTACTTTTCTCCCCATGGCAGGACACATTTGCATTAACAACTTCTGAAGTTGCTCCATATCATAGCAATGTGGCACAGGCTTTTCAGTCAGATTGCATGACATACCACTCCAGCACAGCACACACAGAACTCCATCGTTATTCTTTTGCTTCTCACCCCAGTCTGTCCTTGCTGTAGCTAATTGTAAATGCCTTTCTACTTGTCATGAAGTTGTTTCTCTGCAGAAGCACCTATACCATTTTTGCCTCTCCTCACACCTTCAGCATACATTCCTACTGCTCACAGGTATGTACAACAGTGTGTAGCAAACAATACCATTGTTTAGGACTTTCACTAATAACAATTCTCTCTGCCTCACACTCTCTTGTCCTCTCACAGATGCACACACTCCATTTTACTGATGCCGCAGAATCTCAAATGGACTTTCTTGCTGATAGTGCTCTGTCTCACCTCGTATCGTAAAGTGTCTCCCTGCATCTCCTCTTCACCCTTGCTGGTTTTACTGTCATGATTTACAGCATTTACAACCAGCCTTTCCAAATTAATGCCCTATTTACCCACAGAAATGATATGGCTTGGTTAGTCTCCCTTTAGAAGGACTCTGTCTAAGAATGGAAAAGTAGTAAGGCTGAAATGGGATTCAATTAATAGAGAACTAAAAGATAGCAACATAAATAATATTAATCCATACAGATTTCTGGAAAATAGGTCCTGTCAAACAAATACAATTTCATTTCTTGATGAAGCTACATATTTGATTGATAAAGGTAATGGTGTAGGCATGACAGACTGAGACATTTGGAAACGCACTTGGCTTCATTATTTGAACGCATTCCATCACTGGATTTTGACAGCCCCCAGCCGCCCTGCTCTCATCATTTCCAGTCACATCTTTCAGTGTGCCATCACACGGTTGGGCAGGTCAGGAGGTGTGACCTTCCCTCATTCCCAAATCGTGTGTGACCTACCACAACATACAGACCCTTGTTGCTAGCATGCAGCAAAGGACTGACATCTGTTCCTGAGCATGTGTGAAATGAGTGTAACAAGCTCCAGTGCAATACCTTATGGAAGAAAATTGTATTTATCAGGAAAATTTGAATATGTTGGTTTTATCCACTCACTCATTCTCTCTGAGTTCATCCACCACACTGCCAAGTGCACCAAGATGTATGTTCAGGTAGTCTGGCTGAGACGACTTACAAGTGTCATGGTGGACAAGGGGTATCAATTACTAAGTTCTCATCACAACACTTGTTTTTTCTTGACTGGTAATGACAAGTTAGTTTTTTGGCAGATCTTTTGTAATTTTTATGAGTCAAAAGTTGAGAACAGGTAGTCCTTTGCTTCCAAATCTTGCCTACTTAGGCATTCCTAAGCATTAGTAAGGTTGCAGCTCAGAAGCTGATTTAGTTTATATGAAGTATGTCTGAAAAAATAAACATTTGTTCAGCTGGTGTCGCTCCCTGTTGGCATAACAGGAGAAAGAACTGTGATTACACACACAGTGTGCTAGTACCTTGTGGTCTTTTAGTGTCCTTAGAAAGTGAGGTCCTGTGCTGGAGAGATGCCTGTACTGTGATTTTTGTCAGAGCTCAGGCCTTCTGGGCTTGACAGTACAGCATATTCCTCAGTTTTATTGCTGGGAATAATGCTCTTTGTTATCAGTGTGACATTTCTCACACTTATTTTGCTGTTTTTTCCAGTGTTTACAGAGACATATTTGCATCTATATTTCATTCATATTAATGTTAGTATTTCTGCTACAAGTCTCTACACATTCAGTTACATGAGAGGAAAACCAGCTTACTACAAGAATCTGCAAAAGGAGAAAGCACAAGATACAGAATCCAGCAGAGTGGATGTGCCAGTCTGACACATTTACAAGGCACAAGAGAAATAAATGAATTCACTTTTCAAACAGTAAATGTGTTTACTGGGCTTAGCTTGTGTGATCCAATGGACTTTCCCAGCCTCAAGCAGAATTTCTGCAGCATACACCAATAACAAAGACACTTGAGACAACTGGGAACTAGACTTGGTATCCTCCAATCCAACACATCCTATGATTTGCAAGTTCTTGATGTGCCTGTGCGTGAATTCACCAACTGCAAGACTCCTTGACATACGGACTCTACCCACAAGCAGAGACTGCACGTGTCCTGACTACAAATTTGCTCTTTATTTCACTCCAGGAACCAGGATTTGAGCATCTGTGTTTCACATGCAGCAATTCCAAGCTGCTTTCCAAGCAGTGCTGCTAGCTCCCTGAAAAAGGCACAGTTCACCAAGACAGCCCATTCCAGAGTGTGCCCCACAGAGATGGTGCACGCTTAGGACACCTCTTCTCCTTCCTACTCTGCTCTAGCCTTGTCTCAGGCAGCCTTGTAGCCTCACCCCCTGCATGGAACAAACACACATTCACACATTACAGAACAAAATCATCTTTCATGACTGAATCCTGATCCTCAAGCTAAAAAAATCCCATGGAAATTATTTCAATTCCAGTGACAATTAAGCCATTTGGGAGAAGGGAGGTTCCTGCCAAATGATGTGCAACATGGATGCATCAGTCACCTCCAGAGAGTGCCTGAGTGGTCACACGGTGGTTCACAGCAATTCCTTATGCAGCTGGGGCTCTGTTCCTCCCACAGCACCCAAAAATGAGCAAGCAGGCAATGAATGTTAGCAGCCATCAATAACTATCAGTTTAGGATGGATTCAAACTGTGACTGAAGATTGAAAGCTTCCCCTAACACAAATGCAAAATGCCCAAAGCCTTCCAGTGTTTCCACTGTTCTGCCTTTCTGCAGTCACATCTATTCATAACATGTCTTCCTCACTCCAGCAGGAAGCAGAGAGCTCAGGAGAGCACTACGGCCATTTGTCACCATTCTGCAGATTAGCCCACTTCATCTCAATGGTTTTGGTGATGGCACTGTTAACATGCAATGTTTCACTAGCATCTAACTCTTTAAAAACTTCAGGGGTTAGGCTAAAACCATACAAACAACATACCTGAATGTGAAAATTAAATACTAGGGAACTCTCTAGAAACCAGAAATTCAAATATGATAGAACCGTATAAATGGCAAAAACAGGGGAAACTTCAGAGGAAACAAAGGCAGCCCCTCTCTGAAAATACTGGAAAGCTAAATTTTGTGCCACTGAATTCAGGTAAAATGATTATACTCCTCCTCATCTATTCAGTATCTCCCTAAATGTGTGTACTTTTTTTCCTCATTTTAATCCATCAGAAGACCAGAATAGATAATGTGACGCTCACTGCTACATTTTTACACTTTGGCAAGTTGCTTCTAGGCATTCTGTGGGATAAAATTTTCTTTTCTTCATTTGCTAAATAATAACTCCCTTATTTCTACAATAACCCTCTTATAATTTCCTTAGATGTATTTCTATGCCTCCATCTCATCTTGCTTGCTTTATTGAATACATGAATAGCTCACCTTTGACTTCAGATAATTTTGCCTTTTCTTGCAAGACTCTTGAGCATCAAGCTCTCTTTTTTTCTCCTGTACTGAATTAGAATTCTTCTGATTCCAATTTTTTTTTTCCTATTGTAGACACAGGCACAACAGTCTCTAATATCGCAAAGAAACTTGTAAGGACTTTGTATTTTATGAAAAATATCTGCAATTTATACTTACAGCCAGCTTCAAATCTTAAACACTCCACATCACAGCCAGGTGAGTTTTAAGGACAAATACATGCATAATTCATGAAAGCATAATCATTATTGGTAGCTCTGTAGAATAAATAGTCCTTGGTAGACACTCTGCATTTGAAGAATGCACCATATTCATGCTGGCAATATAGAGCCAAATTTGTATTTATGGTGTACTTGCAATCCATTCAATTCTGCTTCTGTTTGAACACACTGGTGAAATACAGTGCAATATTCTGTTTCAGTTACCAGCACAAGATGCACAACTTGAAGCAGAGCTCCCAATAGCCAGAGAGCACAGAAGAGCTGATGACTACAGAATCTAATTAACCTGGAAAGTGCTCAGCTAGCACCATGCTCTGGGCTCACACACAGATGGAAATGGGCTGTTCAACTATTGTGTGTGCAAGGCAGGCTTCTCATAACTCCCAAGTCAGCAGAAACATTTAAGCATATGCTTACCATTAATGTTAAACAGGTGCTTAAGTACGCTGCTGAACAGGGAACATAACAAGGAGCACGCCTCTGGAGGACGTGATTTTTTGCTTTAATTACTGTTGCATAGGACTTATTTGCTACCCTTAGATATTACCAACAGCCTCCTACCCCTACCAAGACTGAAATTCTGTTAAAATTTGAGTAAGAAGATAGTGAGAAATGCTCTCTTTATTAAAAAAAAAATCACAAAAAACAAAAGAAGGTGTAAAACCCAAGACACTGGAACAAAGAGGAGCAAATTTTATTTTTAAAATTCCCAGCATCTTTTATAGGTTTGGATTCCTACAAGAATGTCTGAATCCAACCAAAATGGAACATCCTTAACAATGTTTTTAACAAATGTAGATGAACATGGTTAATGCAAATGAAATAAAATTCAGAGAGAATAACATAAAAGCAACAGAGAATATTTTCTTTTCCCAGAGAAAAACTCTAAATAGTGAGATCAAGAAAGGCTCAGTCATACTGATATGAACTACAATTACTTTCTGAATTACTGCTCTACCCACAGCATTTTATACATCCTTCATGTAGACCACAGATCCAGTTTTTAACAGTCAATAAACTCAGAGCTCATGAATAGTCATATTCCTGCATTACAATCACTTGCTTTACAAACTAGATCTTCATAAGTGGTACTTTCAGCCCCCTCACAGTTGGATGAGAAGACATTATTATGAGCATATTTTTTACATCCTTATAATTAGGCACTAGAAAAAAGCAATACAAGCTTATTTCTAGGTTACTTTGGTTATATCATAGGCTGCAGAAGAACTACTCAGTATTTACAGAAAACATGCCAAGCTATCATTTCAATTTTTCTCCGTGTTTTTAATAACGTCAGTCCCAAATGAAAAACAAATAAAAATGTTTCATTTTCAGCATGTTTTCCAGTTTAACATCATCAGTGAAAACAAACATAAGCAGAAGTGCAGGCATGCAGCATGCTCTGGGGAACAGCTGATGGAGGAGCTCATGGGGCTTTCCATGGGGGACAACTTATAAAACAAGATTAAGTAAAAAATACAGAGTGCTTGTCTTAACCACCTTACTCTGCTTTTCTTCTTCTTCTTGCCTTCCTACCATGAAGTTTACCTTCTTTTTTTTTTTTTTTTGCCAACTACAGTATATTTCCCTGTTGCTACCTTTTAAAAATTACTGAAAATCCCTGGTGACACAGAACATGGTGGGGTTACGTGTCGAGAGTCAGATCTGAAAGCACCTGAGCCTCAAACAAAATTCTTACTCATTTCAGCAGGTTTTGGAGTAGTAAACCCATTAAGTTTGGCAAAAGTTTTGCTTGAGTAAGTGCTGAATAATGACTACAGAATGAGGCTATGCAATATGTGACTGGAATTCATGCCAAGTCTGTCTACACATGCCTGAGTTGACAAAATCTTCTGGCCAGTATTCCCTGTAACTTGAGAGGGATTTTCCAGAGCATTGACCACTCTGTTTACCATTCAATGCTTGACCTGGGCATGCAATGTTCACCACTGCAGCTCATCCCACTGTCTTGAATTGTCTGTTTTCTCATACTTGCTTTGATTGGACATTTCTGTGCATCTCAGTGTAGTGGTTTGGTCCAAAATACTCATTACTGTTTATCTGCTGTGAGATAAGAATTAGGAGAAATGCAAAGCAGGCACCAAACTTGAAAGAATATAAAGAAGTTTATTAACAGACCTAAAAGAAGAAAAAAAAA
>NW_008237221.1:357254-364441 GCF_000691975.1 Corvus brachyrhynchos | reverse complement strand
CAGGTCCGTGGCTTCGGGAGGGCCGTGCCCCGGCCCGGCCGGGCCCAAGCAGGGCCTGGCCGGGCCCACTGGGCCCTGCTCGGGCCCTGCAGCCACCTGTCCCAGCGCCGGAAACGAGGGAGAGCTTGGAGGGGGAGTTTGCCTATTCTTAAATGTGGATCACAGAGGTGATCACAACTTTAAGTGGCTTAGAGAATTGTCCATATCCAAACTGGCCAGCTGATAGGTTCTATCAGTTCCCAGAGGAAACTGTAAGCACCCCTTAGCAAGGACGTCCCTTCCGGGACTATGCTTGCTAACCTATGACACTCAGGATAACCCCTTAAGTCATTATTCCACAGTGATTAGGGATAAGATGGTGAGAATACTTCATAGAAGCACTGAGTCACACTATGAAAGAGGCCTTGCCACAAAAAAACTCCTAAATTTGTTGCTGGAGGTGCACTCGAGTTTGCAACAATTTTATTGTGCCTTGCAAGTGTGCAACTTGGGAACTACCTACTTACAGTTGAGGGTTGGACTCAGATCCAGTTACACACAAAATAATTCTCCCCCTGATCAAGGCAATTCCACAGGCAATTCCACTGCTTCTGTTCCCACTCTTCCCTTCTGTAGCAATGAAGAGGACATTGCCGGGCATACAGAACCCACAGGGAAAATTTTGTGCTCAGAAACGACCAGCAAGGCACAAACTTCTACCCAGAGCACAGCATAAACCTTACAACATGGGTGCTCCAGGAAGTCCCAGGACCTCACCAATATCTCCACAGATATCCAAGTGATGGCACAAAGCCAGTTTTTGCAAAAACAATATTTTGACATAATCTTGACAATCCACTCCAAGGGCAACAGGACACTGCAAATGCAAACTTTGCATGCTACAGTGCAAGGTCTGTTTGCTACAGTGTCCTTAAGAGGCTAGAAAATCCATGCAATCTACAGGTGAATGCATGCTACAGCTGGGTCCCACTTCTCAGTGTATTGTAAGCATTTAGGCTCTAAGGGTTTAGATTTATTTTTAAAATTGCATTCTCAACTGCAGCCTTTTCAAAAGAACTGAATACTATGGGAACTTGCTAAATGCAATGCTCCATTGGGAAGGAATGCCAAGGTTACTAAGTGACAGCATTATGCATTAGTGGATTACATGAGATTTAGAGTACATAAAACAATTTAATAAATGGGCTTTGCTTGTTAATCTCACGTGAGTCACTGTGTAGTACAATACTGTACAGACAGCACACAAGCAAACAGACCTAGAAGAATAAATCCTCATATTGCACTTGTGATGACATTAAACCATTTGGGTTAAATAATTTTAAAGCCAAGGGTGCATTATAATGTTCTAGAACAGCTCAGTTTATACAAACTACAGACCAAGAGATTCCTGCTACAACATGGCATCTTGCTGAGATGGAGCTCCTCTCCTGCTACAGCTGGGCTGTGCTGCTGGGAGACTGGACCTGCTTCTGCACAAGCATGCAGGGACCTGCGAAGAGCAGAGCTCCAAATGTGGAGCTCATCTATCTTCACATGCCACTGCAGATGTAGTTGACAAACCCTGGGCAGATGTGCAGAGTAATTTTCATCTGATGTAACAGCAGAGGCTAGAGAGGGTTCTTAGTTTCACTTAAGGTGCTCTGGAATATCTATGACTATGTTTAAGCAACAGACAAACTCATCACTTGGATGTTTGCAGGCTCAGCTTGTACCCCATAATTCCTTGAGTCAATGGAGAGAAGTTGGCACTTAAGAGTGCAGGTACTCTGGCCCATTTTGCACATCTACAGGAAGATGGGATGAATCAGACTCCACTGACTAATTTGTAGAGGAAGCCCAGGCTGACTAACTTAGATATAAATGTCTATACTGAAGAAGCCAATGTTTAGTCAGAGGAATCCTATGTCCATCTTGTTCTAATGAAGAATTACCAGACTCCCACAGAGACTGTTCCAGCAGTTCATCACCTTCCCTGTAAAAACTGGGCACTTTATCTTCTAGTTTGGAATGCTCTGACTCCAACTTCCAGCTTTGAATCTTGTTTTGTCTTTGTCATCTGCATTAAAGAGCCTGTTGGTAGTAAGGGTTGTGTACCAACCAGAGGTGTTCTTGGGGCATGATTCTCTATTGCCTTCCCCTTTACATAGTCAGTCAGGCCAATACTGAGAGAGTGCAAAGCTCTGCCAAGAAATGAGACCTCTGAGATATACAAGAGTGACACTTGAAACGTGCTGTGTAGTATCTGCTGGCAGTTGAAAGATTCATTCCACAGCACAGAAAGAAAAACCCTGCTCATCAAATAAAGCCTCAGGCCATCAACATCTACAATACTTACATTTTAGGTATTTATCTTAAGCAAGTCCAGACTTCATTAATGAACAAATGTAACCTCTCAAATAGAGATGAATGCAATGCTGTCTTCCCAGCTGCACAGACAGCTCTGTGGCTCTGTTGCTGCTCAAGGCTCTACAGCCACCCACTCAGCTGTCATTCACTAAAATCATAACAGTCCCTTCTACTTCTCCCTTTACTGTTTGGCAAAGCAGTGAAAAGATACAGAAAGAGAGGGAGGGGTTAGACTGTCCTGTGAATAGTCAGACAGCTCAGAGGACGAAGGGAGAAATTAGCACAAAGTGCACCTTTTTCCTTGCAAGTAAGAGGAACCAGGGAAGCTGCTGAGGAGTACTGAAGAAAAAGATGCAGGTGTGAGGAGCACCATCAAATTCAAGATTTTGAACCCTTCTGACAGTGAAAATTAAAGTCAGACCACATGTCCTCCTTCAATTTCACAGCACTAAGTAGCGAGCCAGAGATGTGGAGTGCTTCCCACGGCTCCCAAAGTTATTCTGAGACAGCTTGGCACCATGTATTTCTCACAGGTCCTGCAGCTTTAGTGGATCCCTTATAATTCCAGGCTTTGCATTTCTCTATACCCTAAGTAAGGATGTATCTAAAAGCACACTATATTGCACGGACAATATTAGGATCCTGCAAAGCTTGTGGAGCTCTCTACCATCCCACCTCAAATGTAAAAATGCTCCTAATTTCCACCAGCTAGCAACACGACATTAGAACAGCCTCAGCATATCTTACAGCTTTCCCACAATGCAGCAATTCCAGCACCTCCTATGGATTGTATGCCTGCTGCACATATCGTCCTTACAAAAGGGAGCCCTTGTTCCCTTTCACGCCTGACCCAGAAACGATACCAGAATGTTACAGTCCTCAAAACACAACTCACCTTTCACTAAGCAGCCTCAGTCCCAACGATTTTTTTGCTGCAATTCTTGCTGTAGTATCAGCAATTGAATTCCTGCCTCGCTTTAAACTCCAGCTGAACTCATGACAGCTCACCTGGGAACTGCTACCTCGGTTTCCTTGCTTTCAGTTCTGGAGCTCCCTGTGTTTCAGCTGAGGTAGTAGACAACTAAGGAACAGTACACAAAATCTGGATTGCATTTGGCTTCTAAGTCAAGCTGAATATAAGACAGAGGGAAGGCTAAAGTAGCAGGGACCTGCACTGGGTCACAAACTCCACCATGTACTTCAGTGTGGGAGTTTCAAGAAAAATTAATCTTTACACAGCTTCTTTAGCCCATGTTAGGACAACTGCATTCTTGGCTGAGAAGAATTTCACCATGTTTCAGTGCCATGTGATTGAGCACTGCAAGAAACACACCTGTAGGTAAATTATGCCAAATAAGGAAAATCACAATGGAACACCAAGGTCTTATTTATTTCAGTAAGAATTTATTGCTCCTGAGAGGTACCAGAGTTGTGTTTCTCAAGGAAGAGCAGGAGCACTCCTGGGATGACAGAGTAGCTTAGTCTTCATGTCAGTTGTACCCTTGAGGTCTCCGAGGCCTCAGAGGTGCTAGAGGACTTCTGAGGAGATAACAGTTGCCACTGGGCTTATTTTTATTTGGGTTTTTTATATGTACATCAAAACTGTAGCTATGAGAGTTGGAATTTAAATGGTCAAACTGAAAATCTAAATCTCCAGACTCTTCTGCAAATCCTCTCAATGAACCCAAGCTGTCTCTTTTGCCCTATTCATACATTTTTCATCAGAGTAAAGCAGAAATCTGACACATCCACCATGGTTTCTCTTGGCAGTTTCCAAACATTCGAGCACCTGCAGGTTAGAGTGAAATTCAGAACAAGAGTTTCACAGCAACCTCCCTCCCCCTAATACACATAGATAGATCAGGGTGCTCACTGCTTCCACTGACCACTAAGTGTGCCAAACTAACAGCCTGCTCACACACAGCACATTAATTTGCTTTCAAAACCCCTCTGCATTCCCCCAAGCCCATTGTTACCACTCACCTAATTGTCCACAACCAAAGGTAGTAGCTCCTTATAAACCTTGTTGCAATTGTACCTCTAACAAATTGGGATTTGCAAGAGTGCTTGTAAGAGAAGAATCTGGCACTACTGTAAAAGTGCTCTTCAAAACAGCTCTTGTGGATACATTTGTTTGCAAATCCATTAAAAACAAACAAACAAAACCCCTGTGTACATGATAGGCCAGTCCCTGGGGAGACACAGGGAAGCGTAGAATAAAATGCATAGTTGGCACTATTGCCCCGACCTGACAACTGGATGTGCAAGGAAAAAGATTGGAATATTTTAATGAAATAAATTATATAGCCACACCTAAAGTTAGGATAAAATGCAAGTGTGTTAAATTTATCTCCAAAAGTGATAGACATTTATCTCCATACCATATTGTTGCATACTAACTTCAAGTACACTGGAAAACTCAAGGATACATCAATTCTTATTGGGAGAAACCACTGTATATTAATCACTTCCTACAGCATTTATGTAGAATTAAGAGAAAGCCCATTGTAAGAGCCTGAGCTATTTCTGTAAGTTGCATTCCCCTGGTTCAAATGATGAATGGGAAATACAGCAGTAAAATAAAAATAGGCACCTTTCCAGGTAAATGCTATTGTTTAAAAAAAGCCAAACAAAGCCCTGGTAAAATACTGCTACAGGGATAAAAACATTTATCTCAGTGCCACAAGAATGGCTTCATTTTTTGCTGGTCTAATTAGGTAATAAAGAAATCACAGGTGTAATGACTCCATGAGCTATTACCACACTTGAAAAGGGTCCACTGCATGGTCAGGGACCAGTGTGTCAGTATTATCACCTGCTGTCCCATCATTTTAGGAATGAAATAGCTCAATTTAACAGAGATTTTTAAAGAGAAGAAAAATCAATACATAGTTAGAAGCTTGTCAGGATTCTAAGCAACAGCAAAACTGCCAGAAAACAAACAAACAAACAAAAAAAAATAGTCATGGTGGGCTTTGAATTTTCAATGGCTTTTTGAATTCTGCTGAGGCACTTAATGCAGGGCACACTGTAATGCAACTCCTGGGATTCCACACACCCCAAGCCAGTATTCGCAATCACTGCCAGGTAGGAGAGGGAGGACATCCACAGCACAGGATTTGACATGAGTAGTTCAGGATTCTAATTTTAATTGAAACAAAAGTGATATAAAAGCAAAACTACTATTTTTTAAACAACAGCTTAAGGAAAAGCATAAACTACTAGGCTTAACTTGTTGGAATTTCCATCAAAAGTGTACCTCAGTTTTCAGGACTAGGTCTGCTAAATACTACCTTGAAGAAATATAAAATCTATTCAAGTATCTTAAAGCTCAAATATTCACCTAAACTTAATTCTTGCTAAAATAAACTGCAGATCCAGCTGCAAACACAGAGCAGATTAACACCGAAACCAGGTGTGTGTGGCCCATAGAAACAGACATTATCTAAAGAAATCACCTGTTCCCCCACCAAAATCAAATATAACAGTTTTTGTCTTTAAATTTGATTCCCAGTGTCTCAAAAATGAGTTCTCAAAAGGAAAACCTTGCATTCAAGTCCAGGGAGACTGCCCCAAGTGACAGAAGTAACTGTGACTTAGCAGCCTGAGGGGCCAGATCCTGCTCCTGTCTGAGTCAGAGGCATAAACTATTGTCTCTGGCTGAAGGTTGGAGTTGTGGACTGCCCCTGCTACATAGCCATGTGTGCAGATCGATCACCCAGCCCTTGCTCATCCCACAGAGCTGTGGAAAGGCGGATCCATTTTGCCACGCTCGGAAGCACCAGCCAGAAATCCCAGCAGAAGCTTCAGCCCTGCGCTGAGTGGCGGTGGGGGAATCCCTGCCCGCTCCTCATTCCCTGACTTTGGACACTTGCAAGGAAAATGTGCAAGAGGTTTTTTATTAATTCTGTGATTTTACACATTCTGTGTGTGTGAATTAGTCTCACCCTGTACTTAAATCAAACAATGTCATCTCAGCTCGTTGATTGTTTTTTCTTACTGATCAAGAACTTCCTAACCAAAGGCTATAATGACCATCAGGATGAGTAGCTTAAGCAGATAATAGTCTAAATTTCCCCCCACAAAAAAAAGTTCCAGCACTAGATATTTGCCAGGCATTTAAAAAGCACAATAAAAGGAGCACGCTGCAATCACACAGGCTGTGTAATTCTCCTGGAAAAAAATGTTTGTAGAAGTTCCTGTTCAGTTGCCTTACTTGAATTCACAGGTCACATAGCATTGCACCTTCCTCTTAAACACTACCGCTGGAAAAAGCAATATTATTGGAGTTGGAAAAGCAGACACTTCCTTAAAAAGCCAGCAAAGCATTTTACTACAGAACTTGATTAAAGGATGGCGAATACTTTGGCTTCTTCTTGAACAGAAGGCATGAGAGAAACAGATACTACCTTTCTTATTAAATATTAGCATTTCCCCTCACAGGGGAGGCAAAACACAGACAGGAGGGCTCTTCTTGAGCAGAGAAGGGACAGGAGACCAACAGGTACCCTTTATGCGCTTCAGGTTATCTGAAAGAAGTTGGTTTTAAGGCGAAGCGCCCTGAAGCCTCTCCCAGCCTGCACCCCCAGCCCCGCCGCCCCCAGCGGGTCAAGCCAGCAGGCAAAACACACCAATATATTTCCATCAGCACAAGATGGCAACCAGCACTTCTTCCGGCAGAGCAGCTGGATGCTTTTATTTTTTCCTTAAGGGAGGAGGGGGATTATTGAAAAGGCATCCCGAGTAGTGGGGGGTTTTTTGTTGGTTTTTTTTTTTTTAATGGCATCAAGACAAATGTTTCCAGTAGTAATGCCGGAGGAAAGGCGAGGGAGCCCCCACAC